>NW_026061033.1:0-299748 GCF_929443795.1 Astur gentilis
GAATGAGGCTCTGCCGAGGACGAGAGCCATGAGATGTTCCTCCTCTGGGCAAGCCCGGGTCCCAGATCCTGTTGTGCCTGTGAATAGGCTGCAGGGGGACGGTGAAGACCAGCAACAGCTTTCAGGGCTGCCACCTTCCGTGTGGGACAAGGAGCCGGACGTGTGCCTTTTCGGAATCAGGCTCTGCCGAGGACGAGAGCCATGAGATGTTCCTCCTCTGGGCATGCCCGGGTCCCAGATCCTGTTGTGCCTGTGAATAGGCTGCAGGGGGACGGTGAAGACCAGCAACAGCTTTCAGGGCTGCCACCTTCCGTGTGGGACAAGGAGCCAGACGTGTGCCTTTTCGGAATCAGGCTCTGCCGAGGAAGAGAGCCATGAGATGTTCCTCCTCTGGGCATGCCCGGGTCCCAGATCCTGTTGTGCCTGTGAATAGGCTGCAGGGGGACGGTGAAGACCAGCAACAGCTTTCAGGGCTGCCACCTTCCGTGTGGGACAAGGAGCCGGACGTGTGCCTTTTCGGAATCAGGCTCTGCCGAGGACGAGAGCCATGAGATGTTCCTCCTCTGGGCAAGCCCAGGTCCCAGATCCTGTTGTGCCTGTGAATAGGCTGCAGGGGGACGGTAAAGACCAGCAACAGCTTTCAGGGCTGCCACCTTCCGTGTGGGACAAGGAGCCGGACGTGTGCCTTTTCGGAATCAGGCTCTGCCGAGGACGAGAGCCATGAGATGTTCCTCCTCTGGGCATGCCCGGGTCCCAGATCCTGTTGTGCCTGTGAATAGGCTGCAGGGGGACGGTGAAGACCAGCAACAGCTTTCAGGGCTGCCACCTTCCGTGTGGGACAAGGAGCCGGACGTGTGCCTTTTCGGAATCAGGCTCTGCCGAGGATGACAGCCATGAGATGTTCCTCCTCTCAGCAAGCCCGGGTCCCAGATCCTGTTGTGCCTGTGAATAGGCTGCAGGGGGACGGTGAAGACCAGCAACAGCTTTCAGGGCTGCCACCTTCCGTGTGGGACAAGGAGCCGGACGTGTGCCTTTTCGGAATCAGGCTCTGCCGAGGACGAGAGCCATGAGATGTTCCTCCTCTGGGCATGCCCGGGTCCTGAATCCTGTTGTGCCTGTGAATAGGCTGCAGGGGGACGGTGAAGACCAGCAACAGCTTTCAGGGCTGCCACCTTCCGTGTGGGACAAGGAGCCGGACGTGTGCCTTTTCGGAATCAGGCTCTGCCGAGGACGAGAGCCATGAGATGTTCCTCCTCTGGGCATGCCCGGGTCCCAGATCCTGTTGTGCCTGTGAATAGGCTGCAGGGGGACGGTGAAGACCAGCAACAGCTTTCAGGGCTGCCACCTTCCGTGTGGGACAAGGAGCCGGACGTGTGCCTTTTCGGAATCAGGCTCTGCCGAGGACGAGAGCCATGAGATGTTCCTCCTCTGGGCATGCCCGGGTCCCAGATCCTGTTGTGCCTGTGAATAGGCTGCAGGGGGACGGTGAAGACCAGCAACAGCTTTCAGGGCTGCCACCTTCCGTGTGGGACAAGGAGCCGGACGTGTGCCTTTTCGGAATCAGGCTCTGCCGAGGATGACAGCCATGAGATGTTCCTCCTCTCAGCAAGCCCGGGTCCCAGATCCTGTTGTGCCTGTGAATAGGCTGCAGGGGGACGGTGAAGACCAGCAACAGCTTTCAGGGCTGCCACCTTCCGTGTGGGACAAGGAGCCGGACGTGTGCCTTTTCGGAATCAGGCTCTGCCGAGGACGAGAGCCATGAGATGTTCCTCCTCTGGGCATGCCCGGGTCCTGAATCCTGTTGTGCCTGTGAATAGGCTGCAGGGGGACGGTGAAGACCAGCAACAGCTTTCAGGGCTGCCACCTTCCGTGTGGGACAAGGAGCCGGACGTGTGCCTTTTCGGAATCAGGCTCTGCCGAGGACGAGAGCCATGAGATGTTCCTCCTCTGGGCATGCCCGGGTCCCAGATCCTGTTGTGCCTGTGAATAGGCTGCAGGGGGACGGTGAAGACCAGCAACAGCTTTCAGGGCTGCCACCTTCCGTGTGGGACAAGGAGCCGGACGTGTGCCTTTTCGGAATCAGGCTCTGCCGAGGATGACAGCCATGAGATGTTCCTCCTCTCAGCAAGCCCGGGTCCCAGATCCTGTTGTACCTGTGAATAGGCTGCAGGGGGACGGTGAAGACCAGCAACAGCTTTCAGGGCTGCCACCTTCCGTGTGGGACAAGGAGCCGGACGTGTGCCTTTTCGGAATGAGGCTCTGCCGAGGACGAGAGCCATGAGATGTTCCTCCTCTGGGCAAGCCCGGGTCCCAGATCCTGTTGTGCCTGTGAATAGGCTGCAGGGGGACGGTGAAGACCAGCAACAGCTTTCAGGGCTGCCACCTTCCGTGTGGGACAAGGAGCCGGACGTGTGCCTTTTCGGAATCAGGCTCTGCCGAGGACGAGAGCCATGAGATGTTCCTCCTCTGGGCATGCCCGGGTCCCAGATCCTGTTGTGCCTGTGAATAGGCTGCAGGGGGACGGTGAAGACCAGCAACAGCTTTCAGGGCTGCCACCTTCCGTGTGGGACAAGGAGCCAGACGTGTGCCTTTTCGGAATCAGGCTCTGCCGAGGAAGAGAGCCATGAGATGTTCCTCCTCTGGGCATGCCCGGGTCCCAGATCCTGTTGTGCCTGTGAATAGGCTGCAGGGGGACGGTGAAGACCAGCAACAGCTTTCAGGGCTGCCACCTTCCGTGTGGGACAAGGAGCCGGACGTGTGCCTTTTCGGAATCAGGCTCTGCCGAGGACGAGAGCCATGAGATGTTCCTCCTCTCAGCAAGCCCAGGTCCCAGATCCTGTTGTGCCTGTGAATAGGCTGCAGGGGGACGGTGAAGACCAGCAACAGCTTTCAGGGCTGCCACCTTCCGTGTGGGACAAGGAGCCGGACGTGTGCCTTTTCGGAATCAGGCTCTGCCGAGGATGACAGCCATGAGATGTTCCTCCTCTCAGCAAGCCCGGGTCCCAGATCCTGTTGTGCCTGTGAATAGGCTGCAGGGGGACGGTGAAGACCAGCAACAGCTTTCAGGGCTGCCACCTTCCGTGTGGGACAAGGAGCCGGACGTGTGCCTTTTCGGAATCAGGCTCTGCCGAGGACGAGAGCCATGAGATGTTCCTCCTCTGGGCATGCCCGGGTCCTGAATCCTGTTGTGCCTGTGAATAGGCTGCAGGGGGACGGTGAAGACCAGCAACAGCTTTCAGGGCTGCCACCTTCCGTGTGGGACAAGGAGCCGGACGTGTGCCTTTTCGGAATCAGGCTCTGCCGAGGACGAGAGCCATGAGATGTTCCTCCTCTGGGCATGCCCGGGTCCCAGATCCTGTTGTGCCTGTGAATAGGCTGCAGGGGGACGGTGAAGACCAGCAACAGCTTTCAGGGCTGCCACCTTCCGTGTGGGACAAGGAGCCGGACGTGTGCCTTTTCGGAATCAGGCTCTGCCGAGGATGACAGCCATGAGATGTTCCTCCTCTCAGCAAGCCCGGGTCCCAGATCCTGTTGTACCTGTGAATAGGCTGCAGGGGGACGGTGAAGACCAGCAACAGCTTTCAGGGCTGCCACCTTCCGTGTGGGACAAGGAGCCGGACGTGTGCCTTTTCGGAATGAGGCTCTGCCGAGGACGAGAGCCATGAGATGTTCCTCCTCTGGGCATGCCCGGGTCCCAGATCCTGTTGTGCCTGTGAATAGGCTGCAGGGGGACGGTGAAGACCAGCAACAGCTTTCAGGGCTGCCACCTTCCGTGTGGGACAAGGAGCCGGACGTGTGCCTTTTCGGAATCAGGCTCTGCCGAGGACGAGAGCCATGAGATGTTCCTCCTCTGGGCATGCCCGGGTCCCAGATCCTGTTGTGCCTGTGAATAGGCTGCAGGGGGACGGTGAAGACCAGCAACAGCTTTCAGGGCTGCCACCTTCCGTGTGGGACAAGGAGCCAGACGTGTGCCTTTTCGGAATCAGGCTCTGCCGAGGAAGAGAGCCATGAGATGTTCCTCCTCTGGGCATGCCCGGGTCCCAGATCCTGTTGTGCCTGTGAATAGGCTGCAGGGGGACGGTGAAGACCAGCAACAGCTTTCAGGGCTGCCACCTTCCGTGTGGGACAAGGAGCCGGACGTGTGCCTTTTCGGAATCAGGCTCTGCCGAGGACGAGAGCCATGAGATGTTCCTCCTCTCAGCAAGCCCAGGTCCCAGATCCTGTTGTGCCTGTGAATAGGCTGCAGGGGGACGGTAAAGACCAGCAACAGCTTTCAGGGCTGCCACCTTCCGTGTGGGACAAGGAGCCGGACGTGTGCCTTTTCGGAATCAGGCTCTGCCGAGGACGAGAGCCATGAGATGTTCCTCCTCTGGGCATGCCCGGGTCCCAGATCCTGTTGTGCCTGTGAATAGGCTGCAGGGGGACGGTGAAGACCAGCAACAGCTTTCAGGGCTGCCACCTTCCGTGTGGGACAAGGAGCCGGACGTGTGCCTTTTCGGAATCAGGCTCTGCCGAGGACGAGAGCCATGAGATGTTCCTCCTCTGGGCATGCCCGGGTCCCAGATCCTGTTGTGCCTGTGAATAGGCTGCAGGGGGACGGTGAAGACCAGCAACAGCTTTCAGGGCTGCCACCTTCCGTGTGGGACAAGGAGCCGGACGTGTGCCTTTTCGGAATCAGGCTCTGCCGAGGACGAGAGCCATGAGATGTTCCTCCTCTGGGCATGCCCGGGTCCCAGATCCTGTTGTGCCTGTGAATAGGCTGCAGGGGGACGGTGAAGACCAGCAACAGCTTTCAGGGCTGCCACCTTCCGTGTGGGACAAGGAGCCGGACGTGTGCCTTTTCGGAATCAGGCTCTGCCGAGGATGACAGCCATGAGATGTTCCTCCTCTCAGCAAGCCCGGGTCCCAGATCCTGTTGTGCCTGTGAATAGGCTGCAGGGGGACGGTGAAGACCAGCAACAGCTTTCAGGGCTGCCACCTTCCGTGTGGGACAAGGAGCCGGACGTGTGCCTTTTCGGAATCAGGCTCTGCCGAGGACGAGAGCCATGAGATGTTCCTCCTCTGGGCATGCCCGGGTCCTGAATCCTGTTGTGCCTGTGAATAGGCTGCAGGGGGACGGTGAAGACCAGCAACAGCTTTCAGGGCTGCCACCTTCCGTGTGGGACAAGGAGCCGGACGTGTGCCTTTTCGGAATCAGGCTCTGCCGAGGACGAGAGCCATGAGATGTTCCTCCTCTGGGCATGCCCGGGTCCCAGATCCTGTTGTGCCTGTGAATAGGCTGCAGGGGGACGGTGAAGACCAGCAACAGCTTTCAGGGCTGCCACCTTCCGTGTGGGACAAGGAGCCGGACGTGTGCCTTTTCGGAATCAGGCTCTGCCGAGGATGACAGCCATGAGATGTTCCTCCTCTCAGCAAGCCCGGGTCCCAGATCCTGTTGTACCTGTGAATAGGCTGCAGGGGGACGGTGAAGACCAGCAACAGCTTTCAGGGCTGCCACCTTCCGTGTGGGACAAGGAGCCGGACGTGTGCCTTTTCGGAATGAGGCTCTGCCGAGGACGAGAGCCATGAGATGTTCCTCCTCTGGGCAAGCCCGGGTCCCAGATCCTGTTGTGCCTGTGAATAGGCTGCAGGGGGACGGTGAAGACCAGCAACAGCTTTCAGGGCTGCCACCTTCCGTGTGGGACAAGGAGCCGGACGTGTGCCTTTTCGGAATCAGGCTCTGCCGAGGACGAGAGCCATGAGATGTTCCTCCTCTGGGCATGCCCGGGTCCCAGATCCTGTTGTGCCTGTGAATAGGCTGCAGGGGGACGGTGAAGACCAGCAACAGCTTTCAGGGCTGCCACCTTCCGTGTGGGACAAGGAGCCAGACGTGTGCCTTTTCGGAATCAGGCTCTGCCGAGGAAGAGAGCCATGAGATGTTCCTCCTCTGGGCATGCCCGGGTCCCAGATCCTGTTGTGCCTGTGAATAGGCTGCAGGGGGACGGTGAAGACCAGCAACAGCTTTCAGGGCTGCCACCTTCCGTGTGGGACAAGGAGCCGGACGTGTGCCTTTTCGGAATCAGGCTCTGCCGAGGACGAGAGCCATGAGATGTTCCTCCTCTCAGCAAGCCCAGGTCCCAGATCCTGTTGTGCCTGTGAATAGGCTGCAGGGGGACGGTGAAGACCAGCAACAGCTTTCAGGGCTGCCACCTTCCGTGTGGGACAAGGAGCCGGACGTGTGCCTTTTCGGAATCAGGCTCTGCCGAGGATGACAGCCATGAGATGTTCCTCCTCTCAGCAAGCCCGGGTCCCAGATCCTGTTGTGCCTGTGAATAGGCTGCAGGGGGACGGTGAAGACCAGCAACAGCTTTCAGGGCTGCCACCTTCCGTGTGGGACAAGGAGCCGGACGTGTGCCTTTTCGGAATCAGGCTCTGCCGAGGACGAGAGCCATGAGATGTTCCTCCTCTGGGCATGCCCGGGTCCTGAATCCTGTTGTGCCTGTGAATAGGCTGCAGGTGGACGGTGAAGACCAGCAACAGCTTTCAGGGCTGCCACCTTCCGTGTGGGACAAGGAGCCGGACGTGTGCCTTTTCGGAATCAGGCTCTGCCGAGGACGAGAGCCATGAGATGTTCCTCCTCTGGGCATGCCCGGGTCCCAGATCCTGTTGTGCCTGTGAATAGGCTGCAGGGGGACGGTGAAGACCAGCAACAGCTTTCAGGGCTGCCACCTTCCGTGTGGGACAAGGAGCCGGACGTGTGCCTTTTCGGAATCAGGCTCTGCCGAGGATGACAGCCATGAGATGTTCCTCCTCTCAGCAAGCCCGGGTCCCAGATCCTGTTGTACCTGTGAATAGGCTGCAGGGGGACGGTGAAGACCAGCAACAGCTTTCAGGGCTGCCACCTTCCGTGTGGGACAAGGAGCCGGACGTGTGCCTTTTCGGAATGAGGCTCTGCCGAGGACGAGAGCCATGAGATGTTCCTCCTCTGGGCATGCCCGGGTCCCAGATCCTGTTGTGCCTGTGAATAGGCTGCAGGGGGACGGTGAAGACCAGCAACAGCTTTCAGGGCTGCCACCTTCCGTGTGGGACAAGGAGCCGGACGTGTGCCTTTTCGGAATCAGGCTCTGCCGAGGACGAGAGCCATGAGATGTTCCTCCTCTGGGCATGCCCGGGTCCCAGATCCTGTTGTGCCTGTGAATAGGCTGCAGGGGGACGGTGAAGACCAGCAACAGCTTTCAGGGCTGCCACCTTCCGTGTGGGACAAGGAGCCAGACGTGTGCCTTTTCGGAATCAGGCTCTGCCGAGGAAGAGAGCCATGAGATGTTCCTCCTCTGGGCATGCCCGGGTCCCAGATCCTGTTGTGCCTGTGAATAGGCTGCAGGGGGACGGTGAAGACCAGCAACAGCTTTCAGGGCTGCCACCTTCCGTGTGGGACAAGGAGCCGGACGTGTGCCTTTTCGGAATCAGGCTCTGCCGAGGACGAGAGCCATGAGATGTTCCTCCTCTCAGCAAGCCCAGGTCCCAGATCCTGTTGTGCCTGTGAATAGGCTGCAGGGGGACGGTAAAGACCAGCAACAGCTTTCAGGGCTGCCACCTTCCGTGTGGGACAAGGAGCCGGACGTGTGCCTTTTCGGAATCAGGCTCTGCCGAGGACGAGAGCCATGAGATGTTCCTCCTCTGGGCATGCCCGGGTCCCAGATCCTGTTGTGCCTGTGAATAGGCTGCAGGGGGACGGTGAAGACCAGCAACAGCTTTCAGGGCTGCCACCTTCCGTGTGGGACAAGGAGCCGGACGTGTGCCTTTTCGGAATCAGGCTCTGCCGAGGATGACAGCCATGAGATGTTCCTCCTCTCAGCAAGCCCGGGTCCCAGATCCTGTTGTGCCTGTGAATAGGCTGCAGGGGGACGGTGAAGACCAGCAACAGCTTTCAGGGCTGCCACCTTCCGTGTGGGACAAGGAGCCGGACGTGTGCCTTTTCGGAATCAGGCTCTGCCGAGGACGAGAGCCATGAGATGTTCCTCCTCTGGGCATGCCCGGGTCCTGAATCCTGTTGTGCCTGTGAATAGGCTGCAGGGGGACGGTGAAGACCAGCAACAGCTTTCAGGGCTGCCACCTTCCGTGTGGGACAAGGAGCCGGACGTGTGCCTTTTCGGAATCAGGCTCTGCCGAGGACGAGAGCCATGAGATGTTCCTCCTCTGGGCATGCCCGGGTCCCAGATCCTGTTGTACCTGTGAATAGGCTGCAGGGGGACGGTGAAGACCAGCAACAGCTTTCAGGGCTGCCACCTTCCGTGTGGGACAAGGAGCCGGACGTGTGCCTTTTCGGAATCAGGCTCTGCCGAGGACGAGAGCCATGAGATGTTCCTCCTCTGGGCAAGCCCGGGTCCCAGATCCTGTTATGCCTGTGAATAGGCTGCAGGGGGACGGTAAAGACCAGCAACAGCTTTCAGGGCTGCCACCTTCCGTGTGGGACAAGGAGCCGGACGTGTGCCTTTTCGGAATCAGGCTCTGCCGAGGAAGAGATCCATGAGATGTTCCTCCTCTGGGCATGCCCGGGTCCTGAATCCTGTTGTGCCTGTGAATAGGCTGCAGGGGGACGGTGAAGACCAGCAACAGCTTTCAGGGCTGCCACCTTCCGTGTGGGACAAGGAGCCGGACGTGTGCCTTTTTGGAATCAGGCTCTGCCGAGGACGAGAGCCATGGATGTTCCTCCTCTGGGCATGCCCGGGTCCCAGATCCTGTTGTGCCTGTGAATAGGCTGCAGGGGGACGGTGAAGACCAGCAACAGCTTTCAGGGCTGCCACCTTCCGTGTGGGACAAGGAGCCGGACGTGTGCCTTTTCGGAATCAGGCTCTGCCGAGGATGACAGCCATGAGATGTTCCTCCTCTCAGCAAGCCCGGGTCCCAGATCCTGTTGTGCCTGTGAATAGGCTGCAGGGGGACGGTGAAGACCAGCAACAGCTTTCAGGGCTGCCACCTTCCGTGTGGGACAAGGAGCCGGACGTGTGCCTTTTCGGAATCAGGCTCTGCCGAGGACGAGAGCCATGAGATGTTCCTCCTCTCAGCAAGCCCGGGTCCCAGATCCTGTTATGCCTGTGAATAGGCTGCAGGGGGACGGTAAAGACCAGCAACAGCTTTCAGGGCTGCCACCTTCCGTGTGGGACAAGGAGCCGGACGTGTGCCTTTTCGGAATCAGGCTCTGCCGAGGACGAGAGCCATGAGATGTTCCTCCTCTGGGCATGCCCGGGTCCTGAATCCTGTTGTGCCTGTGAATAGGCTGCAGGGGGACGGTGAAGACCAGCAACAGCTTTCAGGGCTGCCACCTTCCGTGTGGGACAAGGAGCCGGACGTGTGCCTTTTCGGAATCAGGCTCTGCCGAGGACGAGAGCCATGAGATGTTCCTCCTCTGGGCATGCCCGGGTCCCAGATCCTGTTGTACCTGTGAATAGGCTGCAGGGGGACGGTGAAGACCAGCAACAGCTTTCAGGGCTGCCACCTTCCGTGTGGGACAAGGAGCCGGACGTGTGCCTTTTCGGAATCAGGCTCTGCCGAGGACGAGAGCCATGAGATGTTCCTCCTCTGGGCAAGCCCGGGTCCCAGATCCTGTTATGCCTGTGAATAGGCTGCAGGGGGACGGTAAAGACCAGCAACAGCTTTCAGGGCTGCCACCTTCCGTGTGGGACAAGGAGCCGGACGTGTGCCTTTTCGGAATCAGGCTCTGCCGAGGAAGAGATCCATGAGATGTTCCTCCTCTGGGCATGCCCGGGTCCTGAATCCTGTTGTGCCTGTGAATAGGCTGCAGGGGGACGGTGAAGACCAGCAACAGCTTTCAGGGCTGCCACCTTCCGTGTGGGACAAGGAGCCGGACGTGTGCCTTTTTGGAATCAGGCTCTGCCGAGGACGAGAGCCATGAGATGTTCCTCCTCTGGGCATGCCCGGGTCCCAGATCCTGTTGTGCCTGTGAATAGGCTGCAGGGGGACGGTGAAGACCAGCAACAGCTTTCAGGGCTGCCACCTTCCGTGTGGGACAAGGAGCCGGACGTGTGCCTTTTCGGAATCAGGCTCTGCCGAGGATGACAGCCATGAGATGTTCCTCCTCTCAGCAAGCCCGGGTCCCAGATCCTGTTGTGCCTGTGAATAGGCTGCAGGGGGACGGTGAAGACCAGCAACAGCTTTCAGGGCTGCCACCTTCCGTGTGGGACAAGGAGCCGGACGTGTGCCTTTTCGGAATCAGGCTCTGCCGAGGACGAGAGCCATGAGATGTTCCTCCTCTCAGCAAGCCCGGGTCCCAGATCCTGTTATGCCTGTGAATAGGCTGCAGGGGGACGGTAAAGACCAGCAACAGCTTTCAGGGCTGCCACCTTCCGTGTGGGACAAGGAGCCGGACGTGTGCCTTTTCGGAATCAGGCTCTGCCGAGGACGAGAGCCATGAGATGTTCCTCCTCTGGGCATGCCCGGGTCCTGAATCCTGTTGTGCCTGTGAATAGGCTGCAGGGGGACGGTGAAGACCAGCAACAGCTTTCAGGGCTGCCACCTTCCGTGTGGGACAAGGAGCCGGACGTGTGCCTTTTCGGAATCAGGCTCTGCCGAGGACGAGAGCCATGAGATGTTCCTCCTCTGGGCATGCCCGGGTCCCAGATCCTGTTGTGCCTGTGAATAGGCTGCAGGGGGACGGTGAAGACCAGCAACAGCTTTCAGGGCTGCCACCTTCCGTGTGGGACAAGGAGCCGGACGTGTGCCTTTTCGGAATCAGGCTCTGCCGAGGATGACAGCCATGAGATGTTCCTCCTCTCGGCAAGCCCGGGTCCCAGATCCTGTTGTGCCTGTGAATAGGCTGCAGGGGGACGGTGAAGACCAGCAACAGCTTTCAGGGCTGCCACCTTCCGTGTGGGACAAGGAGCCGGACGTGTGCCTTTTCGGAATCAGGCTCTGCCGAGGACGAGAGCCATGAGATGTTCCTCCTCTGGGCATGCCCGGGTCCTGAATCCTGTTGTGCCTGTGAATAGGCTGCAGGGGGACGGTGAAGACCAGCAACAGCTTTCAGGGCTGCCACCTTCCGTGTGGGACAAGGAGCCGGACGTGTGCCTTTTCGGAATCAGGCTCTGCCGAGGACGAGAGCCATGAGATGTTCCTCCTCTGGGCATGCCCGGGTCCCAGATCCTGTTGTGCCTGTGAATAGGCTGCAGGGGGACGGTGAAGACCAGCAACAGCTTTCAGGGCTGCCACCTTCCGTGTGGGACAAGGAGCCGGACGTGTGCCTTTTCGGAATCAGGCTCTGCCGAGGACGAGAGCCATGAGATGTTCCTCCTCTGGGCATGCCCGGGTCCCAGATCCTGTTGTGCCTGTGAATAGGCTGCAGGGGGACGGTGAAGACCAGCAACAGCTTTCAGGGCTGCCACCTTCCGTGTGGGACAAGGAGCCGGACGTGTGCCTTTTCGGAATCAGGCTCTGCCGAGGATGACAGCCATGAGATGTTCCTCCTCTCAGCAAGCCCGGGTCCCAGATCCTGTTGTGCCTGTGAATAGGCTGCAGGGGGACGGTGAAGACCAGCAACAGCTTTCAGGGCTGCCACCTTCTGTGTGGGACAAGGAGCCGGACGTGTGCCTTTTCGGAATCAGGCTCTGCCGAGGACGAGAGCCATGAGATGTTCCTCCTCTGGGCATGCCCGGGTCCCAGATCCTGTTGTGCCTGTGAATAGGCTGCAGGGGGACGGTGAAGACCAGCAACAGCTTTCAGGGCTGCCACCTTCCGTGTGGGACAAGGAGCCAGACGTGTGCCTTTTCGGAATCAGGCTCTGCCGAGGAAGAGAGCCATGAGATGTTCCTCCTCTGGGCATGCCCGGGTCCCAGATCCTGTTGTGCCTGTGAATAGGCTGCAGGGGGACGGTGAAGACCAGCAACAGCTTTCAGGGCTGCCACCTTCCGTGTGGGACAAGGAGCCGGACGTGTGCCTTTTCGGAATCAGGCTCTGCCGAGGACGAGAGCCATGAGATGTTCCTCCTCTCAGCAAGCCCAGGTCCCAGATCCTGTTGTGCCTGTGAATAGGCTGCAGGGGGACGGTAAAGACCAGCAACAGCTTTCAGGGCTGCCACCTTCCGTGTGGGACAAGGAGCCGGACGTGTGCCTTTTCGGAATCAGGCTCTGCCGAGGACGAGAGCCATGAGATGTTCCTCCTCTGGGCATGCCCGGGTCCCAGATCCTGTTGTGCCTGTGAATAGGCTGCAGGGGGACGGTGAAGACCAGCAACAGCTTTCAGGGCTGCCACCTTCCGTGTGGGACAAGGAGCCGGACGTGTGCCTTTTCGGAATCAGGCTCTGCCGAGGATGACAGCCATGAGATGTTCCTCCTCTCAGCAAGCCCGGGTCCCAGATCCTGTTGTGCCTGTGAATAGGCTGCAGGGGGACGGTGAAGACCAGCAACAGCTTTCAGGGCTGCCACCTTCCGTGTGGGACAAGGAGCCGGACGTGTGCCTTTTCGGAATCAGGCTCTGCCGAGGACGAGAGCCATGAGATGTTCCTCCTCTGGGCATGCCCGGGTCCTGAATCCTGTTGTGCCTGTGAATAGGCTGCAGGGGGACGGTGAAGACCAGCAACAGCTTTCAGGGCTGCCACCTTCCGTGTGGGACAAGGAGCCGGACGTGTGCCTTTTCGGAATCAGGCTCTGCCGAGGACGAGAGCCATGAGATGTTCCTCCTCTGGGCATGCCCGGGTCCCAGATCCTGTTGTACCTGTGAATAGGCTGCAGGGGGACGGTGAAGACCAGCAACAGCTTTCAGGGCTGCCAACTTCCGTGTGGGACAAGGAGCCGGACGTGTGCCTTTTCGGAATCAGGCTCTGCCGAGGACGAGAGCCATGAGATGTTCCTCCTCTGGGCATGCCCGGGTCCCAGATCCTGTTGTGCCTGTGAATAGGCTGCAGGGGGACGGTGAAGACCAGCAACAGCTTTCAGGGCTGCCACCTTCCGTGTGGGACAAGGAGACGGACGTGTGCCTTTTCGGAATCAGGCTCTGCCGAGGACGAGAGCCATGAGATGTTCCTCCTCTCAGCAAGCCCAGGTCCCAGATCCTGTTGTGCCTGTGAATAGGCTGCAGGGGGACGGTAAAGACCAGCAACAGCTTTCAGGGCTGCCACCTTCCGTGTGGGACAAGGAGCCGGACGTGTGCCTTTTCGGAATCAGGCTCTGCCGAGGACGAGAGCCATGAGATGTTCCTCCTCTGGGCATGCCCGGGTCCCAGATCCTGTTGTGCCTGTGAATAGGCTGCAGGGGGACGGTGAAGACCAGCAACAGCTTTCAGGGCTGCCACCTTCCGTGTGGGACAAGGAGCCGGACGTGTGCCTTTTCGGAATCAGGCTCTGCCGAGGATGACAGCCATGAGATGTTCCTCCTCTCAGCAAGCCCGGGTCCCAGATCCTGTTGTGCCTGTGAATAGGCTGCAGGGGGACGGTGAAGACCAGCAACAGCTTTCAGGGCTGCCACCTTCCGTGTGGGACAAGGAGCCGGACGTGTGCCTTTTCGGAATCAGGCTCTGCCGAGGACGAGAGCCATGAGATGTTCCTCCTCTGGGCATGCCCGGGTCCTGAATCCTGTTGTGCCTGTGAATAGGCTGCAGGGGGACGGTGAAGACCAGCAACAGCTTTCAGGGCTGCCACCTTCCGTGTGGGACAAGGAGCCGGACGTGTGCCTTTTCGGAATCAGGCTCTGCCGAGGACGAGAGCCATGAGATGTTCCTCCTCTGGGCATGCCCGGGTCCCAGATCCTGTTGTACCTGTGAATAGGCTGCAGGGGGACGGTGAAGACCAGCAACAGCTTTCAGGGCTGCCACCTTCCGTGTGGGACAAGGAGCCGGACGTGTGCCTTTTCGGAATCAGGCTCTGCCGAGGACGAGAGCCATGAGATGTTCCTCCTCTGGGCATGCCCGGGTCCCAGATCCTGTTGTGCCTGTGAATAGGCTGCAGGGGGACGGTGAAGACCAGCAACAGCTTTCAGGGCTGCCACCTTCCGTGTGGGACAAGGAGCCGGACGTGTGCCTTTTCGGAATCAGGCTCTGCCGAGGACGAGAGCCATGAGATGTTCCTCCTCTGGGCATGCCCGGGTCCCAGATCCTGTTGTGCCTGTGAATAGGCTGCAGGGGGACGGTGAAGACCAGCAACAGCTTTCAGGGCTGCCACCTTCCGTGTGGGACAAGGAGCCGGACGTGTGCCTTTTCGGAATCAGGCTCTGCCGAGGATGACAGCCATGAGATGTTCCTCCTCTCAGCAAGCCCGGGTCCCAGATCCTGTTGTGCCTGTGAATAGGCTGCAGGGGGACGGTGAAGACCAGCAACAGCTTTCAGGGCTGCCACCTTCTGTGTGGGACAAGGAGCCGGACGTGTGCCTTTTCGGAATCAGGCTCTGCCGAGGACGAGAGCCATGAGATGTTCCTCCTCTGGGCATGCCCGGGTCCCAGATCCTGTTGTGCCTGTGAATAGGCTGCAGGGGGACGGTGAAGACCAGCAACAGCTTTCAGGGCTGCCACCTTCCGTGTGGGACAAGGAGCCAGACGTGTGCCTTTTCGGAATCAGGCTCTGCCGAGGAAGAGAGCCATGAGATGTTCCTCCTCTGGGCATGCCCGGGTCCCAGATCCTGTTGTGCCTGTGAATAGGCTGCAGGGGGACGGTGAAGACCAGCAACAGCTTTCAGGGCTGCCACCTTCCGTGTGGGACAAGGAGCCGGACGTGTGCCTTTTCGGAATCAGGCTCTGCCGAGGACGAGAGCCATGAGATGTTCCTCCTCTCAGCAAGCCCAGGTCCCAGATCCTGTTGTGCCTGTGAATAGGCTGCAGGGGGACGGTAAAGACCAGCAACAGCTTTCAGGGCTGCCACCTTCCGTGTGGGACAAGGAGCCGGACGTGTGCCTTTTCGGAATCAGGCTCTGCCGAGGACGAGAGCCATGAGATGTTCCTCCTCTGGGCATGCCCGGGTCCCAGATCCTGTTGTGCCTGTGAATAGGCTGCAGGGGGACGGTGAAGACCAGCAACAGCTTTCAGGGCTGCCACCTTCCGTGTGGGACAAGGAGCCGGACGTGTGCCTTTTCGGAATCAGGCTCTGCCGAGGATGACAGCCATGAGATGTTCCTCCTCTCAGCAAGCCCGGGTCCCAGATCCTGTTGTGCCTGTGAATAGGCTGCAGGGGGACGGTGAAGACCAGCAACAGCTTTCAGGGCTGCCACCTTCCGTGTGGGACAAGGAGCCGGACGTGTGCCTTTTCGGAATCAGGCTCTGCCGAGGACGAGAGCCATGAGATGTTCCTCCTCTGGGCATGCCCGGGTCCTGAATCCTGTTGTGCCTGTGAATAGGCTGCAGGGGGACGGTGAAGACCAGCAACAGCTTTCAGGGCTGCCACCTTCCGTGTGGGACAAGGAGCCGGACGTGTGCCTTTTCGGAATCAGGCTCTGCCGAGGACGAGAGCCATGAGATGTTCCTCCTCTGGGCATGCCCGGGTCCCAGATCCTGTTGTACCTGTGAATAGGCTGCAGGGGGACGGTGAAGACCAGCAACAGCTTTCAGGGCTGCCACCTTCCGTGTGGGACAAGGAGCCGGACGTGTGCCTTTTCGGAATCAGGCTCTGCCGAGGACGAGAGCCATGAGATGTTCCTCCTCTGGGCATGCCCGGGTCCCAGATCCTGTTGTGCCTGTGAATAGGCTGCAGGGGGACGGTGAAGACCAGCAACAGCTTTCAGGGCTGCCACCTTCCGTGTGGGACAAGGAGACGGACGTGTGCCTTTTCGGAATCAGGCTCTGCCGAGGACGAGAGCCATGAGATGTTCCTCCTCTCAGCAAGCCCAGGTCCCAGATCCTGTTGTGCCTGTGAATAGGCTGCAGGGGGACGGTAAAGACCAGCAACAGCTTTCAGGGCTGCCACCTTCCGTGTGGGACAAGGAGCCGGACGTGTGCCTTTTCGGAATCAGGCTCTGCCGAGGACGAGAGCCATGAGATGTTCCTCCTCTGGGCATGCCCGGGTCCCAGATCCTGTTGTGCCTGTGAATAGGCTGCAGGGGGACGGTGAAGACCAGCAACAGCTTTCAGGGCTGCCACCTTCCGTGTGGGACAAGGAGCCGGACGTGTGCCTTTTCGGAATCAGGCTCTGCCGAGGATGACAGCCATGAGATGTTCCTCCTCTCAGCAAGCCCGGGTCCCAGATCCTGTTGTGCCTGTGAATAGGCTGCAGGGGGACGGTGAAGACCAGCAACAGCTTTCAGGGCTGCCACCTTCCGTGTGGGACAAGGAGCCGGACGTGTGCCTTTTCGGAATCAGGCTCTGCCGAGGACGAGAGCCATGAGATGTTCCTCCTCTGGGCATGCCCGGGTCCTGAATCCTGTTGTGCCTGTGAATAGGCTGCAGGGGGACGGTGAAGACCAGCAACAGCTTTCAGGGCTGCCACCTTCCGTGTGGGACAAGGAGCCGGACGTGTGCCTTTTCGGAATCAGGCTCTGCCGAGGACGAGAGCCATGAGATGTTCCTCCTCTGGGCATGCCCGGGTCCCAGATCCTGTTGTACCTGTGAATAGGCTGCAGGGGGACGGTGAAGACCAGCAACAGCTTTCAGGGCTGCCACCTTCCGTGTGGGACAAGGAGCTGGACGTGTGCCTTTTCGGAATCAGGCTCTGCCGAGGACGAGAGCCATGAGATGTTCCTCCTCTGGGCAAGCCCGGGTCCCAGATCCTGTTATGCCTGTGAATAGGCTGCAGGGGGACGGTAAAGACCAGCAACAGCTTTCAGGGCTGCCACCTTCCGTGTGGGACAAGGAGCCGGACGTGTGCCTTTTCGGAATCAGGCTCTGCCGAGGAAGAGATCCATGAGATGTTCCTCCTCTGGGCATGCCCGGGTCCTGAATCCTGTTGTGCCTGTGAATAGGCTGCAGGGGGACGGTGAAGACCAGCAACAGCTTTCAGGGCTGCCACCTTCCGTGTGGGACAAGGAGCCGGACGTGTGCCTTTTCGGAATCAGGCTCTGCCGAGGACGAGAGCCATGAGATGTTCCTCCTCTGGGCATGCCCGGGTCCTGAATCCTGTTGTGCCTGTGAATAGGCTGCAGGGGGACGGTGAAGACCAGCAACAGCTTTCAGGGCTGCCACCTTCCGTGTGGGACAAGGAGCCGGACGTGTGCCTTTTCGGAATCAGGCTCTGCCGAGGACGACAGCCATGAGATGTTCCTCCTCTCAGCAAGCCCAGGTCCCAGATCCTGTTGTGCCTGTGAATAGGCTGCAGGGGGACGGTAAAGACCAGCAACAGCTTTCAGGGCTGCCACCTTCCGTGTGGGACAAGGAGCCGGACGTGTGCCTTTTCGGAATCAGGCTCTGCCGAGGACGAGAGCCATGAGATGTTCCTCCTCTGGGCATGCCCGGGTCCCAGATCCTGTTGTGCCTGTGAATAGGCTGCAGGGGGACGGTGAAGACCAGCAACAGCTTTCAGGGCTGCCACCTTCCGTGTGGGACAAGGAGCCGGACGTGTGCCTTTTCGGAATCAGGCTCTGCCGAGGATGACAGCCATGAGATGTTCCTCCTCTCAGCAAGCCCGGGTCCCAGATCCTGTTGTACCTGTGAATAGGCTGCAGGGGGACGGTGAAGACCAGCAACAGCTTTCAGGGCTGCCACCTTCCGTGTGGGACAAGGAGCCGGACGTGTGCCTTTTCGGAATGAGGCTCTGCCGAGGACGAGAGCCATGAGATGTTCCTCCTCTGGGCAAGCCCGGGTCCCAGATCCTGTTGTGCCTGTGAATAGGCTGCAGGGGGACGGTGAAGACCAGCAACAGCTTTCAGGGCTGCCACCTTCCGTGTGGGACAAGGAGCCGGACGTGTGCCTTTTCGGAATCAGGCTCTGCCGAGGACGAGAGCCATGAGATGTTCCTCCTCTGGGCATGCCCGGGTCCCAGATCCTGTTGTGCCTGTGAATAGGCTGCAGGGGGACGGTGAAGACCAGCAACAGCTTTCAGGGCTGCCACCTTCCGTGTGGGACAAGGAGCCGGACGTGTGCCTTTTCGGAATCAGGCTCTGCCGAGGACGAGAGCCATGAGATGTTCCTCCTCTGGGCATGCCCGGGTCCCAGATCCTGTTGTGCCTGTGAATAGGCTGCAGGGGGACGGTGAAGACCAGCAACAGCTTTCAGGGCTGCCACCTTCCGTGTGGGACAAGGAGCCGGACGTGTGCCTTTTCGGAATCAGGCTCTGCCGAGGACGAGAGCCATGAGATGTTCCTCCTCTCAGCAAGCCCAGGTCCCAGATCCTGTTGTGCCTGTGAATAGGCTGCAGGGGGACGGTAAAGACCAGCAACAGCTTTCAGGGCTGCCACCTTCCGTGTGGGACAAGGAGCCGGACGTGTGCCTTTTCGGAATCAGGCTCTGCCGAGGACGAGAGCCATGAGATGTTCCTCCTCTGGGCATGCCCGGGTCCCAGATCCTGTTGTGCCTGTGAATAGGCTGCAGGGGGACGGTGAAGACCAGCAACAGCTTTCAGGGCTGCCACCTTCCGTGTGGGACAAGGAGCCGGACGTGTGCCTTTTCGGAATCAGGCTCTGCCGAGGATGACAGCCATGAGGTGTTCCTCCTCTCAGCAAGCCCGGGTCCCAGATCCTGTTGTGCCTGTGAATAGGCTGCAGGGGGACGGTGAAGACCAGCAACAGCTTTCAGGGCTGCCACCTTCCGTGTGGGACAAGGAGCCGGACGTGTGCCTTTTCGGAATCAGGCTCTGCCGAGGACGAGAGCCATGAGATGTTCCTCCTCTGGGCATGCCCGGGTCCTGAATCCTGTTGTGCCTGTGAATAGGCTGCAGGGGGACGGTGAAGACCAGCAACAGCTTTCAGGGCTGCCACCTTCCGTGTGGGACAAGGAGCCGGACGTGTGCCTTTTCGGAATCAGGCTCTGCCGAGGACGAGAGCCATGAGATGTTCCTCCTCTGGGCATGCCCGGGTCCCAGATCCTGTTGTACCTGTGAATAGGCTGCAGGGGGACGGTGAAGACCAGCAACAGCTTTCAGGGCTGCCACCTTCCGTGTGGGACAAGGAGCCGGACGTGTGCCTTTTCGGAATCAGGCTCTGCCGAGGACGAGAGCCATGAGATGTTCCTCCTCTGGGCAAGCCCGGGTCCCAGATCCTGTTGTGCCTGTGAATAGGCTGCAGGGGGACGGTAAAGACCAGCAACAGCTTTCAGGGCTGCCACCTTCCGTGTGGGACAAGGAGCCGGACGTGTGCCTTTTCGGAATCAGGCTCTGCCGAGGATGACAGCCATGAGATGTTCCTCCTCTCAGCAAGCCCGGGTCCCAGATCCTGTTGTGCCTGTGAATAGGCTGCAGGGGGACGGTGAAGACCAGCAACAGCTTTCAGGGCTGCCACCTTCCGTGTGGGACAAGGAGCCGGACGTGTGCCTTTTCGGAATCAGGCTCTGCCGAGGACGAGAGCCATGAGATGTTCCTCCTCTGGGCATGCCCGGGTCCCAGATCCTGTTGTGCCTGTGAATAGGCTGCAGGGGGACGGTGAAGACCAGCAACAGCTTTCAGGGCTGCCACCTTCCGTGTGGGACAAGGAGCCGGACGTGTGCCTTTTCGGAATCAGGCTCTGCCGAGGATGACAGCCATGAGATGTTCCTCCTCTCAGCAAGCCCGGGTCCAGATCCTGTTGTGCCTGTGAATAGGCTGCAGGGGGACGGTGAAGACCAGCAACAGCTTTCAGGGCTGCCACCTTCCGTGTGGGACAAGGAGCCGGACGTGTGCCTTTTCGGAATCAGGCTCTGCCGAGGACGAGAGCCATGAGATGTTCCTCCTCTGGGCATGCCCGGGTCCTGAATCCTGTTGTGCCTGTGAATAGGCTGCAGGGGGACGGTGAAGACCAGCAACAGCTTTCAGGGCTGCCACCTTCCGTGTGGGACAAGGAGCCGGACGTGTGCCTTTTCGGAATCAGGCTCTGCCGAGGACGAGAGCCATGAGATGTTCCTCCTCTGGGCATGCCCGGGTCCCAGATCCTGTTGTGCCTGTGAATAGGCTGCAGGGGGACGGTGAAGACCAGCAACAGCTTTCAGGGCTGCCACCTTCCTTGTGGGACAAGGAGCAGGACGTGTGCCTTTTCGGAATCAGGCTCTGCCGAGGAAGAGATCCATGAGATGTTCCTCCTCTGGGCATGCCCGGGTCCTGAATCCTGTTGTGCCTGTGAATAGGCTGCAGGGGGACGGTGAAGACCAGCAACAGCTTTCAGGGCTGCCACCTTCCGTGCGGGACAAGGAGCCGGACGTGTGCCTTTTCGGAATCAGGCTCTGCCGAGGACGAGAGCCATGAGATGTTCCTCCTCTGGGCATGCCCGGGTCCCAGATCCTGTTGTGCCTGTGAATAGGCTGCAGGGGGACGGTGAAGACCAGCAACAGCTTTCAGGGCTGCCACCTTCCGTGTGGGACAAGGAGCCGGACGTGTGCCTTTTCGGAATCAGGCTCTGCCGAGGATGACAGCCATGAGATGTTCCTCCTCTCAGCAAGCCCGGGTCCCAGATCCTGTTGTACCTGTGAATAGGCTGCAGGGGGATGGTGAAGACCAGCAACAGCTTTCAGGGCTGCCACCTTCCGTGTGGGACAAGGAGCCGGACGTGTGCCTTTTCGGAATGAGGCTCTGCCGAGGACGAGAGCCATGAGATGTTCCTCCTCTGGGCAAGCCCGGGTCCCAGATCGTGTTGTGCCTGTGAATAGGCTGCAGGGGGACGGTGAAGACCAGCAACAGCTTTCAGGGCTGCCACCTTCCGTGTGGGACAAGGAGCCGGACGTGTGTCTTTTCGGAATCAGGCTCTGCCGAGGATGACAGCCATGAGATGTTCCTCCTCTGGGCAAGCCCGGGTCCCAGATCCTGTTATGCCTGTGAATAGGCTGCAGGGGGACGGTGAAGACCAGCAACAGCTTTCAGGGCTGCCACCTTCCGTGTGGGACAAGGAGCCGGACGTGTGCCTTTTCGGAATCAGGCTCTGCCGAGGACGAGAGCCATGAGATGTTCCTCCTCTGGGCATGCCCGGGTCCCAGATCCTGTTGTGCCTGTGAATAGGCTGCAGGGGGACGGTGAAGACCAGCAACAGCTTTCAGGGCTGCCACCTTCCGTGTGGGACAAGGAGCCGGACGTGTGCCTTTTCGGAATCAGGCTCTGCCGAGGATGACAGCCATGAGATGTTCCTCCTCTCAGCAAGCCCGGGTCCCAGATCCTGTTGTGCCTGTGAATAGGCTGCAGGGGGACGGTGAAGACCAGCAACAGCTTTCAGGGCTGCCACCTTCCGTGTGGGACAAGGAGCCGGACGTGTGCCTTTTCGGAATCAGGCTCTGCCGAGGACGAGAGCCATGAGATGTTCCTCCTCTGGGCATGCCCGGGTCCTGAATCCTGTTGTGCCTGTGAATAGGCTGCAGGGGGACGGTGAAGACCAGCAACAGCTTTCAGGGCTGCCACCTTCCGTGTGGGACAAGGAGCCGGACGTGTGCCTTTTCGGAATCAGGCTCTGCCGAGGACGAGAGCCATGAGATGTTCCTCCTCTGGGCATGCCCGGGTCCCAGATCCTGTTGTGCCTGTGAATAGGCTGCAGGGGGACGGTGAAGACCAGCAACAGCTTTCAGGGCTGCCACCTTCCGTGTGGGACAAGGAGCCGGACGTGTGCCTTTTCGGAATCAGGCTCTGCCGAGGACGAGAGCCATGAGATGTTCCTCCTCTCAGCAAGCCCAGGTCCCAGATCCTGTTGTGCCTGTGAATAGGCTGCAGGGGGACGGTAAAGACCAGCAACAGCTTTCAGGGCTGCCACCTTCCGTGTGGGACAAGGAGCCGGACGTGTGCCTTTTCGGAATCAGGCTCTGCCGAGGAAGAGATCCATGAGATGTTCCTCCTCTGGGCATGCCCGGGTCCTGAATCCTGTTGTGCCTGTGAATAGGCTGCAGGGGGACGGTGAAGACCAGCAACAGCTTTCAGGGCTGCCACCTTCCGTGTGGGACAAGGAGCCGGACGTGTGCCTTTTCGGAATCAGGCTCTGCCGAGGACGAGAGCCATGAGATGTTCCTCCTCTGGGCATGCCCGGGTCCCAGATCCTGTTGTGCCTGTGAATAGGCTGCAGGGGGACGGTGAAGACCAGCAACAGCTTTCAGGGCTGCCACCTTCCGTGTGGGACAAGGAGCCGGACGTGTGCCTTTTCGGAATCAGGCTCTGCCGAGGAAGACAGCCATGAGATGTTCCTCCTCTCAGCAAGCCCGGGTCCCAGATCCTGTTGTACCTGTGAATAGGCTGCAGGGGGACGGTGAAGACCAGCAACAGCTTTCAGGGCTGCCACCTTCCGTGTGGGACAAGGAGCCGGACGTGTGCCTTTTCGGAATGAGGCTCTGCCGAGGACGAGAGCCATGAGATGTTCCTCCTCTGGGCAAACCCGGGTCCCAGATCCTGTTGTGCCTGTGAATAGGCTGCAGGGGGACGGTGAAGACCAGCAACAGCTTTCAGGGCTGCCACCTTCCGTGTGGGACAAGGAGCCGGACGTGTGCCTTTTCGGAATCAGGCTCTGCCGAGGACGAGAGCCATGAGATGTTCCTCCTCTGGGCATGCCCGGGTCCCAGATCCTGTTGTGCCTGTGAATAGGCTGCAGGGGGACGGTGAAGACCAGCAACAGCTTTCAGGGCTGCCACCTTCCGTGTGGGACAAGGAGCCGGACGTGTGCCTTTTCGGAATCAGGCTCTGCCGAGGACGAGAGCCATGAGATGTTCCTCCTCTCAGCAAGCCCAGGTCCCAGATCCTGTTGTGCCTGTGAATAGGCTGCAGGGGGACGGTGAAGACCAGCAACAGCTTTCAGGGCTGCCACCTTCCGTGTGGGACAAGGAGCCGGACGTGTGCCTTTTCGGAATCAGGCTCTGCCGAGGACGAGAGCCATGAGATGTTCCTCCTCTCAGCAAGCCCAGGTCCCAGATCCTGTTGTGCCTGTGAATAGGCTGCAGGGGGACGGTAAAGACCAGCAACAGCTTTCAGGGCTGCCACCTTCCGTGTGGGACAAGGAGCCGGACGTGTGCCTTTTCGGAATCAGGCTCTGCCGAGGACGAGAGCCATGAGATGTTCCTCCTCTGGGCATGCCCGGGTCCCAGATCCTGTTGTGCCTGTGAATAGGCTGCAGGGGGACGGTGAAGACCAGCAACAGCTTTCAGGGCTGCCACCTTCCGTGTGGGACAAGGAGCCGGACGTGTGCCTTTTCGGAATCAGGCTCTGCCGAGGACGAGAGCCATGAGATGTTCCTCCTCTGGGCATGCCCGGGTCCTGAATCCTGTTGTGCCTGTGAATAGGCTGCAGGGGGACGGTGAAGACCAGCAACAGCTTTCAGGGCTGCCACCTTCCGTGTGGGACAAGGAGCCGGACGTGTGCCTTTTCGGAATCAGGCTCTGCCGAGGACGAGAGCCATGAGATGTTCCTCCTCTGGGCATGCCCGGGTCCCAGATCCTGTTGTACCTGTGAATAGGCTGCAGGGGGATGGTGAAGACCAGCAACAGCTTTCAGGGCTGCCACCTTCCGTGTGGGACAAGGAGCCGGACGTGTGCCTTTTCGGAATCAGGCTCTGCCGAGGACGAGAGCCATGAGATGTTCCTCCTCTGGGCAAGCCCGGGTCCCAGATCCTGTTATGCCTGTGAATAGGCTGCAGGGGGACGGTAAAGACCAGCAACAGCTTTCAGGGCTGCCACCTTCCGTGTGGGACAAGGAGCCGGACGTGTGCCTTTTCGGAATCAGGCTCTGCCGAGGAAGAGATCCATGAGATGTTCCTCCTCTGGGCATGCCCGGGTCCTGAATCCTGTTGTGCCTGTGAATAGGCTGCAGGGGGACGGTGAAGACCAGCAAGAGCTTTCAGGGCTGCCACCTTCCGTGTGGGACAAGGAGCCGGACGTGTGCCTTTTCGGAATCAGGCTCTGCCGAGGACGAGAGCCATGAGATGTTCCTCCTCTGGGCATGCCCGGGTCCCAGATCCTGTTGTGCCTGTGAATAGGCTGCAGGGGGACGGTGAAGACCAGCAACAGCTTTCAGGGCTGCCACCTTCCGTGTGGGACAAGGAGCCGGACGTGTGCCTTTTCGGAATCAGGCTCTGCCGAGGATGACAGCCATGAGATGTTCCTCCTCTCAGCAAGCCCGGGTCCCAGATCCTGTTGTGCCTGTGAATAGGCTGCAGGGGGACGGTGAAGACCAGCAACAGCTTTCAGGGCTGCCACCTTCCGTGTGGGACAATGAGCCGGACGTGTGCCTTTTCGGAATCAGGCTCTGCCGAGGACGAGAGCCATGAGATGTTCCTCCTCTGGGCATGCCCGGGTCCTGAATCCTGTTGTGCCTGTGAATAGGCTGCAGGGGGACGGTGAAGACCAGCAACAGCTTTCAGGGCTGCCACCTTCCGTGTGGGACAAGGAGCCGGACGTGTGCCTTTTCGGAATCAGGCTCTGCCGAGGACGAGAGCCATGAGATGTTCCTCCTCTGGGCATGCCCGGGTCCCAGATCCTGTTGTGCCTGTGAATAGGCTGCAGGGGGACGGTGAAGACCAGCAACAGCTTTCAGGGCTGCCACCTTCCGTGTGGGACAAGGAGCCGGACGTGTGCCTTTTCGGAATCAGGCTCTGCCGAGGACGAGAGCCATGAGATGTTCCTCCTCTCAGCAAGCCCAGGTCCCAGATCCTGTTGTGCCTGTGAATAGGCTGCAGGGGGACGGTAAAGACCAGCAACAGCTTTCAGGGCTGCCACCTTCCGTGTGGGACAAGGAGCCGGACGTGTGCCTTTTCGGAATCAGGCTCTGCCGAGGAAGAGATCCATGAGATGTTCCTCCTCTGGGCATGCCCGGGTCCTGAATCCTGTTGTGCCTGTGAATAGGCTGCAGGGGGACGGTGAAGACCAGCAACAGCTTTCAGGGCTGCCACCTTCCGTGTGGGACAAGGAGCCGGACGTGTGCCTTTTCGGAATCAGGCTCTGCCGAGGACGAGAGCCATGAGATGTTCCTCCTCTGGGCATGCCCGGGTCCCAGATCCTGTTGTGCCTGTGAATAGGCTGCAGGGGGACGGTGAAGACCAGCAACAGCTTTCAGGGCTGCCACCTTCCGTGTGGGACAAGGAGCCGGACGTGTGCCTTTTCGGAATCAGGCTCTGCCGAGGATGACAGCCATGAGATGTTCCTCCGCTCAGCAAGCCCGGGTCCCAGATCCTGTTGTACCTGTGAATAGGCTGCAGGGGGACGGTGAAGACCAGCAACAGCTTTCAGGGCTGCCACCTTCCGTGTGGGACAAGGAGCCGGACGTGTGCCTTTTCGGAATCAGGCTCTGCCGAGGACGAGAGCCATGAGATGTTCCTCCTCTCAGCAAGCCCGGGTCCCAGATCCTGTTGTGCCTGTGAATAGGCTGCAGGGGGACGGTGAAGACCAGCAACATCTTTCAGGGCTGCCACCTTCCGTGTGGGACAAGGAGCCGGACGTGTGCCTTTTCGGAATCAGGCTCTGCCGAGGACGAGAGCCATGAGATGTTCCTCCTCTGGGCATGCCCGGGTCCCAGATCCTGTTGTGCCTGTGAATAGGCTGCAGGGGGACGGTGAAGACCAGCAACAGCTTTCAGGGCTGCCACCTTCCGTGTGGGACAAGGAGCCGGACGTGTGCCTTTTCGGAATCAGGCTCTGCCGAGGACGAGAGCCATGAGATGTTCCTCCTCTCAGCAAGCCCAGGTCCCAGATCCTGTTGTGCCTGTGAATAGGCTGCAGGGGGACAGTAAAGACCAGCAACAGCTTTCAGGGCTGCCACCTTCCGTGTGGGACAAGGAGCCGGACGTGTGCCTTTTCGGAATCAGGCTCTGCCGAGGAAGAGATCCATGAGATGTTCCTCCTCTGGGCATGCCCGGGTCCTGAATCCTGTTGTGCCTGTGAATAGGCTGCAGGGGGACGGTGAAGACCAGCAACAGCTTTCAGGGCTGCCACCTTCCGTGTGGGACAAGGAGCCGGACGTGTGCCTTTTCGGAATCAGGCTCTGCCGAGGACGAGAGCCATGAGATGTTCCTCCTCTGGGCATGCCCGGGTCCCAGATCCTGTTGTGCCTGTGAATAGGCTGCAGGGGGACGGTGAAGACCAGCAACAGCTTTCAGGGCTGCCACCTTCCGTGTGGGACAAGGAGCCGGACGTGTGCCTTTTCGGAATCAGGCTCTGCCGAGGATGACAGCCATGAGATGTTCCTCCTCTCAGCAAGCCCGGGTCCCAGATCCTGTTGTACCTGTGAATAGGCTGCAGGGGGACGGTGAAGACCAGCAACAGCTTTCAGGGCTGCCACCTTCCGTGTGGGACAAGGAGCCGGACGTGTGCCTTTTCGGAATGAGGCTCTGCCGAGGACGAGAGCCATGAGATGTTCCTCCTCTGGGCAAGCCCGGGTCCCAGATCCTGTTGTGCCTGTGAATAGGCTGCAGGGGGACGGTGAAGACCAGCAACAGCTTTCAGGGCTGCCACCTTCCGTGTGGGACAAGGAGCCGGACGTGTGCCTTTTCGGAATCAGGCTCTGCCGAGGACGAGAGCCATGAGATGTTCCTCCTCTGGGCATGCCCGGGTCCCAGATCCTGTTGTGCCTGTGAATAGGCTGCAGGGGGACGGTGAAGACCAGCAACAGCTTTCAGGGCTGCCACCTTCCGTGTGGGACAAGGAGCCGGACGTGTGCCTTTTCGGAATCAGGCTCTGCCGAGGACGAGAGCCATGAGATGTTCCTCCTCTCAGCAAGCCCAGGTCCCAGATCCTGTTGTGCCTGTGAATAGGCTGCAGGGGGACGGTGAAGACCAGCAACAGCTTTCAGGGCTGCCACCTTCCGTGTGGGACAAGGAGCCGGACGTGTGCCTTTTCGGAATCAGGCTCTGCCGAGGACGAGAGCCATGAGATGTTCCTCCTCTGGGCATGCCCGGGTCCTGAATCCTGTTGTGCCTGTGAATAGGCTGCAGGGGGACGGTGAAGACCAGCAACAGCTTTCAGGGCTGCCACCTTCCGTGTGGGACAAGGAGCCGGACGTGTGCCTTTTCGGAATCAGGCTCTGCCGAGGACGAGAGCCATGAGATGTTCCTCCTCTGGGCATGCCCGGGTCCCAGATCCTGTTGTGCCTGTGAATAGGCTGCAGGGGGACGGTGAAGACCAGCAACAGCTTTCAGGGCTGCCACCTTCCGTGTGGGACAAGGAGCCGGACGTGTGCCTTTTCGGAATCAGGCTCTGCCGAGGAAGACAGCCATGAGATGTTCCTCCTCTCAGCAAGCCCGGGTCCCAGATCCTGTTGTACCTGTGAATAGGCTGCAGGGGGACGGTGAAGACCAGCAACAGCTTTCAGGGCTGCCACCTTCCGTGTGGGACAAGGAGCCGGACGTGTGCCTTTTCGGAATGAGGCTCTGCCGAGGACGAGAGCCATGAGATGTTCCTCCTCTGGGCAAGCCCGGGTCCCAGATCCTGTTGTGCCTGTGAATAGGCTGCAGGGGGACGGTGAAGACCAGCAACAGCTTTCAGGGCTGCCACCTTCCGTGTGGGACAAGGAGCCGGACGTGTGCCTTTTCGGAATCAGGCTCTGCCGAGGACGAGAGCCATGAGATGTTCCTCCTCTGGGCATGCCCGGGTCCCAGATCCTGTTGTGCCTGTGAATAGGCTGCAGGGGGACGGTGAAGACCAGCAACAGCTTTCAGGGCTGCCACCTTCCGTGTGGGACAAGGAGCCGGACGTGTGCCTTTTCGGAATCAGGCTCTGCCGAGGACGAGAGCCATGAGATGTTCCTCCTCTCAGCAAGCCCAGGTCCCAGATCCTGTTGTGCCTGTGAATAGGCTGCAGGGGGACGGTGAAGACCAGCAACAGCTTTCAGGGCTGCCACCTTCCGTGTGGGACAAGGAGCCGGACGTGTGCCTTTTCGGAATCAGGCTCTGCCGAGGACGAGAGCCATGAGATGTTCCTCCTCTGGGCATGCCCGGGTCCCAGATCCTGTTGTGCCTGTGAATAGGCTGCAGGGGGACGGTGAAGACCAGCAACAGCTTTCAGGGCTGCCACCTTCCGTGTGGGACAAGGAGCCGGACGTGTGCCTTTTCGGAATCAGGCTCTGCCGAGGATGACAGCCATGAGATGTTCCTCCTCTCAGCAAGCCCGGGTCCCAGATCCTGTTGTGCCTGTGAATAGGCTGCAGGGGGACGGTGAAGACCAGCAACAGCTTTCAGGGCTGCCACCTTCCGTGTGGGACAATGAGCCGGACGTGTGCCTTTTCGGAATCAGGCTCTGCCGAGGACGAGAGCCATGAGATGTTCCTCCTCTGGGCATGCCCGGGTCCTGAATCCTGTTGTGCCTGTGAATAGGCTGCAGGGGGACGGTGAAGACCAGCAACAGCTTTCAGGGCTGCCACCTTCCGTGTGGGACAAGGAGCCGGACGTGTGCCTTTTCGGAATCAGGCTCTGCCGAGGACGAGAGCCATGAGATGTTCCTCCTCTGGGCATGCCCGGGTCCCAGATCCTGTTGTGCCTGTGAATAGGCTGCAGGGGGACGGTGAAGACCAGCAACAGCTTTCAGGGCTGCCACCTTCCGTGTGGGACAAGGAGCCGGACGTGTGCCTTTTCGGAATCAGGCTCTGCCGAGGACGAGAGCCATGAGATGTTCCTCCTCTCAGCAAGCCCAGGTCCCAGATCCTGTTGTGCCTGTGAATAGGCTGCAGGGGGACGGTGAAGACCAGCAACAGCTTTCAGGGCTGCCACCTTCCGTGTGGGACAAGGAGCCGGACGTGTGCCTTTTCGGAATCAGGCTCTGCCGAGGACGAGAGCCATGAGATGTTCCTCCTCTGGGCATGCCCGGGTCCCAGATCCTGTTGTGCCTGTGAATAGGCTGCAGGGGGACGGTGAAGACCAGCAACAGCTTTCAGGGCTGCCACCTTCCGTGTGGGACAAGGAGCCGGACGTGTGCCTTTTCGGAATCAGGCTCTGCCGAGGATGACAGCCATGAGATGTTCCTCCTCTCAGCAAGCCCGGGTCCCAGATCCTGTTGTGCCTGTGAATAGGCTGCAGGGGGACGGTGAAGACCAGCAACAGCTTTCAGGGCTGCCACCTTCCGTGTGGGACAATGAGCCGGACGTGTGCCTTTTCGGAATCAGGCTCTGCCGAGGACGAGAGCCATGAGATGTTCCTCCTCTGGGCATGCCCGGGTCCTGAATCCTGTTGTGCCTGTGAATAGGCTGCAGGGGGACGGTGAAGACCAGCAACAGCTTTCAGGGCTGCCACCTTCCGTGTGGGACAAGGAGCCGGACGTGTGCCTTTTCGGAATCAGGCTCTGCCGAGGACGAGAGCCATGAGATGTTCCTCCTCTGGGCATGCCCGGGTCCCAGATCCTGTTGTGCCTGTGAATAGGCTGCAGGGGGACGGTGAAGACCAGCAACAGCTTTCAGGGCTGCCACCTTCCGTGTGGGACAAGGAGCCGGACGTGTGCCTTTTCGGAATCAGGCTCTGCCGAGGACGAGAGCCATGAGATGTTCCTCCTCTCAGCAAGCCCAGGTCCCAGATCCTGTTGTGCCTGTGAATAGGCTGCAGGGGGACGGTAAAGACCAGCAACAGCTTTCAGGGCTGCCACCTTCCGTGTGGGACAAGGAGCCGGACGTGTGCCTTTTCGGAATCAGGCTCTGCCGAGGAAGAGATCCATGAGATGTTCCTCCTCTGGGCATGCCC
This sequence comes from Astur gentilis, assembly GCF_929443795.1. Classification (NCBI taxonomy): domain Eukaryota; kingdom Metazoa; phylum Chordata; class Aves; order Accipitriformes; family Accipitridae; genus Astur; species Astur gentilis. The sequence continues at coordinate 29,638 of NW_026061033.1, forward strand.
GGGTCCTGAATCCTGTTGTGCCTGTGAATAGGCTGCAGGGGGACGGTGAAGACCAGCAACAGCTTTCAGGGCTGCCACCTTCCGTGTGGGACAAGGAGCCGGACGTGTGCCTTTTCGGAATCAGGCTCTGCCGAGGACGAGAGCCATGAGATGTTCCTCCTCTGGGCATGCCCGGGTCCCAGATCCTGTTGTGCCTGTGAATAGGCTGCAGGGGGACGGTGAAGACCAGCAACAGCTTTCAGGGCTGCCACCTTCCGTGTGGGACAAGGAGCCGGACGTGTGCCTTTTCGGAATCAGGCTCTGCCGAGGATGACAGCCATGAGATGTTCCTCCGCTCAGCAAGCCCGGGTCCCAGATCCTGTTGTACCTGTGAATAGGCTGCAGGGGGACGGTGAAGACCAGCAACAGCTTTCAGGGCTGCCACCTTCCGTGTGGGACAAGGAGCCGGACGTGTGCCTTTTCGGAATCAGGCTCTGCCGAGGACGAGAGCCATGAGATGTTCCTCCTCTCAGAAAGCCCGGGTCCCAGATCCTGTTGTGCCTGTGAATAGGCTGCAGGGGGACGGTGAAGACCAGCAACATCTTTCAGGGCTGCCACCTTCCGTGTGGGACAAGGAGCCGGACGTGTGCCTTTTCGGAATCAGGCTCTGCCGAGGACGAGAGCCATGAGATGTTCCTCCTCTGGGCATGCCCGGGTCCCAGATCCTGTTGTGCCTGTGAATAGGCTGCAGGGGGACGGTGAAGACCAGCAACAGCTTTCAGGGCTGCCACCTTCCGTGTGGGACAAGGAGCCGGACGTGTGCCTTTTCGGAATCAGGCTCTGCCGAGGACGAGAGCCATGAGATGTTCCTCCTCTGGGCATGCCCGGGTCCCAGATCCTGTTGTGCCTGTGAATAGGCTGCAGGGGGACGGTGAAGACCAGCAACAGCTTTCAGGGCTGCCACCTTCCGTGTGGGACAAGGAGCCGGACGTGTGCCTTTTCGGAATCAGGCTCTGCCGAGGACGAGAGCCATGAGATGTTCCTCCTCTGGGCAAGCCCGGGTCCCAGATCCTGTTGTGCCTGTGAATAGGCTGCAGGGGGACGGTAAAGACCAGCAACAGCTTTCAGGGCTGCCACCTTCCGTGTGGGACAAGGAGCCGGACGTGTGCCTTTTCGGAATCAGGCTCTGCCGAGGACGAGATCCATGAGATGTTCCTCCTCTGGGCATGCCCGGGTCCTGAATCCTGTTGTGCCTGTGAATAGGCTGCAGGGGGACGGTGAAGACCAGCAACAGCTTTCAGGGCTGCCACCTTCCGTGTGGGACAATGAGCCGGACGTGTGCCTTTCCAGAATCAGGCTCTGCCGAGGACGAGATCCATGAGATGTTCCTCCTCTGGGCATGCCCGGGTCCTGAATCCTGTTGTGCCTGTGAATAGGCTGCAGGGGGACGGTGAAGACCAGCAAGAGCTTTCAGGGCTGCCACCTTCCGTGTGGGACAAGGAGCCGGACGTGTGCCTTTTCGGAATCAGGCTCTGCCGAGGACGAGAGCCATGAGATGTTCCTCCTCTGGGCATGCCCGGGTCCCAGATCCTGTTGTGCCTGTGAATAGGCTGCAGGGGGACGGTGAAGACCAGCAACAGCTTTCAGGGCTGCCACCTTCCGTGTGGGACAAGGAGCCGGACGTGTGCCTTTTCGGAATCAGGCTCTGCCGAGGAAGACAGCCATGAGATGTTCCTCCTCTCAGCAAGCCCGGGTCCCAGATCCTGTTGTACCTGTGAATAGGCTTCAGGGGGACGGTGAAGACCAGCAACAGCTTTCAGGGCTGCCACCTTCCGTGTGGGACAAGGAGCCGGACGTGTGCCTTTTCGGAATCAGGCTCTGCCGAGGACGAGAGCCATGAGATGTTCCTTCTCTGGGCATGCCCGGGTCCTGATTCCTGTTGTGCCTGTGAATAGGCTGCAGGGGGACGGTGAAGACCAGCAACAGCTTTCAGGGCTGCCACCTTCCGTGTGGGACAAGGAGCCGGACTTGTGCCCTTTCGGAATCAGGCTCTGCCGAGGACGAGAGCCATGAGATGTTCCTCCTCTGGGCATGCCCGGGTCCCAGATCCTGTTGTGCCTGTGAATAGGCTGCAGGGGGATGGTGAAGACCAGCAACAGCTTTCAGGGCTGCCACCTTCCGTGTGGGACAAGGAGCCGGACGTGTGCCTTTTCGGAATCAGGCTCTGCCGAGGACGAGAGCCATGAGATGTTCCTCCTCTCAGCAAGCCCGGGTCCCAGATCCTGTTGTGCCTGTGAATAGGCTGCAGGGGGACGGTGAAGACCAGCAACAGCTTTCAGGGCTGCCACCTTCCGTGTGGGACAAGGAGCCGGACGTGTGCCTTTTCGGAATCAGGCTCTGCCGAGGACGAGAGCCATGAGATGTTCCTCCTCTGGGCATGCCCATGTCCTGAATCCTGTTTTGCCTGTGAATAGGCTGCAGCGGGACGGTGAAGACCAGCAACAGCTTTCAGGGCTGCCACCTTCCGTGTGGGACAAGGAGCCGGACGTGTGCCTTTTCGGAATCAGGCTCTGCCGAGGACGAGAGCCATGAGATGTTCCTCCTCTGGGCATGCCCGGGTCCCAGATCCTGTTGTGCCTGTGAATAGGCTGCAGGGGGACATTGAAGACCAGCAACAGCTTTCAGGGCTGCCACCTTCCGTGTGGGACAAGGAGCCGGACGTGTGCCTTTTCGGAATCAGGCTCTGCCGAGGATGACAGCCATGAGATGTTCCTCCTCTCAGCAAGCCCGGGTCCCAGATCCTGTTGTGCCTGTGAATAGGCTGCAGGGGGACGGTGAAGACCAGCAACAGCTTTCAGGGCTGCCACCTTCCGTGTGGGACAAGGAGCCGGACGTGTGCCTTTTCGGAATCAGGCTCTGCCGAGGACGAGAGCCATGAGATGTTCCTCCTCTGGGCATGCCCGGGTCCTGAATCCTGTTGTGCCTGTGAATAGGCTGCAGGGGGACGGTGAAGACCAGCAACAGCTTTCAGGGCTGCCACCTTCCGTGTGGGACAAGGAGCCGGACGTGTGCCTTTTCGGAATCAGGCTCTGCCGAGGACGAGAGCCATGAGATGTTCCTCCTCTGGGCATGCCCGGGTCCCAGATCCTGTTGTGCCTGTGAATAGGCTGCAGGGGGACGGTGAAGACCAGCAACAGCTTTCAGGGCTGCCACCTTCCGTGTGGGACAAGGAGCCGGACGTGTGCCTTTTCGGAATCAGGCTCTGCCGAGGACGAGAGCCATGAGATGTTCCTCCTCTCAGCAAGCCCAGGTCCCAGATCCTGTTGTGCCTGTGAATAGGCTGCAGGGGGACGGTAAAGACCAGCAACAGCTTTCAGGGCTGCCACCTTCCGTGTGGGACAAGGAGCCGGACGTGTGCCTTTTCGGAATCAGGCTCTGCCGAGGAAGAGATCCATGAGATGTTCCTCCTCTGGGCATGCCCGGGTCCTGAATCCTGTTGTGCCTGTGAATAGGCTGCAGGGGGACGGTGAAGACCAGCAACAGCTTTCAGGGCTGCCACCTTCCGTGTGGGACAAGGAGCCGGACGTGTGCCTTTTCGGAATCAGGCTCTGCCGAGGACGAGAGCCATGAGATGTTCCTCCTCTGGGCATGCCCGGGTCCCAGATCCTGTTGTGCCTGTGAATAGGCTGCAGGGGGACGGTGAAGACCAGCAACAGCTTTCAGGGCTGCCACCTTCCGTGTGGGACAAGGAGCCGGACGTGTGCCTTTTCGGAATCAGGCTCTGCCGAGGATGACAGCCATGAGATGTTCCTCCTCTCAGCAAGCCCGGGTCCCAGATCCTGTTGTACCTGTGAATAGGCTGCAGGGGGACGGTGAAGACCAGCAACAGCTTTCAGGGCTGCCACCTTCCGTGTGGGACAAGGAGCCGGACGTGTGCCTTTTCGGAATCAGGCTCTGCCGAGGACGAGATCCATGAGATGTTCCTCCTCTCAGCAAGCCCGGGTCCCAGATCCTGTTGTGCCTGTGAATAGGCTGCAGGGGGACGGTGAAGACCAGCAACATCTTTCAGGGCTGCCACCTTCCGTGTGGGACAAGGAGCCGGACGTGTGCCTTTTCGGAATCAGGCTCTGCCGAGGACGAGAGCCATGAGATGTTCCTCCTCTGGGCATGCCCGGGTCCCAGATCCTGTTGTGCCTGTGAATAGGCTGCAGGGGGACGGTGAAGACCAGCAACAGCTTTCAGGGCTGCCACCTTCCGTGTGGGACAAGGAGCCGGACGTGTGCCTTTTCGGAATCAGGCTCTGCCGAGGACGAGAGCCATGAGATGTTCCTCCTCTGGGCATGCCCGGGTCCCAGATCCTGTTGTGCCTGTGAATAGGCTGCAGGGGGACGGTGAAGACCAGCAACAGCTTTCAGGGCTGCCACCTTCCGTGTGGGACAAGGAGCCGGACGTGTGCCTTTTCGGAATCAGGCTCTGCCGAGGACGAGAGCCATGAGATGTTCCTCCTCTCAGCAAGCCCAGGACCCAGATCCTGTTGTGCCTGTGAATAGGCTGCAGGGGGACGGTAAAGACCAGCAACAGCTTTCAGGGCTGCCACCTTCCGTGTGGGACAAGGAGCCGGACGTGTGCCTTTTCGGAATCAGGCTCTGCCGAGGACGAGATCCATGAGATGTTCCTCCTCTGGGCATGCCCGGGTCCTGAATCCTGTTGTGCCTGTGAATAGGCTGCAGGGGGACGGTGAAGACCAGCAACAGCTTTCAGGGCTGCCACCTTCCGTGTGGGACAAGGAGCCGGACGTGTGCCTTTCCAGAATCAGGCTCTGCCGAGGACGAGATCCATGAGATGTTCCTCCTCTGGGCATGCCCGGGTCCTGAATCCTGTTGTGCCTGTGAATAGGCTGCAGGGGGACGGTGAAGACCAGCAAGAGCTTTCAGGGCTGCCACCTTCCGTGTGGGACAAGGAGCCGGACGTGTGCCTTTTCGGAATCAGGCTCTGCCGAGGACGAGAGCCATGAGATGTTCCTCCTCTGGGCATGCCCGGGTCCCAGATCCTGTTGTGCCTGTGAATAGGCTGCAGGGGGACGGTGAAGACCAGCAACAGCTTTCAGGGCTGCCACCTTCCGTGTGGGACAAGGAGCCGGACGTGTGCCTTTTCGGAATCAGGCTCTGCCGAGGATGACAGCCATGAGATGTTCCTCCTCTCAGCAAGCCCGGGTCCCAGATCCTGTTGTACCTGTGAATAGGCTTCAGGGGGACGGTGAAGACCAGCAACAGCTTTCAGGGCTGCCACCTTCCGTGTGGGACAAGGAGCCGGACGTGTGCCTTTTCGGAATCAGGCTCTGCCGAGGACGAGAGCCATGAGATGTTCCTTCTCTGGGCATGCCCGGGTCCTGATTCCTGTTGTGCCTGTGAATAGGCTGCAGGGGGACGGTGAAGACCAGCAACAGCTTTCAGGGCTGCCACCTTCCGTGTGGGACAAGGAGCCGGACTTGTGCCCTTTCGGAATCAGGCTCTGCCGAGGACGAGAGCCATGAGATGTTCCTCCTCTGGGCATGCCCGGGTCCCAGATCCTGTTGTGCCTGTGAATAGGCTGCAGGGGGATGGTGAAGACCAGCAACAGCTTTCAGGGCTGCCACCTTCCGTGTGGGACAAGGAGCCGGACGTGTGCCTTTTCGGAATCAGGCTCTGCCGAGGACGAGAGCCATGAGATGTTCCTCCTCTGGGCAAGCCCGGGTCCCAGATCCTGTTGTACCTGTGAATAGGCTGCAGGGGGACGGTGAAGACCAGCAACAGCTTTCAGGGCTGCCACCTTCCGTGTGGGACAAGGAGCCGGACGTGTGCCTTTTCGGAATCAGGCTCTGCCGAGGACGAGAGCCATGAGATGTTCCTCCTCTGGGCATGCCCAGGTCCTGAATCATGTTTTGCCTGTGAATAGGCTGCAGCGGGACGGTGAAGACCAGCAACAGCTTTCAGGGCTGCCACCTTCCGTGTGGGACAAGGAGCCGGACGTGTGCCTTTCCAGAATCAGGCTCTGCCGAGGACGAGATCCATGAGATGTTCCTCCTCTGGGCATGCCCGGGTCCTGAATCCTGTTGTGCCTGTGAATAGGCTGCAGGGGGACGGTGAAGACCAGCAAGAGCTTTCAGGGCTGCCACCTTCCGTGTGGGACAAGGAGCCGGACGTGTGCCTTTTCGGAATCAGGCTCTGCCGAGGACGAGAGCCATGAGATGTTCCTCCTCTGGGCATGCCCGGGTCCCAGATCCTGTTGTGCCTGTGAATAGGCTGCAGGGGGACGGTGAAGACCAGCAACAGCTTTCAGGGCTGCCACCTTCCGTGTGGGACAAGGAGCCGGACGTGTGCCTTTTCGGAATCAGGCTCTGCCGAGGATGACAGCCATGAGATGTTCCTCCTCTCAGCAAGCCCGGGTCCCAGATCCTGTTGTACCTGTGAATAGGCTTCAGGGGGACGGTGAAGACCAGCAACAGCTTTCAGGGCTGCCACCTTCCGTGTGGGACAATGAGCCGGACGTGTGCCTTTTCGGAATCAGGCTCTGCCGAGGACGAGAGCCATGAGATGTTCCTTCTCTGGGCATGCCCGGGTCCTGATTCCTGTTGTGCCTGTGAATAGGCTGCAGGGGGACGGTGAAGACCAGCAACAGCTTTCAGGGCTGCCACCTTCCGTGTGGGACAAGGAGCCGGACTTGTGCCCTTTCGGAATCAGGCTCTGCCGAGGACGAGAGCCATGAGATGTTCCTCCTCTGGGCATGCCCGGGTCCCAGATCCTGTTGTGCCTGTGAATAGGCTGCAGGGGGATGGTGAAGACCAGCAACAGCTTTCAGGGCTGCCACCTTCCGTGTGGGACAAGGAGCCGGACGTGTGCCTTTTCGGAATCAGGCTCTGCCGAGGACGAGATCCATGAGATGTTCCTCCTCTCAGCAAGCCCGGGTCCCAGATCCTGTTGTACCTGTGAATAGGCTGCAGGGGGACGGTGAAGACCAGCAACAGCTTTCAGGGCTGCCACCTTCCGTGTGGGACAAGGAGCCGGACGTGTGCCTTTTCGGAATCAGGCTCTGCCGAGGACGAGAGCCATGAGATTTTCCTTCTCTGGGCATGCCCGGGTCCTGAATCCTGTTGTGCCTCTGAATAGGCTGCAGGGGGACGGTGAAGACCAGCAACAGCTTTCAGGGCTGCCACCTTCCGTGTGGGACAAGGAGCCGGACGTGTGCCTTTTCGGAATCAGGCTCTGCCGAGGACGAGAGCCATGAGATGTTCCTCCTCTGGGCAAGCCCGGGTCCCAGATCCTGTTGTGCCTGTGAATAGGCTGCAGGGGGACGGTGAAGACCAGCAACAGCTTTCAGGGCTGCCACCTTCCGTGTGGGACAAGGAGCCGGACGTGTGCCTTTTCGGAATCAGGCTCTGCCGTGGACGAGAGCCATGAGATGTTCCTCCTCTGGGCATGCCCAGGTCCTGAATCCTGTTTTGCCTGTGAATAGGCTGCAGCGGGACGGTGAAGACCAGCAACAGCTTTCAGGGCTGCCACCTTCCGTGTGGGACAAGGAGCCGGACGTGTGCCTTTTCGGAATCAGGCTCTGCCGAGGACGAGATCCATGAGATGTTCCTCCTCTGGGCATGCCCGGGTCCCAGATCCTGTTGTGCCTGTGAATAGGCTGCAGGGGGACGGTGAAGACCAGCAACATATTTCAGGGCTGCCAACTTCCGTGTGGGACAAGGAGCCGGACGTGTGCCTTTTCGGAATCAGGCTCTGCCGAGGACGAGATCCATGAGATGTTCCTCCTCTGGGCATGCCCGGGTCCCAGATCCTGTTGTGCCTGTGAATAGGCTGCAGGGGGACGGTGAAGACCAGCAACAGCTTTCAGGGCTGCCACCTTCCGTGTGGGACAAGGAGCCGGACGTGTGCCTTTTCGGAATCAGGCTCTGCCGAGGACGAGAGCCATGAGATGTTCCTCCTCTGGGCATGCCCGGGTCCCAGATCCTGTTGTGCCTGTGAATAGGCTGCAGGGGGACGGTGAAGACCAGCAACAGCTTTCAGGGCTGCCACCTTCCGTGTGGGACAAGGAGCCGGACGTGTGCCTTTTTGGAATCAGGCTCTGCCGAGGACGAGAGCCATGAGATGTTCCTCCTCTCAGCAAGCCCAGGTCCCAGATCCTGTTGTGCCTGTGAATAGGCTGCAGGGGGACGGTAAAGACCAGCAACAGCTTTCAGGGCTGCCACCTTCCGTGTGGGACAAGGAGCCGGACGTGTGCCTTTTCGGAATCAGGCTCTGCCGAGGAAGAGATCCATGAGATGTTCCTCCTCTGGGCATGCCCGGGTCCTGAATCCTGTTGTGCCTGTGAATAGGCTGCAGGGGGACGGTGAAGACCAGCAACAGCTTTCAGGGCTGCCACCTTCCGTGTGGGACAAGGAGCCGGACGTGTGCCTTTTCGGAATCAGGCTCTGCCGAGGACGAGAGCCATGAGATGTTCCTCCTCTGGGCATGCCCGGGTCCCAGATCCTGTTGTGCCTGTGAATAGGCTGCAGGGGGACGGTGAAGACCAGCAACAGCTTTCAGGGCTGCCACCTTCCGTGTGGGACAAGGAGCCGGACGTGTGCCTTTTCGGAATCAGGCTCTGCCGAGGACGAGAGCCATGAGATGTTCCGCCTCTCAGCAAGCCCGGGTCCCAGATCCTGTTGTACCTGTGAATAGGCTGCAGGGGGACGGTGAAGACCAGCAACAGCTTTCAGGGCTGCCACCTTCCGTGTGGGACAAGGAGCCGGACGTGTGCCTTTTCGGAATCAGGCTCTGCCGAGGACGAGAGCCATGAGATGTTCCTCCTCTGGGCAAGCCCGGGTCCCAGATCCTGTTGTGCCTGTGAATAGGCTGCAGGGGGACGGTGAAGACCAGCAACATCTTTCAGGGCTGCCACCTTCCGTGTGGGACAAGGATCCGGACGTGTGCCTTTTCGGAATCAGGCTCTGCCGAGGACGAGAGCCATGAGATGTTCCTCCTCTGGGCATGCCCGGGTCCCAGATCCTGTTGTGCCTGTGAATAGGCTGCAGGGGGACGGTGAAGACCAGCAACAGCTTTCAGGGCTGCCACCTTCCGTGTGGGACAAGGAGCCGGACGTGTGCCTTTTCGGAATCAGGCTCTGCCGAGGACGAGAGCCATGAGATGTTCCTCCTCTGGGCATGCCCGGGTCCCAGATCCTGTTGTGCCTGTGAATAGGCTGCAGGGGGACGGTGAAGACCAGCAACAGCTTTCAGGGCTGCCACCTTCCGTGTGGGACAAGGAGCCGGACGTGTGCCTTTTCGGAATCAGGCTCTGCCGAGGACGAGAGCCATGAGATGTTCCTCCTCTCAGCAAGCCCAGGTCCCAGATCCTGTTGTGCCTGTGAATAGGCTGCAGGGGGACGGTAAAGACCAGCAACAGCTTTCAGGGCTGCCACCTTCCGTGTGGGACAAGGAGCCGGACGTGTGCCTTTTCGGAATCAGGCTCTGCCGAGGACGAGATCCATGAGATGTTCCTCCTCTGGGCATGCCCGGGTCCTGAATCCTGTTGTGCCTGTGAATAGGCTGCAGGGGGACGGTGAAGACCAGCAACAGCTTTCAGGGCTGCCACCTTCCGTGTGGGACAAGGAGCCGGACGTGTGCCTTTCCAGAATCAGGCTCTGCCGAGGACGAGATCCATGAGATGTTCCTCCTCTGGGCATGCCCGGGTCCTGAATCCTGTTGTGCCTGTGAATAGGCTGCAGGGGGACGGTGAAGACCAGCAAGAGCTTTCAGGGCTGCCACCTTCCTTGTGGGACAAGGAGCCGGACGTGTGCCTTTTCGGAATCAGGCTCTGCCGAGGACGAGAGCCATGAGATGTTCCTCCTCTGGGCATGCCCGGGTCCCAGATCCTGTTGTGCCTGTGAATAGGCTGCAGGGGGACGGTGAAGACCAGCAACAGCTTTCAGGGCTGCCACCTTCCGTGTGGGACAAGGAGCCGGACGTGTGCCTTTTCGGAATCAGGCTCTGCCGAGGATGACAGCCATGAGATGTTCCTCCTCTCAGCAAGCCCGGGTCCCAGATCCTGTTGTACCTGTGAATAGGCTTCAGGGGGACGGTGAAGACCAGCAACAGCTTTCAGGGCTGCCACCTTCCGTGTGGGACAAGGAGCCGGACGTGTGCCTTTTCGGAATCAGGCTCTGCCGAGGACGAGAGCCATGAGATGTTCCTTCTCTGGGCATGCCCGGGTCCTGAATCCTGTTGTGCCTGTGAATAGGCTGCAGGGGGACTGTGAAGACCAGGAACAGCTTTCAGGGCTGCCACCTTGGTGTGGGACAAGGAGCCGGACGTGTGCCTTTTCGGAATCAGGCTCTGCCGAGGACGAGAGCCATGAGATGTTCCTCCTCTGGGCAAGCCCGGGTCCCAGATCCTGTTGTGCCTGTGAATAGGCTGCAGGGGGACGGTGAAGACCAGCAACATCTTTCAGGGCTGCCACCTTCCGTGTGGGACAAGGATCCGGACGTGTGCCTTTTCGGAATCAGGCTCTGCCGAGGACGAGAGCCATGAGATGTTCCTCCTCTGGGCATGCCCGGGTCCCAGATCCTGTTGTGCCTGTGAATAGGCTGCAGGGGGACGGTGAAGACCAGCAACAGCTTTCAGGGCTGCCACCTTCCGTGTGGGACAAGGAGCCGGACGTGTGCCTTTTCGGAATCAGGCTCTGCCGAGGACGAGAGCCATGAGATGTTCCTCCTCTGGGCATGCCCGGGTCCCAGATCCTGTTGTGCCTGTGAATAGGCTGCAGGGGGACGGTGAAGACCAGCAACAGCTTTCAGGGCTGCCACCTTCCGTGTGGGACAAGGAGCCGGACGTGTGCCTTTTCGGAATCAGGCTCTGCCGAGGACGAGAGCCATGAGATGTTCCTCCTCTCAGCAAGCCCAGGTCCCAGATCCTGTTGTGCCTGTGAATAGGCTGCAGGGGGACGGTAAAGACCAGCAACAGCTTTCAGGGCTGCCACCTTCCGTGTGGGACAAGGAGCCGGACGTGTGCCTTTTCGGAATCAGGCTCTGCCGAGGACGAGATCCATGAGATGTTCCTCCTCTGGGCATGCCCGGGTCCTGAATCCTGTTGTGCCTGTGAATAGGCTGCAGGGGGACGGTGAAGACCAGCAACAGCTTTCAGGGCTGCCACCTTCCGTGTGGGACAAGGAGCCGGACGTGTGCCTTTCCAGAATCAGGCTCTGCCGAGGACGAGATCCATGAGATGTTCCTCCTCTGGGCATGCCCGGGTCCTGAATCCTGTTGTGCCTGTGAATAGGCTGCAGGGGGACGGTGAAGACCAGCAAGAGCTTTCAGGGCTGCCACCTTCCTTGTGGGACAAGGAGCCGGACGTGTGCCTTTTCGGAATCAGGCTCTGCCGAGGACGAGAGCCATGAGATGTTCCTCCTCTGGGCATGCCCGGGTCCCAGATCCTGTTGTGCCTGTGAATAGGCTGCAGGGGGACGGTGAAGACCAGCAACAGCTTTCAGGGCTGCCACCTTCCGTGTGGGACAAGGAGCCGGACGTGTGCCTTTTCGGAATCAGGCTCTGCCGAGGATGACAGCCATGAGATGTTCCTCCTCTCAGCAAGCCCGGGTCCCAGATCCTGTTGTACCTGTGAATAGGCTTCAGGGGGACGGTGAAGACCAGCAACAGCTTTCAGGGCTGCCACCTTCCGTGTGGGACAAGGAGCCGGACGTGTGCCTTTTCGGAATCAGGCTCTGCCGAGGACGAGAGCCATGAGATGTTCCTTCTCTGGGCATGCCCGGGTCCTGATTCCTGTTGTGCCTGTGAATAGGCTGCAGGGGGACGGTGAAGACCAGCAACAGCTTTCAGGGCTGCCACCTTCCGTGTGGGACAAGGAGCCGGACTTGTGCCCTTTCGGAATCAGGCTCTGCCGAGGACGAGAGCCATGAGATGTTCCTCCTCTGGGCATGCCCGGGTCCCAGATCCTGTTGTGCCTGTGAATAGGCTGCAGGGGGATGGTGAAGACCAGCAACAGCTTTCAGGGCTGCCACCTTCCGTGTGGGACAAGGAGCCGGACGTGTGCCTTTTCGGAATCAGGCTCTGCCGAGGACGAGATCCATGAGATGTTCCTCCTCTCAGCAAGCCCGGGTCCCAGATCCTGTTGTACCTGTGAATAGGCTGCAGGGGGACGGTGAAGACCAGCAACAGCTTTCAGGGCTGCCACCTTCCGTGTGGGACAAGGAGCCGGACGTGTGCCTTTTCGGAATCAGGCTCTGCCGAGGACGAGAGCCATGAGATGTTCCTCCTCTGGGCATGCCCGGGTCCTGAATCCTGTTGTGCCTCTGAATAGGCTGCAGGGGGACGGTGAAGACCAGCAACAGCTTTCAGGGCTGCCACCTTCCGTGTGGGACAAGGAGCCGGACGTGTGCCTTTTCGGAATCAGGCTCTGCCGAGGACGAGAGCCATGAGATGTTCCTCCTCTGGGCAAGCCCGGGTCCCAGATCCTGTTGTGCCTGTGAATAGGCTGCAGGGGGACGGTGAAGACCAGCAACAGCTTTCAGGGCTGCCACCTTCCGTGTGGGACAAGGAGCCGGACGTGTGCCTTTTCGGAATCAGGCTCTGCCGAGGACGAGAGCCATGAGATGTTCCTCCTCTGGGCATGCCCAGGTCCTGAATCCTGTTTTGCCTGTGAATAGGCTGCAGCGGGACGGTGAAGACCAGCAACAGCTTTCAGGGCTGCCACCTTCCGTGTGGGACAAGGAGCCGGACGTGTGCCTTTTCGGAATCAGGCTCTGCCGAGGACGAGATCCATGAGATGTTCCTCCTCTGGGCATGCCCGGGTCCCAGATCCTGTTGTGCCTGTGAATAGGCTGCAGGGGGACGGTGAAGACCAGCAACATATTTCAGGGCTGCCAACTTCCGTGTGGGACAAGGAGCCGGACGTGTGCCTTTTCGGAATCAGGCTCTGCCGAGGACGAGATCCATGAGATGTTCCTCCTCTGGGCATGCCCGGGTCCCAGATCCTGTTGTGCCTGTGAATAGGCTGCAGGGGGACGGTGAAGACCAGCAACAACTTTCAGGGCTGCCACCTTCCGTGTGGGACAAGGAGCCGGACGTGTGCATTTTCGGAATCAGGCTCTACCGAGGACGAGAACCATGAGATGTTCCTCCTCTGGGCAAGCCCGGGTCCCAGATCCTGTTGTACCTGTGAAAAGGCTGCAGGGGGACGGTGAAGACCAGCAACAGCTTTCAGGGCTGCCACCTTCCGTGTGGGACAAGGAGCCGGACGTGTGCCTTTTCGGAATCAGGCTCTGCCGAGGACGAGATCCATGAGATGTTCCTCCTCTGGGCATGCCCGGGTCCCAGATCCTGTTGTGCCTGTGAATAGGCTGCAGGGGGACGGTGAAGACCAGCAACATCTTTCAGGGCTGCCACCTTCCGTGTGGGACAAGGAGCCGGACGTGTGCCTTTTCGGAATCAGGCTCTGCCGAGGACGAGAGCCATGAGATGTTCCTCCTCTGGGCATGCCCGGGTCCCAGATCCTGTTGTGCCTGTGAATAGGCTGCAGGGGGACGGTGAAGACCAGCAACAGCTTTCAGGGCTGCCACCTTCCGTGTGGGACAAGGAGCCGGACGTGTGCCTTTTCGGAATCAGGCTCTGCCGAGGACGAGAGCCATGAGATGTTCCTCCTCTGGGCAAGCCCGGGTCCCAGATCCTGTTGTACCTGTGAATAGGCTTCAGGGGGACGGTGAAGACCAGCAACAGCTTTCAGGGCTGCCACCTTCCGTGTGGGACAAGGAGCCGGACGTGTGCCTTTTCGGAATCAGGCTCTGCCGAGGACGAGAGCCATGAGATGTTCCTTCTCTGGGCATGCCCGGGTCCTGAATCCTGTTGTGCCTGTGAATAGGCTGCAGGGGGACGGTGAAGACCAGCAACAGCTTTCAGGGCTGCCACCTTCCGTGTGGGACAAGGAGCCGGACTTGTGCCCTTTCGGAATCAGGCTCTGCCGAGGACGAGAGCCATGAGATGTTCCTCCTCTGGGCATGCCCGGGTCCCAGATCCTGTTGTGCCTGTGAATAGGCTGCAGGGGGATGGTGAAGACCAGCAACAGCTTTCAGGGCTGCCACCTTCCGTGTGGGACAAGGAGCCGGACGTGTGCCTTTTCGGAATCAGGCTCTGCCGAGGACGAGATCCATGAGATGTTCCTCCTCTCAGCAAGCCCGGGTCCCAGATCCTGTTGTACCTGTGAATAGGCTGCAGGGGGACGGTGAAGACCAGCAACAGCTTTCAGGGCTGCCACCTTCCGTGTGGGACAAGGAGCCGGACGTGTGCCTTTTCGGAATCAGGCTCTGCCGAGGACGAGAGCCATGAGATTTTCCTTCTCTGGGCATGCCCGGGTCCTGAATCCTGTTGTGCCTGTGAATAGGCTGCAGGGGGACGGTGAAGACCAGCAACAGCTTTCAGGGCTGCCACCTTCCGTGTGGGACAAGGAGCCGGACGTGTGCCTTTTCGGAATCATGCTCTGCCGAGGACGAGAGCCATGAGATGTTCCTCCTCTGGGCAAGCCCGGGTCCCAGATCCTGTTGTGCCTGTGAATAGGCTGCAGGGGGACGGTGAAGACCAGCAACAGCTTTCAGGGCTGCCACCTTCCGTGTGGGACAAGGAGCCGGACGTGTGCCTTTTCGGAATCAGGCTCTGCCGAGGACGAGAGCCATGAGATGTTCCTCCTCTGGGCATGCCCAGGTCCTGAATCCTGTTTTGCCTGTGAATAGGCTGCAGCGGGACGGTGAAGACCAGCAACAGCTTTCAGGGCTGCCACCTTCCGTGTGGGACAAGGAGCCGGACGTGTGCCTTTTCGGAATCAGGCTCTGCCGAGGACGAGAGCCATGAGATGTTCCTCCTCTGGGCATGCCCGGGTCCCAGATCCTGTTGTGCCTGTGAATAGGCTGCAGGGGGACGGTGAAGACCAGCAACAGCTTTCAGGGCTGCCACCTTCCGTGTGGGACAAGGAGCCGGACGTGTGCCTTTTCGGAATCAGGCTCTGCCGAGGATGACAGCCATGAGATGTTCCTCCTCTCAGAAAGCCCGGGTCCCAGATCCTGTTGTGCCTGTGAATAGGCTGCAGGGGGACGGTGAAGACCAGCAACAGCTTTCAGGGCTGCCACCTTCCGTGTGGGACAAGGAGCCGGACGTGTGCCTTTTCGGAATCAGGCTCTGCCGAGGACGAGAGCCATGAGATGTTCCTCCTCTGGGCATGCCCGGGTCCTGAATCCTGTTGTGCCTGTGAATAGGCTGCAGGGGGACGGTGAAGACCAGCAACAGCTTTCAGGGCTGCCACCTTCCGTGTGGGACAAGGAGCCGGACGTGTGCCTTTTCGGAATCAGGCTCTGCCGAGGACGAGAGCCATGAGATGTTCCTCCTCTGGGCATGCCCGGGTCCCAGATCCTGTTGTGCCTGTGAATAGGCTGCAGGGGGACGGTGAAGACCAGCAACAGCTTTCAGGGCTGCCACCTTCCGTGTGGGACAAGGAGCCGGACGTGTGCCTTTTCGGAATCAGGCTCTGCCGAGGACGAGAGCCATGAGATGTTCCTCCTCTCAGCAAGCCCAGGTCCCAGATCCTGTTGTGCCTGTGAATAGGCTGCAGGGGGACGGTAAAGACCAGCAACAGCTTTCAGGGCTGCCACCTTCCGTGTGGGACAAGGAGCCGGACGTGTGCCTTTTCGGAATCAGGCTCTGCCGAGGAAGAGATCCATGAGATGTTCCTCCTCTGGGCATGCCCGGGTCCTGAATCCTGTTGTGCCTGTGAATAGGCTGCAGGGGGACGGTGAAGACCAGCAACAGCTTTCAGGGCTGCCACCTTCCGTGTGGGACAAGGAGCCGGACGTGTGCCTTTTCGGAATCAGGCTCTGCCGAGGACGAGAGCCATGAGATGTTCCTCCTCTGGGCATGCCCGGGTCCCAGATCCTGTTGTGCCTGTGAATAGGCTGCAGGGGGACGGTGAAGACCAGCAACAGCTTTCAGGGCTGCCACCTTCCGTGTGGGACAAGGAGCCGGACGTGTGCCTTTTCGGAATCAGGCTCTGCCGAGGATGACAGCCATGAGATGTTCCTCCTCTCAGCAAGCCCGGGTCCCAGATCCTGTTGTACCTGTGAATAGGCTGCAGGGGGACGGTGAAGACCAGCAACAGCTTTCAGGGCTGCCACCTTCCGTGTGGGACAAGGAGCCGGACGTGTGCCTTTTCGGAATCAGGCTCTGCCGAGGACGAGATCCATGAGATGTTCCTCCTCTCAGCAAGCCCGGGTCCCAGATCCTGTTGTGCCTGTGAATAGGCTGCAGGGGGACGGTGAAGACCAGCAACATCTTTCAGGGCTGCCACCTTCCGTGTGGGACAAGGAGCCGGACGTGTGCCTTTTCGGAATCAGGCTCTGCCGAGGACGAGAGCCATGAGATGTTCCTCCTCTGGGCATGCCCGGGTCCCAGATCCTGTTGTGCCTGTGAATAGGCTGCAGGGGGACGGTGAAGACCAGCAACAGCTTTCAGGGCTGCCACCTTCCGTGTGGGACAAGGAGCCGGACGTGTGCCTTTTCGGAATCAGGCTCTGCCGAGGACGAGAGCCATGAGATGTTCCTCCTCTGGGCATGCCCGGGTCCCAGATCCTGTTGTGCCTGTGAATAGGCTGCAGGGGGACGGTGAAGACCAGCAACAGCTTTCAGGGCTGCCACCTTCCGTGTGGGACAAGGAGCCGGACGTGTGCCTTTTCGGAATCAGGCTCTGCCGAGGACGAGAGCCATGAGATGTTCCTCCTCTCAGCAAGCCCAGGTCCCAGATCCTGTTGTGCCTGTGAATAGGCTGCAGGGGGACGGTAAAGACCAGCAACAGCTTTCAGGGCTGCCACCTTCCGTGTGGGACAAGGAGCCGGACGTGTGCCTTTTCGGAATCAGGCTCTGCCGAGGACGAGATCCATGAGATGTTCCTCCTCTGGGCATGCCCGGGTCCTGAATCCTGTTGTGCCTGTGAATAGGCTGCAGGGGGACGGTGAAGACCAGCAACAGCTTTCAGGGCTGCCACCTTCCGTGTGGGACAAGGAGCCGGACGTGTGCCTTTCCAGAATCAGGCTCTGCCGAGGACGAGATCCATGAGATGTTCCTCCTCTGGGCATGCCCGGGTCCTGAATCCTGTTGTACCTGTGAATAGGCTGCAGGGGGACGGTGAAGACCAGCAAGAGCTTTCAGGGCTGCCACCTTCCGTGTGGGACAAGGAGCCGGACGTGTGCCTTTTCGGAATCAGGCTCTGCCGAGGACGAGAGCCATGAGATGTTCCTCCTCTGGGCATGCCCGGGTCCCAGATCCTGTTGTGCCTGTGAATAGGCTGCAGGGGGACGGTGAAGACCAGCAACAGCTTTCAGGGCTGCCACCTTCCGTGTGGGACAAGGAGCCGGACGTGTGCCTTTTCGGAATCAGGCTCTGCCGAGGAAGACAGCCATGAGATGTTCCTCCTCTCAGCAAGCCCGGGTCCCAGATCCTGTTGTACCTGTGAATAGGCTTCAGGGGGACGGTGAAGACCAGCAACAGCTTTCAGGGCTGCCACCTTCCGTGTGGGACAAGGAGCCGGACGTGTGCCTTTTCGGAATCAGGCTCTGCCGAGGACGAGAGCCATGAGATGTTCCTTCTCTGGGCATGCCCGGGTCCTGATTCCTGTTGTGCCTGTGAATAGGCTGCAGGGGGACGGTGAAGACCAGCAACAGCTTTCAGGGCTGCCACCTTCCGTGTGGGACAAGGAGCCGGACTTGTGCCCTTTCGGAATCAGGCTCTGCCGAGGACGAGAGCCATGAGATGTTCCTCCTCTGGGCATGCCCGGGTCCCAGATCCTGTTGTGCCTGTGAATAGGCTGCAGGGGGATGGTGAAGACCAGCAACAGCTTTCAGGGCTGCCACCTTCCGTGTGGGACAAGGAGCCGGACGTGTGCCTTTTCGGAATCAGGCTCTGCCGAGGACGAGATCCATGAGATGTTCCTCCTCTCAGCAAGCCCGGGTCCCAGATCCTGTTGTACCTGTGAATAGGCTGCAGGGGGACGGTGAAGACCAGCAACAGCTTTCAGGGCTGCCACCTTCCGTGTGGGACAAGGAGCCGGACGTGTGCCTTTTCGGAATCAGGCTCTGCCGAGGACGAGAGCCATGAGATTTTCCTTCTCTGGGCATGCCCGGGTCCTGTATCCTGTTGTGCCTCTGAATAGGCTGCAGGGGGACGGTGAAGACCAGCAACAGCTTTCAGGGCTGCCACCTTCCGTGTGGGACAAGGAGCCGGACGTGTGCCTTTTCGGAATCAGGCTCTGCCGAGGACGAGAGCCATGAGATGTTCCTCCTCTGGGCAAGCCCGGGTCCCAGATCCTGTTGTGCCTGTGAATAGGCTGCAGGGGGACGGTGAAGACCAGCAACAGCTTTCAGGGCTGCCACCTTCCGTGTGGGACAAGGAGCCGGACGTGTGCCTTTTCGGAATCAGGCTCTGCCGAGGACGAGAGCCATGAGATGTTCCTCCTCTGGGCATGCCCAGGTCCTGAATCCTGTTTTGCCTGTGAATAGGCTGCAGCGGGACGGTGAAGACCAGCAACAGCTTTCAGGGCTGCCACCTTCCGTGTGGGACAAGGAGCCGGACGTGTGCCTTTCCAGAATCAGGCTCTGCCGAGGACGAGATCCATGAGATGTTCCTCCTCTGGGCATGCCCGGGTCCTGAATCCTGTTGTGCCTGTGAATAGGCTGCAGGGGGACGGTGAAGACCAGCAAGAGCTTTCAGGGCTGCCACCTTCCGTGTGGGACAAGGAGCCGGACGTGTGCCTTTTCGGAATCAGGCTCTGCCGAGGACGAGAGCCATGAGATGTTCCTCCTCTGGGCATGCCCGGGTCCCAGATCCTGTTGTGCCTGTGAATAGGCTGCAGGGGGACGGTGAAGACCAGCAACAGCTTTCAGGGCTGCCACCTTCCGTGTGGGACAAGGAGCCGGACGTGTGCCTTTTCGGAATCAGGCTCTGCCGAGGATGACAGCCATGAGATGTTCCTCCTCTCAGCAAGCCCGGGTCCCAGATCCTGTTGTACCTGTGAATAGGCTGCAGGGGGACGGTGAAGACCAGCAACAGCTTTCAGGGCTGCCACCTTCCGTGTGGGACAAGGAGCCGGACGTGTGCCTTTTCGGAATCAGGCTCTGCCGAGGACGAGAGCCATGAGATGTTCCTCCTCTCAGCAAGCCCGGGTCCCAGATCCTGTTGTGCCTGTGAATAGGCTGCAGGGGGACGGTGAAGACCAGCAACAGCTTTCAGGGCTGCCACCTTCCGTGTGGGACAAGGAGCCGGACGTGTGCCTTTTCGGAATCAGGCTCTGCCGAGGACGAGAGCCATGAGATGTTCCTCCTCTGGGCATGCCCAGGTCCTGAATCCTGTTTTGCCTGTGAATAGGCTGCAGCGGGACGGTGAAGACCAGCAACAGCTTTCAGGGCTGCCACCTTCCGTGTGGGACAAGGAGCCGGACGTGTGCCTTTTCGGAATCAGGCTCTGCCGAGGACGAGATCCATGAGATGTTCCTCCTCTGGGCATGCCCGGGTCCCAGATCCTGTTGTGCCTGTGAATAGGCTGCAGGGGGACGGTGAAGACCAGCAACATATTTCAGGGCTGCCAACTTCCGTGTGGGACAAGGAGCTGGACGTGTGCCTTTTCGGAATCAGGCTCTGCCGAGGACGAGATCCATGAGATGTTCCTCCTCTGGGCATGCCCGGGTCCCAGATCCTGTTGTGCCTGTGAATAGGCTGCAGGGGGACGGTGAAGACCAGCAACAGCTTTCAGGGCTGCCACCTTCCGTGTGGGACAAGGAGCCGGACGTGTGCCTTTTCGGAATCAGGCTCTGCCGAGGACGAGAGCCATGAGATGTTCCTCCTCTGGGCATGCCCGGGTCCCAGATCCTGTTGTGCCTGTGAATAGGCTGCAGGGGGACGGTGAAGACCAGCAACAGCTTTCAGGGCTGCCACCTTCCGTGTGGGACAAGGAGCCGGACGTGTGCCTTTTTGGAATCAGGCTCTGCCGAGGACGAGAGCCATGAGATGTTCCTCCTCTCAGCAAGCCCAGGTCCCAGATCCTGTTGTGCCTGTGAATAGGCTGCAGGGGGACGGTAAAGACCAGCAACAGCTTTCAGGGCTGCCACCTTCCGTGTGGGACAAGGAGCCGGACGTGTGCCTTTTCGGAATCAGGCTCTGCCGAGGAAGAGATCCATGAGATGTTCCTCCTCTGGGCATGCCCGGGTCCTGAATCCTGTTGTGCCTGTGAATAGGCTGCAGGGGGACGGTGAAGACCAGCAACAGCTTTCAGGGCTGCCACCTTCCGTGTGGGACAAGGAGCCGGACGTGTGCCTTTTCGGAATCAGGCTCTGCCGAGGACGAGAGCCATGAGATGTTCCTCCTCTGGGCATGCCCGGGTCCCAGATCCTGTTGTGCCTGTGAATAGGCTGCAGGGGGACGGTGAAGACCAGCAACAGCTTTCAGGGCTGCCACCTTCCGTGTGGGACAAGGAGCCGGACGTGTGCCTTTTCGGAATCAGGCTCTGCCGAGGATGACAGCCATGAGATGTTCCGCCTCTCAGCAAGCCCGGGTCCCAGATCCTGTTGTACCTGTGAATAGGCTGCAGGGGGACGGTGAAGACCAGCAACAGCTTTCAGGGCTGCCACCTTCCGTGTGGGACAAGGAGCCGGACGTGTGCCTTTTCGGAATCAGGCTCTGCCGAGGACGAGAGCCATGAGATGTTCCTCCTCTGGGCAAGCCCGGGTCCCAGATCCTGTTGTGCCTGTGAATAGGCTGCAGGGGGACGGTGAAGACCAGCAACAGCTTTCAGGGCTGCCACCTTCCGTGTGGGACAAGGATCCGGACGTGTGCCTTTTCGGAATCAGGCTCTGCCGAGGACGAGAGCCATGAGATGTTCCTCCTCTGGGCATGCCCGGGTCCCAGATCCTGTTGTGCCTGTGAATAGGCTGCAGGGGGACGGTGAAGACCAGCAACAGCTTTCAGGGCTGCCACCTTCCGTGTGGGACAAGGAGCCGGACGTGTGCCTTTTCGGAATCAGGCTCTGCCGAGGACGAGAGCCATGAGATGTTCCTCCTCTGGGCATGCCCGGGTCCCAGATCCTGTTGTGCCTGTGAATAGGCTGCAGGGGGACGGTGAAGACCAGCAACAGCTTTCAGGGCTGCCACCTTCCGTGTGGGACAAGGATCCGGACGTGTGCCTTTTCGGAATCAGGCTCTGCCGAGGACGAGAGCCATGAGATGGTCCTCCTCTCAGCAAGCCCAGGTCCCAGATCCTGTTGTGCCTGTGAATAGGCTGCAGGGGGACGGTAAAGACCAGCAACAGCTTTCAGGGCTGCCACCTTCCGTGTGGGACAAGGAGCCGGACGTGTGCCTTTTCGGAATCAGGCTCTGCCGAGGACGAGATCCATGAGATGTTCCTCCTCTGGGCATGCCCGGGTCCTGAATCCTGTTGTGCCTGTGAATAGGCTGCAGGGGGACGGTGAAGACCAGCAACAGCTTTCAGGGCTGCCACCTTCCGTGTGGGACAAGGAGCCGGACGTGTGCCTTTCCAGAATCAGGCTCTGCCGAGGACGAGATCCATGAGATGTTCCTCCTCTGGGCATGCCCGGGTCCTGAATCCTGTTGTGCCTGTGAATAGGCTGCAGGGGGACGGTGAAGACCAGCAAGAGCTTTCAGGGCTGCCACCTTCCTTGTGGGACAAGGAGCCGGACGTGTGCCTTTTCGGAATCAGGCTCTGCCGAGGACGAGAGCCATGAGATGTTCCTCCTCTGGGCATGCCCGGGTCCCAGATCCTGTTGTGCCTGTGAATAGGCTGCAGGGGGACGGTGAAGACCAGCAACAGCTTTCAGGGCTGCCACCTTCCGTGTGGGACAAGGAGCCGGACGTGTGCCTTTTCGGAATCAGGCTCTGCCGAGGATGACAGCCATGAGATGTTCCTCCTCACAGCAAGCCCGGGTCCCAGATCCTGTTGTACCTGTGAATAGGCTTCAGGGGGACGGTGAAGACCAGCAACAGCTTTCAGGGCTGCCACCTTCCGTGTGGGACAAGGAGCCGGACGTGTGCCTTTTCGGAATCAGGCTCTGCCGAGGACGAGAGCCATGAGATGTTCCTTCTCTGGGCATGCCCGGGTCCTGATTCCTGTTGTGCCTGTGAATAGGCTGCAGGGGGACGGTGAAGACCAGCAACAGCTTTCAGGGCTGCCACCTTCCGTGTGGGACAAGGAGCCGGACTTGTGCCCTTTCGGAATCAGGCTCTGCCGAGGACGAGAGCCATGAGATGTTCCTCCTCTGGGCATGCCCGGGTCCCAGATCCTGTTGTGCCTGTGAATAGGCTGCAGGGGGATGGTGAAGACCAGCAACAGCTTTCAGGGCTGCCACCTTCCGTGTGGGACAAGGAGCCGGACGTGTGCCTTTTCGGAATCAGGCTCTGCCGAGGACGAGATCCATGAGATGTTCCTCCTCTCAGCAAGCCCGGGTCCCAGATCCTGTTGTACCTGTGAATAGGCTGCAGGGGGACGGTGAAGACCAGCAACAGCTTTCAGGGCTGCCACCTTCCGTGTGGGACAAGGAGCCGGACGTGTGCCTTTTCGGAATCAGGCTCTGCCGAGGACGAGAGCCATGAGATGTTCCTCCTCTGGGCATGCCCGGGTCCTGAATCCTGTTGTGCCTCTGAATAGGCTGCAGGGGGACGGTGAAGACCAGCAACAGCTTTCAGGGCTGCCACCTTCCGTGTGGGACAAGGAGCCGGACGTGTGCCTTTTCGGAATCAGGCTCTGCCGAGGACGAGAGCCATGAGATGTTCCTCCTCTGGGCAAGCCCGGGTCCCAGATCCTGTTGTGCCTGTGAATAGGCTGCAGGGGGACGGTGAAGACCAGCAACAGCTTTCAGGGCTGCCACCTTCCGTGTGGGACAAGGAGCCGGACGTGTGCCTTTTCGGAATCAGGCTCTGCCGAGGACGAGAGCCATGAGATGTTCCTCCTCTGGGCATGCCCAGGTCCTGAATCCTGTTTTGCCTGTGAATAGGCTGCAGCGGGACGGTGAAGACCAGCAACAGCTTTCAGGGCTGCCACCTTCCGTGTGGGACAAGGAGCCGGACGTGTGCCTTTCCAGAATCAGGCTCTGCCGAGGACGAGATCCATGAGATGTTCCTCCTCTGGGCATGCCCGGGTCCTGAATCCTGTTGTGCCTGTGAATAGGCTGCAGGGGGACGGTGAAGACCAGCAAGAGCTTTCAGGGCTGCCACCTTCCGTGTGGGACAAGGAGCCGGACGTGTGCCTTTTCGGAATCAGGCTCTGCCGAGGACGAGAGCCATGAGATGTTCCTCCTCTGGGCATGCCCGGGTCCCAGATCCTGTTGTGCCTGTGAATAGGCTGCAGGGGGACGGTGAAGACCAGCAACAGCTTTCAGGGCTGCCACCTTCCGTGTGGGACAAGGAGCCGGACGTGTGCCTTTTCGGAATCAGGCTCTGCCGAGGATGACAGCCATGAGATGTTCCTCCTCTCAGCAAGCCCGGGTCCCAGATCCTGTTGTACCTGTGAATAGGCTGCAGGGGGACGGTGAAGACCAGCAACAGCTTTCAGGGCTGCCACCTTCCGTGTGGGACAAGGAGCCGGACGTGTGCCTTTTCGGAATCAGGCTCTGCCGAGGACGAGAGCCATGAGATGTTCCTCCTCTCAGCAAGCCCGGGTCCCAGATCCTGTTGTGCCTGTGAATAGGCTGCAGGGGGACGGTGAAGACCAGCAACAGCTTTCAGGGCTGCCACCTTCCGTGTGGGACAAGGAGCCGGACGTGTGCCTTTTCGGAATCAGGCTCTGCCGAGGACGAGAGCCATGAGATGTTCCTCCTCTGGGCATGCCCAGGTCCTGAATCCTGTTTTGCCTGTGAATAGGCTGCAGCGGGACGGTGAAGACCAGCAACAGCTTTCAGGGCTGCCACCTTCCGTGTGGGACAAGGAGCCGGACGTGTGCCTTTTCGGAATCAGGCTCTGCCGAGGACGAGATCCATGAGATGTTCCTCCTCTGGGCATGCCCGGGTCCCAGATCCTGTTGTGCCTGTGAATAGGCTGCAGGGGGACGGTGAAGACCAGCAACATATTTCAGGGCTGCCAACTTCCGTGTGGGACAAGGAGCCGGACGTGTGCCTTTTCGGAATCAGGCTCTGCCGAGGACGAGATCCATGAGATGTTCCTCCTCTGGGCATGCCCGGGTCCCAGATCCTGTTGTGCCTGTGAATAGGCTGCAGGGGGACGGTGAAGACCAGCAACAGCTTTCAGGGCTGCCACCTTCCGTGTGGGACAAGGAGCCGGACGTGTGCCTTTTCGGAATCAGGCTCTGCCGAGGACGAGAGCCATGAGATGTTCCTCCTCTGGGCAAGCCCAGGTCCCAGATCCTGTTGTGCCTGTGAATAGGCTGCAGGGGGACGGTGAAGACCAGCAACAGCTTTCAGGGCTGCCACCTTCCGTGTGGGACAAGGAGCCGGACGTGTGCCTTTTCGGAATCAGGCTCTGCCGAGGACGAGAGCCATGAGATGTTCCTCCTCTCAGCAAGCCCAGGTCCCAGATCCTGTTGTGCCTGTGAATAGGCTGCAGGGGGACGGTAAAGACCAGCAACAGCTTTCAGGGCTGCCACCTTCCGTGTGGGACAAGGAGCCGGACGTGTGCCTTTTCGGAATCAGGCTCTGCCGAGGAAGAGATCCATGAGATGTTCCTCCTCTGGGCATGCCCGGGTCCTGAATCCTGTTGTGCCTGTGAATAGGCTGCAGGGGGACGGTGAAGACCAGCAACAGCTTTCAGGGCTGCCACCTTCCGTGTGGGACAAGGAGCCGGACGTGTGCCTTTTCGGAATCAGGCTCTGCCGAGGACGAGAGCCATGAGATGTTCCTCCTCTGGGCATGCCCGGGTCCCAGATCCTGTTGTGCCTGTGAATAGGCTGCAGGGGGACGGTGAAGACCAGCAACAGCTTTCAGGGCTGCCACCTTCCGTGTGGGACAAGGAGCCGGACGTGTGCCTTTTCGGAATCAGGCTCTGCCGAGGATGACAGCCATGAGATGTTCCGCCTCTCAGCAAGCCCGGGTCCCAGATCCTGTTGTACCTGTGAATAGGCTGCAGGGGGACGGTGAAGACCAGCAACAGCTTTCAGGGCTGCCACCTTCCGTGTGGGACAAGGAGCCGGACGTGTGCCTTTTCGGAATCAGGCTCTGCCGAGGACGAGAGCCATGAGATGTTCCTCCTCTGGGCAAGCCCGGGTCCCAGATCCTGTTGTGCCTGTGAATAGGCTGCAGGGGGACGGTGAAGACCAGCAACATCTTTCAGGGCTGCCACCTTCCGTGTGGGACAAGGATCCGGACGTGTGCCTTTTCGGAATCAGGCTCTGCCGAGGACGAGAGCCATGAGATGTTCCTCCTCTGGGCATGCCCGGGTCCCAGATCCTGTTGTGCCTGTGAATAGGCTGCAGGGGGACGGTGAAGACCAGCAACAGCTTTCAGGGCTGCCACCTTCCGTGTGGGACAAGGAGCCGGACGTGTGCCTTTTCGGAATCAGGCTCTGCCGAGGACGAGAGCCATGAGATGTTCCTCCTCTGGGCATGCCCGGGTCCCAGATCCTGTTGTGCCTGTGAATAGGCTGCAGGGGGACGGTGAAGACCAGCAACAGCTTTCAGGGCTGCCACCTTCCGTGTGGGACAAGGAGCCGGACGTGTGCCTTTTCGGAATCAGGCTCTGCCGAGGACGAGAGCCATGAGATGTTCCTCCTCTCAGCAAGCCCAGGTCCCAGATCCTGTTGTGCCTGTGAATAGGCTGCAGGGGGACGGTAAAGACCAGCAACAGCTTTCAGGGCTGCCACCTTCCGTGTGGGACAAGGAGCCGGACGTGTGCCTTTTCGGAATCAGGCTCTGCCGAGGACGAGATCCATGAGATGTTCCTCCTCTGGGCATGCCCGGGTCCTGAATCCTGTTGTGCCTGTGAATAGGCTGCAGGGGGACGGTGAAGACCAGCAACAGCTTTCAGGGCTGCCACCTTCCGTGTGGGACAAGGAGCCGGACGTGTGCCTTTCCAGAATCAGGCTCTGCCGAGGACGAGATCCATGAGATGTTCCTCCTCTGGGCATGCCCGGGTCCTGAATCCTGTTGTGCCTGTGAATAGGCTGCAGGGGGACGGTGAAGACCAGCAAGAGCTTTCAGGGCTGCCACCTTCCTTGTGGGACAAGGAGCCGGACGTGTGCCTTTTCGGAATCAGGCTCTGCCGAGGACGAGAGCCATGAGATGTTCCTCCTCTGGGCATGCCCGGGTCCCAGATCCTGTTGTGCCTGTGAATAGGCTGCAGGGGGACGGTGAAGACCAGCAACAGCTTTCAGGGCTGCCACCTTCCGTGTGGGACAAGGAGCCGGACGTGTGCCTTTTCGGAATCAGGCTCTGCCGAGGATGACAGCCATGAGATGTTCCTCCTCACAGCAAGCCCGGGTCCCAGATCCTGTTGTACCTGTGAATAGGCTTCAGGGGGACGGTGAAGACCAGCAACAGCTTTCAGGGCTGCCACCTTCCGTGTGGGACAAGGAGCCGGACGTGTGCCTTTTCGGAATCAGGCTCTGCCGAGGACGAGAGCCATGAGATGTTCCTCCTCTGGGCATGCCCGGGTCCCGATTCCTGTTGTGCCTGTGAATAGGCTGCAGGGGGACGGTGAAGACCAGCAACAGCTTTCAGGGCTGCCACCTTCCGTGTGGGACAAGGAGCCGGACTTGTGCCCTTTCGGAATCAGGCTCTGCCGAGGACGAGAGCCATGAGATGTTCCTCCTCTGGGCATGCCCGGGTCCCAGATCCTGTTGTGCCTGTGAATAGGCTGCAGGGGGATGGTGAAGACCAGCAACAGCTTTCAGGGCTGCCACCTTCCGTGTGGGACAAGGAGCCGGACGTGTGCCTTTTCGGAATCAGGCTCTGCCGAGGACGAGATCCATGAGATGTTCCTCCTCTCAGCAAGCCCAGGTCCCAGATCCTGTTGTACCTGTGAATAGGCTGCAGGGGGACGGTGAAGACCAGCAACAGCTTTCAGGGCTGCCACCTTCCGTGTGGGACAAGGAGCCGGACGTGTGCCTTTTCGGAATCAGGCTCTGCCGAGGACGAGAGCCATGAGATGTTCCTCCTCTGGGCATGCCCGGGTCCTGAATCCTGTTGTGCCTCTGAATAGGCTGCAGGGGGACGGTGAAGACCAGCAACAGCTTTCAGGGCTGCCACCTTCCGTGTGGGACAAGGAGCCGGACGTGTGCCTTTTCGGAATCAGGCTCTGCCGAGGACGAGAGCCATGAGATGTTCCTCCTCTGGGCAAGCCCGGGTCCCAGATCCTGTTGTGCCTGTGAATAGGCTGCAGGGGGACGGTGAAGACCAGCAACAGCTTTCAGGGCTGCCACCTTCCGTGTGGGACAAGGAGCCGGACGTGTGCCTTTTCGGAATCAGGCTCTGCCGAGGACGAGAGCCATGAGATGTTCCTCCTCTGGGCATGCCCAGGTCCTGAATCCTGTTTTGCCTGTGAATAGGCTGCAGCGGGACGGTGAAGACCAGCAACAGCTTTCAGGGCTGCCACCTTCCGTGTGGGACAAGGAGCCGGACGTGTGCCTTTTCGGAATCAGGCTCTGCCGAGGACGAGATCCATGAGATGTTCCTCCTCTGGGCATGCCCGGGTCCCAGATCCTGTTGTGCCTGTGAATAGGCTGCAGGGGGACGGTGAAGACCAGCAACATATTTCAGGGCTGCCAACTTCCGTGTGGGACAAGGAGCCGGACGTGTGCCTTTTCGGAATCAGGCTCTGCCGAGGACGAGATCCATGAGATGTTCCTCCTCTGGGCATGCCCGGGTCCCAGATCCTGTTGTGCCTGTGAATAGGCTGCAGGGGGACGGTGAAGACCAGGAACAACTTTCAGGGCTGCCACCTTCCGTGTGGGACAAGGAGCCGGACGTGTGCATTTTCGGAATCAGGCTCTACCGAGGACGAGAACCATGAGATGTTCCTCCTCTGGGCAAGCCCGGGTCCCAGATCCTGTTGTACCTGTGAAAAGGCTGCAGGGGGACGGTGAAGACCAGCAACAGCTTTCAGGGCTGCCACCTTCCGTGTGGGACAAGGAGCCGGACGTGTGCCTTTTCGGAATCAGGCTCTGCCGAGGACGAGATCCATGAGATGTTCCTCCTCTGGGCATGCCCGGGTCCCAGATCCTGTTGTGCCTGTGAATAGGCTGCAGGGGGACGGTGAAGACCAGCAACATCTTTCAGGGCTGCCACCTTCCGTGTGGGACAAGGAGCCGGACGTGTGCCTTTTCGGAATCAGGCTCTGCCGAGGACGAGAGCCATGAGATGTTCCTCCTCTGGGCAAGCCCGGGTCCCAGATCCTGTTGTGCCTGTGAATAGGCTGCAGGGGGACGGTGAAGACCAGCAACAGCTTTCAGGGCTGCCACCTTCCGTGTGGGACAAGGAGCCAGACGTGTGCCTTTTCGGAAAGAGGCTCTGCCGAGGACGAGAGCCATGAGATGTTCCTCCTCTGGGCAAGCCCGGGTCCCAGATCCTGTTGTGCCTGTGAATAGGCTGCAGGGGGACGGTGAAGACCAGCAACAGCTTTCAGGGCTGCCACCTTCCGTGTGGGACAAGGAGCCGGACGTGTGCCTTTTCGGAATCAGGCTCTGCCGAGGACGAGAGCCATGAGATGTTCCTCCTCTCAGCAAGCCCAGGTCCCAGATCCTGTTGTGCCTGTGAATAGGCTGCAGGGGGACGGTGAAGACCAGCAACAACTTTCAGGGCTGCCACCTTCCGTGTGGGACAAGGAGCCGGACGTGTGCCTTTTCGGAATCAGGCTCTACCGAGGACGAGAGCCATGAGATGTTCCTCCTCTGGGCAAGCCCGGGTCCCAGATCCTGTTGTACCTGTGAATAGTCTGCAGGGGGACGGTGAAGACCAGCAACAGCTTTCAGGGCTGCCACCTTCCGTGTGGGACAAGGAGCCGGACGTGTGCCTTTTCGGAATCAGGCTCTGCCGAGGACGAGATCCATGAGATGTTCCTCCTCTGGGCATGCCCGGGTCCTGAATCCTGTTGTGCCTCTGAATAGGCTGCAGGGGGACGGTGAAGACCAGCAACATCTTTCAGGGCTGCCACCTTCCGTGTGGGACAAGGAGCCGGACGTGTGCCTTTTCGGAATCAGGCTCTGCCGAGGACGAGAGCCATGAGATGTTCCTCCTCTGGGCATGCCCGGTTAACAGATCCTGTTGTACCTGTGAATAGGCTGCAGGGGGATGGTGAAGACCAGCAACAGCTTTCAGGGCTGACACCTTCCGTGTGGGACAAGGAGCCGGACGTGTGCCTTTTCGGAATCAGGCTCTGCCGAGGACGAGAGCCATGAGATGTTCCTCCTCTCAGCAAGCCCAGGTCCCAGATCCTGTTGTGCCTGTGAATAGGCTGCAGGGGGACGGTAAAGACCAGCAACAGCTTTCAGGGCTGCCACCTTCCGTGTGGGACAAGGAGCCGGACGTGTGCCTTTTCGGAATCAGGCTCTGCCGAGGAAGAGATCCATGAGATGTTCCTCCTCTGGGCATGCCCGGGTCCTGAATCCTGTTGTGCCTGTGAATAGGCTGCAGGGGGACGGTGAAGACCAGCAACAGCTTTCAGGGCTGCCACCTTCCGTGTGGGACAAGGAGCCGGACTTGTGCCTTTTCGGAATCAGGCTCTGCCGAGGACGAGAGCCATGAGATGTTCCTCCTCTCAGCAAGCCCGGGTCCCAGATCCTGTTGTGCCTGTGAATAGGCTGCAGGGGGACGGTGAAGACCAGCAACAGCTTTCAGGGCTGCCACCTTCCGTGTGGGACAAGGAGCCGGACGTGTGCCTTTTCGGAATCAGGCTCTGCCGAGGACGAGAGCCATGAGATTTTCCTTCTCTGGGCATGCCCGGGTCCTGAATCCTGTTGTGCCTCTGAATAGGCTGCAGGGGGACGGTGAAGACCAGCAACAGCTTTCAGGGCTGCCACCTTCCGTGTGGGACAAGGAGCCGGACGTGTGCCTTTTCGGAATCAGGCTCTGCCGAGGACGAGAGCCATGAGATGTTCCTCCTCTGGGCAAGCCCGGGTCCCAGATCCTGTTGTGCCTGTGAATAGGCTGCAGGGGGACGGTGAAGACCAGCAACATCTTTCAGGGCTGCCACCTTCCGTGTGGGACAAGGAGCCGGACGTGTGCCTTTTCGGAATCAGGCTCTGCCGAGGACGAGAGCCATGAGATGTTCCTCCTCTGGGCATGCCTAGGTCCCGAATCCTGTTTTGCCTGTGAATAGGCTGCAGCGGGACGGTGAAGACCAGCAACAGCTTTCAGGGCTGCCACCTTCCTTGTGGGACAAGGAGCCGGACGTGTGCCTTTTCGGAATCAGGCTCTGCCGAGGACGAGAGCCATGAGATGTTCCTCCTCTGGGCATGCCCGGGTCCCAGATCCTGTTGTGCCTGTGAATAGGCTGCAGGGGGACGGTGAAGACCAGCAACATATTTCAGGGCTGCCACCTTCCGTGTGGGACAAGGAGCCGGACGTGTGCCTTTTCGGAATCAGGCTCTGCCGAGGACGAGATCCATGAGATGTTCCTCCTCTCAGCAAGCCCAGGTCCCAGATCCTGTTGTGCCTGTGAATAGGCTGCAGGGGGACGGTGAAGACCAGCAACAGCTTTCAGGGCTGCCACCTTCCGTGTGGGACAAGGAGCCGGACGTGTGCCTTTTCGGAATCAGGCTCTGCCGAGGACGAGAGCCATGAGATGTTCCTCCTCTCAGCAAGCCCAGGTCCCAGATCCTGTTGTGCCTGTGAATAGGCTGCAGGGGGACGGTAAAGACCAGCAACAGCTTTCAGGGCTGCCACCTTCCGTGTGGGACAAGGAGCCGGACGTGTGCCTTTTCGGAATCAGGCTCTGCCGAGGAAGAGATCCATGAGATGTTCCTCCTCTGGGCATGCCCGGGTCCTGAATCCTGTTGTGCCTGTGAATAGGCTGCAGGGGGACGGTGAAGACCAGCAACAGCTTTCAGGGCTGCCACCTTCCGTGTGGGACAAGGAGCCGGACGTGTGCCTTTTCGGAATCAGGCTCTGCCGAGGACGAGAGCCATGAGATGTTCCTCCTCTGGGCATGCCCGGGTCCTGAATCCTGTTGTGCCTGTGAATAGGCTGCAGGGGGACGGTGAAGACCAGCAACAACTTTCAGGGCTGCCACCTTCCGTGTGGGACAAGGAGCCGGACGTGTGCCTTTTCGGAATCAGGCTCTGCCGAGGACGAGAGCCATGAGATGTTCCTCCTCTGGGCATGCCCGGGTCCCAGATCCTGTTGTGCCTGTGAATAGGCTGCAGGGGGACGGTGAAGACCAGCAACAGCTTTCAGGGCTGCCACCTTCCGTGTGGGACAAGGAGCCGGACGTGTGCCTTTTCGGAATCAGGCTCTGCCGAGGATGACAGCCATGAGATGTTCCTCCTCTCAGCAAGCCCGGGTCCCAGATCCTGTTGTGCCTGTGAATAGGCTGCAGGGGGACGGTGAAGACCAGCAACAGCTTTCAGGGCTGCCACCTTCCGTGTGGGACAAGGAGCCGGACGTGTGCCTTTTCGGAATCAGGCTCTGCCGAGGAAGAGATCCATGAGATGTTCCTCCTCTGGGCATGCCCGGGTCCCAGATCCTGTTGTGCCTGTGAATAGGCTGCAGGGGGACGGTGAAGACCAGCAACAGCTTTCAGGGCTGCCACCTTCCGTGTGGGACAAGGAGCCGGACGTGTGCCTTTCCAGAATCAGGCTCTGCCGAGGACGAGATCCATGAGATGTTCCTCCTCTGGGCATGCCCGGGTCCTGAATCCTGTTGTGCCTCTGAATAGGCTGCAGGGGGATGGTGAAGACCAGCAACATCTTTCAGGGCTGCCACCTTCCGTGTGGGACAAGGAGCCGGACGTGTGCCTTTTCGGAATCAGGCTCTGCCGAGGACGAGAGCCATGAGATGTTCCTCCTCTGGGCATGCCCGGTTAACAGATCCTGTTGTACCTGTGAATAGGCTGCAGGGGGATGGTGAAGACCAGCAACAGCTTTCAGGGCTGACACCTTCCGTGTGGGACAAGGAGCCGGACGTGTGCCTTTTCGGAATCAGGCTCTGCCGAGGACGAGAGCCATGAGATGTTCCTCCTCTCAGCAAGCCCAGGTCCCAGATCCTGTTGTGCCTGTGAATAGGCTGCAGGGGGACGGTGAAGACCAGCAACAGCTTTCAGGGCTGCCACCTTCCGTGTGGGACAAGGAGCCGGACGTGTGCCTTTTCGGAATCAGGCTCTGCCGAGGAAGAGATCCATGAGATGTTCCTCCTCTGGGCATGCCCGGGTCCTGAATCCTGTTGTGCCTGTGAATAGGCTGCAGGGGGACGGTGAAGACCAGCAACAGCTTTCAGGGCTGCCACCTTCCGTGTGGGACAAGGAGCCGGACTTGTGCCTTTTCGGAATCAGGCTCTGCCGAGGACGAGAGCCATGAGATGTTCCTCCTCTGGGCATGCCCGGGTCCCAGATCCTGTTGTGCCTGTGAATAGGCTGCAGGGGGACGGTGAAGACCAGCAACAGCTTTCAGGGCTGCCACCTTCCGTGTGGGACAAGGAGCCGGACGTGTGCCTTTTCGGAATGAGGCTCTGCCGAGGACGAGAGCCATGAGATGTTCCTCCTCTGGGCAAGCCCGGGTCCCAGATCCTGTTGTGCCTGTGAATAGGCTACAGGGGGACGGTGAAGACCAGCAACAGCTTTCAGGGCTGCCACCTTCCGTGTGGGACAAGGAGCCGGACGTGTGCCTTTTCGGAATCAGGCTCTGCCGCGGACGAGAGCCATGAGATGTTCCTCCTCTCAGCAAGCCCGGGTCCCATCTCCTGTTGTACCTGTGAATAGGCTGCAGGGGGACGGTGAAGACCAGCAACAGCTTTCAGGGCTGCCACCTTCCGTGTGGGACAAGGAGCCGGACGTGTGCCTTTTCGGAATCAGGCTCTGCCGAGGACGAGAGCCATGAGATTTTCCTTCTCTGGGCATGCCCGGGTCCTGAATCCTGTTGTGCCTCTGAATAGGCTGCAGGGGGACGGTGAAGACCAGCAACAGCTTTCAGGGCTGCCACCTTCCGTGTGGGACAAGGAGCCGGACGTGTGCCTTTTCGGAATCAGGCTCTGCCGAGGACGAGAGCCATGAGATGTTCCTCCTCTGGGCAAGCCCGGGTCCCAGATCCTGTTGTGCCTGTGAATAGGCTGCAGGGGGACGGTGAAGACCAGCAACATCTTTCAGGGCTGCCACCTTCCGTGTGGGACAAGGAGCCGGACGTGTGCCTTTTCGGAATCAGGCTCTGCCGAGGACGAGAGCCATGAGATGTTCCTCCTCTGGGCATGCCCAGGTCCCGAATCCTGTTTTGCCTGTGAATAGGCTGCAGCGGGACGGTGAAGACCAGCAACAGCTTTCAGGGCTGCCACCTTCCTTGTGGGACAAGGAGCCGGACGTGTGCCTTTTCGGAATCAGGCTCTGCCGAGGACGAGATCCATGAGATATTCCTCCTCTGGGCATGCCCGGGTCCCAGATCCTGTTGTGCCTGTGAATAGGCTGCAGGGGGACGGTGAAGACCAGCAACATATTTCAGGGCTGCCACCTTCCGTGTGGGACAAGGAGCCGGACGTGTGCCTTTTCGGAATCAGGCTCTGCCGAGGACGAGATCCATGAGATGTTCCTCCTCTCAGCAAGCCCAGGTCCCAGATCCTGTTGTGCCTGTGAATAGGCTGCAGGGGGACGGTGAAGACCAGCAACAGCTTTCAGGGCTGCCACCTTCCGTGTGGGACAAGGAGCCGGACGTGTGCCTTTTCGGAATCAGGCTCTGCCGAGGACGAGAGCCATGAGATGTTCCTCCTCTCAGCAAGCCCAGGTCCCAGATCCTGTTGTGCCTGTGAATAGGCTGCAGGGGGACGGTAAAGACCAGCAACAGCTTTCAGGGCTGCCACCTTCCGTGTGGGACAAGGAGCCGGACGTGTGCCTTTTCGGAATCAGGCTCTGCCGAGGAAGAGATCCATGAGATGTTCCTCCTCTGGGCATGCCCGGGTCCTGAATCCTGTTGTGCCTGTGAATAGGCTGCAGGGGGACGGTGAAGACCAGCAACAGCTTTCAGGGCTGCCACCTTCCGTGTGGGACAAGGAGCCGGACGTGTGCCTTTTCGGAATCAGGCTCTGCCGAGGATGACAGCCATGAGATGTTCCTCCTCTCAGCAAGCCCGGGTCCCAGATCCTGTTGTGCCTGTGAATAGGCTGCAGGGGGACGGTGAAGACCAGCAACAGCTTTCAGGGCTGCCACCTTCCGTGTGGGACAAGGAGCCGGACGTGTGCCTTTTCGGAATCAGGCTCTGCCGAGGACGAGAGCCATGAGATGTTCCTCCTCTGGGCATGCCCGGGTCCCAGATCCTGTTGTGCCTGTGAATAGGCTGCAGGGGGACGGTGAAGACCAGCAACAGCTTTCAGGGCTGCCACCTTCCGTGTGGGACAAGGAGCCGGACGTGTGCCTTTTCGGAATCAGGCTCTGCCGAGGATGACAGCCATGAGATGTTCCTCCTCTCAGCAAGCCCGGGTCCCAGATCCTGTTGTGCCTGTGAATAGGCTGCAGGGGGACGGTGAAGACCAGCAACAGCTTTCAGGGCTGCCACCTTCCGTGTGGGACAAGGAGCCGGACGTGTGCCTTTTCGGAATCAGGCTCTGCCGAGGAAGAGATCCATGAGATGTTCCTCCTCTGGGCATGCCCGGGTCCTGAATCCTGTTGTGCCTGTGAATAGGCTGCAGGGGGACGGTGAAGACCAGCAACAGCTTTCAGGGCTGCCACCTTCCGTGTGGGACAAGGAGCCGGACGTGTGCCTTTCCAGAATCAGGCTCTGCCGAGGACGAGATCCATGAGATGTTCCTCCTCTGGGCATGCCCGGGTCCTGAATCCTGTTGTGCCTGTGAATAGGCTGCAGGGGGACGGTGAAGACCAGCAACAGCTTTCAGGGCTGCCACCTTCCGTGTGGGACAAGGAGCCGGACGTGTGCCTTTTCGGAATCAGGCTCTGCCGAGGACGAGATCCATGAGATGTTCCTCCTCTCAGCAAGCCCAGGTCCCAGATCCTGTTGTGCCTGTGAATAGGCTGCAGGGGGACGGTGAAGACCAGCAACAGCTTTCAGGGCTGCCACCTTCCGTGTGGGACAAGGAGCCGGACGTGTGCCTTTTCGGAATCAGGCTCTGCCGAGGACGAGAGCCATGAGATGTTCCTCCTCTGGGCATGCCCGGGTCCCAGATCCTGTTGTGCCTGTGAATAGGCTGCAGGGGGACGGTGAAGACCAGCAACAGCTTTCAGGGCTGCCACCTTCCGTGTGGGACAAGGAGCCGGACGTGTGCCTTTTCGGAATCAGGCTCTGCCGAGGAAGAGATCCATGAGATGTTCCTCCTCTGGGCATGCCCGGGTCCTGAATCCTGTTGTGCCTGTGAATAGGCTGCAGGGGGACGGTGAAGACCAGCAACAGCTTTCAGGGCTGCCACCTTCCGTGTGGGACAAGGAGCCGGACGTGTGCCTTTTCGGAATCAGGCTCTGCCGAGGACGAGAGCCATGAGATGTTCCTCCTCTGGGCATGCCCGGGTCCCAGATCCTGTTGTGCCTGTGAATAGGCTGCAGGGGGACGGTGAAGACCAGCAACAGCTTTCAGGGCTGCCACCTTCCGTGTGGGACAAGGAGCCGGACGTGTGCCTTTTCGGAATCAGGCTCTGCCGAGGATGACAGCCATGAGATGTTCCTCCTCTCAGCAAGCCCGGGTCCCAGATCCTGTTGTGCCTGTGAATAGGCTGCAGGGGGACGGTGAAGACCAGCAACAGCTTTCAGGGCTGCCACCTTCCGTGTGGGACAAGGAGCCGGACGTGTGCCTTTTCGGAATCAGGCTCTGCCGAGGAAGAGATCCATGAGATGTTCCTCCTCTGGGCATGCCCGGGTCCCAGATCCTGTTGTGCCTGTGAATAGGCTGCAGGGGGACGGTGAAGACCAGCAACAGCTTTCAGGGCTGCCACCTTCCGTGTGGGACAAGGAGCCGGACGTGTGCCTTTCCAGAATCAGGCTCTGCCGAGGACGAGATCCATGAGATGTTCCTCCTCTGGGCATGCCCGGGTCCTGAATCCTGTTGTGCCTGTGAATAGGCTGCAGGGGGACGGTGAAGACCAGCAAGAGCTTTCAGGGCTGCCACCTTCCGTGTGGGACAAGGAGCCGGACGTGTGCCTTTTCGGAATCAGGCTCTGCCGAGGACGAGAGCCATGAGATGTTCCTCCTCTGGGCATGCCCGGGTCCCAGATCCTGTTGTGCCTGTGAATAGGCTGCAGGGGGACGGTGAAGACCAGCAACAGCTTTCAGGGCTGCCACCTTCCGTGTGGGACAAGGAGCCGGACGTGTGCCTTTTCGGAATCAGGCTCTGCCGAGGATGACAGCCATGAGATGTTCCTCCTCTCAGCAAGCCCGGGTCCCAGATCCTGTTGTACCTGTGAATAGGCTTCAGGGGGACGGTGAAGACCAGCAACAGCTTTCAGGGCTGCCAACTTCCGTGTGGGACAAGGATCCGGACGTGTGCCTTTTCGGAATCAGGCTCTGCCGAGGACGAGAGCCATGAGATGTTCCTTCTCTGGGCATGCCCGGGTCCTGATTCCTGTTGTGCCTGTGAATAGGCTGCAGGGGGACGGTGAAGACCAGCAACAGCTTTCAGGGCTGCCACCTTCCGTGTGGGACAAGGAGCCGGACTTGTGCCCTTTCGGAATCAGGCTCTGCCGAGGACGAGAGCCATGAGATGTTCCTCCTCTGGGCATGCCCGGGTCCCAGATCCTGTTGTGCCTGTGAATAGGCTGCAGGGGGATGGTGAAGACCAGCAACAGCTTTCAGGGCTGCCACCTTCCGTGTGGGACAAGGAGCCGGACGTGTGCCTTTTCGGAATCAGGCTCTGCCGAGGACGAGAGCCATGAGATGTTCCTCCTCTGGGCAAGCCCGGGTCCCAGATCCTGTTGTGCCTGTGAATAGGCTGCAGGGGGACGGTGAAGACCAGCAACATCTTTCAGGGCTGCCACCTTCCGTGTGGGACAAGGAGCCGGACGTGTGCCTTTTCGGAATCAGGCTCTGCCGAGGACGAGAGCCATGAGATGTTCCTCCTCTGGGCATGCCCAGGTCCCGAATCCTGTTTTGCCTGTGAATAGGCTGCAGCGGGACGGTGAAGACCAGCAACAGCTTTCAGGGCTGCCACCTTCCTTGTGGGACAAGGAGCCGGACGTGTGCCTTTTCGGAATCAGGCTCTGCCGAGGACGAGATCCATGAGATGTTCCTCCTCTGGGCATGCCCGGGTCCCAGATCCTGTTGTGCCTGTGAATAGGCTGCAGGGGGACGGTGAAGACCAGCAACATATTTCAGGGCTGCCAACTTCCGTGTGGGACAAGGAGCCGGACGTGTGCCTTTTCGGAATCAGGCTCTGCCGAGGACGAGATCCATGAGATGTTCCTCCTCTCAGCAAGCCCAGGTCCCAGATCCTGTTGTGCCTGTGAATAGGCTGCAGGGGGACGGTGAAGACCAGCAACAGCTTTCAGGGCTGCCACCTTCCGTGTGGGACAAGGAGCCGGACGTGTGCCTTTTCGGAATCAGGCTCTGCCGAGGACGAGAGCCATGAGATGTTCCTCCTCTCAGCAAGCCCAGGTCCCAGATCCTGTTGTGCCTGTGAATAGGCTGCAGGGGGACGGTAAAGACCAGCAACAGCTTTCAGGGCTGCCACCTTCCGTGTGGGACAAGGAGCCGGACGTGTGCCTTTTCGGAATCAGGCTCTGCCGAGGAAGAGATCCATGAGATGTTCCTCCTCTGGGCATGCCCGGGTCCTGAATCCTGTTGTGCCTGTGAATAGGCTGCAGGGGGACGGTGAAGACCAGCAACAGCTTTCAGGGCTGCCACCTTCCGTGTGGGACAAGGAGCCGGACGTGTGCCTTTTCGGAATCAGGCTCTGCCGAGGACGAGAGCCATGAGATGTTCCTCCTCTGGGCATGCCCAGGTCCCGAATCCTGTTTTGCCTGTGAATAGGCTGCAGCGGGACGGTGAAGACCAGCAACAGCTTTCAGGGCTGCCACCTTCCTTGTGGGACAAGGAGCCGGACGTGTGCCTTTTCGGAATCAGGCTCTGCCGAGGACGAGATCCATGAGATGTTCCTCCTCTGGGCATGCCCGGGTCCCAGATCCTGTTGTGCCTGTGAATAGGCTGCAGGGGGACGGTGAAGACCAGCAACATATTTCAGGGCTGCCAACTTCCGTGTGGGACAAGGAGCCGGACGTGTGCCTTTTTGGAATCAGGCTCTGCCGAGGACGAGATCCATGAGATGTTCCTCCTCTCAGCAAGCCCAGGTCCCAGATCCTGTTGTGCCTGTGAATAGGCTGCAGGGGGACGGTGAAGACCAGCAACAGCTTTCAGGGCTGCCACCTTCCGTGTGGGACAAGGAGCCGGACGTGTGCCTTTTCGGAATCAGGCTCTGCCGAGGACGAGAGCCATGAGATGTTCCTCCTCTCAGCAAGCCCAGGTCCCAGATCCTGTTGTGCCTGTGAATAGGCTGCAGGGGGACGGTAAAGACCAGCAACAGCTTTCAGGGCTGCCACCTTCCGTGTGGGACAAGGAGCCGGACGTGTGCCTTTTCGGAATCAGGCTCTGCCGAGGAAGAGATCCATGAGATGTTCCTCCTCTGGGCATGCCCGGGTCCTGAATCCTGTTGTGCCTGTGAATAGGCTGCAGGGGGACGGTGAAGACCAGCAACAGCTTTCAGGGCTGCCACCTTCCGTGTGGGACAAGGAGCCGGACGTGTGCCTTTTCGGAATCAGGCTCTGCCGAGGACGAGAGCCATGAGATGTTCCTCCTCTGGGCATGCCCGGGTCCCAGATCCTGTTGTGCCTGTGAATAGGCTGCAGGGGGACGGTGAAGACCAGCAACATCTTTCAGGGCTGCCACCTTCCGTGTGGGACAAGGAGCCGGACGTGTGCCTTTTCGGAATCAGGCTCTGCCGAGGACGAGAGCCATGAGATGTTCCTCCTCTGGGCATGCCCAGGTCCCGAATCCTGTTTTGCCTGTGAATAGGCTGCAGCGGGACGGTGAAGACCAGCAACAGCTTTCAGGGCTGCCACCTTCCTTGTGGGACAAGGAGCCGGACGTGTGCCTTTTCGGAATCAGGCTCTGCCGAGGACGAGATCCATGAGATATTCCTCCTCTGGGCATGCCCGGGTCCCAGATCCTGTTGTGCCTGTGAATAGGCTGCAGGGGGACGGTGAAGACCAGCAACATATTTCAGGGCTGCCACCTTCCGTGTGGGACAAGGAGCCGGACGTGTGCCTTTTCGGAATCAGGCTCTGCCGAGGACGAGATCCATGAGATGTTCCTCCTCTCAGCAAGCCCAGGTCCCAGATCCTGTTGTGCCTGTGAATAGGCTGCAGGGGGACGGTGAAGACCAGCAACAGCTTTCAGGGCTGCCACCTTCCGTGTGGGACAAGGAGCCGGACGTGTGCCTTTTCGGAATCAGGCTCTGCCGAGGACGAGAGCCATGAGATGTTCCTCCTCTCAGCAAGCCCAGGTCCCAGATCCTGTTGTGCCTGTGAATAGGCTGCAGGGGGACGGTAAAGACCAGCAACAGCTTTCAGGGCTGCCACCTTCCGTGTGGGACAAGGAGCCGGACGTGTGCCTTTTCGGAATCAGGCTCTGCCGAGGAAGAGATCCATGAGATGTTCCTCCTCTGGGCATGCCCGGGTCCTGAATCCTGTTGTGCCTGTGAATAGGCTGCAGGGGGACGGTGAAGACCAGCAACAGCTTTCAGGGCTGCCACCTTCCGTGTGGGACAAGGAGCCGGACGTGTGCCTTTTCGGAATCAGGCTCTGCCGAGGACGAGAGCCATGAGATGTTCCTCCTCTGGGCATGCCCGGGTCCTGAATCCTGTTGTGCCTGTGAATAGGCTGCAGGGGGACGGTGAAGACCAGCAACAGCTTTCAGGGCTGCCACCTTCCGTGTGGGACAAGGAGCCGGACGTGTGCCTTTTCGGAATCAGGCTCTGCCGAGGACGAGAGCCATGAGATGTTCCTCCTCTGGGCATGCCCGGGTCCCAGATCCTGTTGTGCCTGTGAATAGGCTGCAGGGGGACGGTGAAGACCAGCAACAGCTTTCAGGGCTGCCACCTTCCGTGTGGGACAAGGAGCCGGACGTGTGCCTTTTCGGAATCAGGCTCTGCCGAGGAAGACAGCCATGAGATGTTCCTCCTCTCAGCAAGCCCGGGTCCCAGATCCTGTTGTGCCTGTGAATAGGCTGCAGGGGGACGGTGAAGACCAGCAACAGCTTTCAGGGCTGCCACCTTCCGTGTGGGACAAGGAGCCGGACGTGTGCCTTTTCGGAATCAGGCTCTGCCGAGGAAGAGATCCATGAGATGTTCCTCCTCTGGGCATGCCCGGGTGCTGAATCGTGTTGTGCCTGTGAATAGGCTGCAGGGGGACGGTGAAGACCAGCAACAGCTTTCAGGGCTGCCACCTTCCGTGTGGGACAAGGAGCCGGACGTGTGCCTTTCCAGAATCAGGCTCTGCCGAGGACGAGATCCATGAGATGTTCCTCCTCTGGGCATGCCCGGGTCCTGAATCCTGTTGTGCCTGTGAATAGGCTGCAGGGGGACGGTGAAGACCAGCAACATCTTTCAGGGCTGCCACCTTCCGTGTGGGACAAGGAGCCGGACGTGTGCCTTTTCGGAATCAGGCTCTGCCGAGGACGAGAGCCATGAGATGTTCCTCCTCTGGGCATGCCCGGGTCCCAGATCCTGTTGTGCCTGTGAATAGGCTGCAGGGGGACGGTGAAGACCAGCAACAGCTTTCAGGGCTGCCACCTTCCGTGTGGGACAAGGAGCCGGACGTGTGCCTTTTCGGAATCAGGCTCTGCCGAGGACGAGAGCCATGAGATATTCCTCCTCTGGGCAAGTCCGGGTCCCAGATCCTGTTGTACCTGTGAATAGGCTGCAGGGGGACGGTGAAGACCAGCAACAGCTTTCAGGGCTGCCACCTTCCGTGTGGGACAAGGAGCCGGACGTGTGCCTTTACGGAAGCAGGCTCTGCCGAGGACGAGAGCCATGAGATGTTCCTTCTCTGGGCATGCCCGGGTCCTGATTCCTGTTGTGCCTGTGAATAGGCTGCAGGGGGACGGTGAAGACCAGCAACAGCTTTCAGGGCTGCCACCTTCCGTGTGGGACAAGGAGCCGGACTTGTGCCCTTTCGGAATCAGGCTCTGCTGAGGACGAGAGCCATGAGATGTTCCTCCTCTGGGCATGCCCGGGTCCCAGATCCTGTTGTGCCTGTGAATAGGCTGCAGGGGGACGGTGAAGACCAGCAATATATTTCAGGGCTGCCAACTTCCGTGTGGGACAAGGAGCCGGACGTGTGCCTTTTCGGAATCAGGCTCTGCCGAGGACGAGATCCATGAGATGTTCCTCCTCTCAGCAAGCCCAGGTCCCAGATCCTGTTGTGCCTGTGAATAGGCTGCAGGGGGACGGTGAAGACCAGCAACAGCTTTCAGGGCTGCCACCTTCCGTGTGGGACAAGGAGCCGGACGTGTGCCTTTTCGGAATCAGGCTCTGCCGAGGACGAGAGCCATGAGATGTTCCTCCTCTGGGCATGCCCGGGTCCCAGATCCTGTTGTGCCTGTGAATAGGCTGCAGGGGGACGGTGAAGACCAGCAACAGCTTTCAGGGCTGCCACCTTCCGTGTGGGACAAGGAGCCGGACGTGTGCCTTTTCGGAATCAGGCTCTGCCGAGGAAGAGATCCATGAGATGTTCCTCCTCTGGGCATGCCCGGGTCCTGAATCCTGTTGTGCCTGTGAATAGGCTGCAGGGGGACGGTGAAGACCAGCAACAGCTTTCAGGGCTGCCACCTTCCGTGTGGGACAAGGAGCCGGACGTGTGCCTTTTCGGAATCAGGCTCTGCCGAGGACGAGAGCCATGAGATGTTCCTCCTCTGGGCATGCCCGGCTCCCAGATCCTGTTGTGCCTGTGAATAGGCTGCAGGGGGACGGTGAAGACCAGCAACAGCTTTCAGGGCTGCCACCTTCCGTGTGGGACAAGGAGCCGGACGTGTGCCTTTTCGGAATCAGGCTCTGCCGAGGATGACAGCCATGAGATGTTCCTCCTCTCAGCAAGCCCGGGTCCCAGATCCTGTTGTGCCTGTGAATAGGCTGCAGGGGGACG
Source organism: Astur gentilis (assembly GCF_929443795.1). Lineage (NCBI taxonomy): Eukaryota > Metazoa > Chordata > Aves > Accipitriformes > Accipitridae > Astur > Astur gentilis. Next base: position 71,894 of record NW_026061033.1, read on the forward strand.
GTGAAGACCAGCAACAGCTTTCAGGGCTGCCACCTTCCGTGTGGGACAAGGAGCCGGACGTGTGCCTTTTCGGAATCAGGCTCTGCCGAGGAAGAGATCCATGAGATGTTCCTCCTCTGGGCATGCCCGGGTCCCAGATCCTGTTGTGCCTGTGAATAGGCTGCAGGGGGACGGTGAAGACCAGCAACAGCTTTCAGGGCTGCCACCTTCCGTGTGGGACAAGGAGCCGGACGTGTGCCTTTCCAGAATCAGGCTCTGCCGAGGACGAGATCCATGAGATGTTCCTCCTCTGGGCATGCCCGGGTCCTGAATCCTGTTGTGCCTGTGAATAGGCTGCAGGGGGACGGTGAAGACCAGCAAGAGCTTTCAGGGCTGCCACCTTCCGTGTGGGACAAGGAGCCGGACGTGTGCCTTTTCGGAATCAGGCTCTGCCGAGGACGAGAGCCATGAGATGTTCCTCCTCTGGGCATGCCCGGGTCCCAGATCCTGTTGTGCCTGTGAATAGGCTGCAGGGGGACGGTGAAGACCAGCAACAGCTTTCAGGGCTGCCACCTTCCGTGTGGGACAAGGAGCCGGACGTGTGCCTTTTCGGAATCAGGCTCTGCCGAGGATGACAGCCATGAGATGTTCCTCCTCTCAGCAAGCCCGGGTCCCAGATCCTGTTGTACCTGTGAATAGGCTTCAGGGGGACGGTGAAGACCAGCAACAGCTTTCAGGGCTGCCACCTTCCGTGTGGGACAAGGATCCGGACGTGTGCCTTTTCGGAATCAGGCTCTGCCGAGGACGAGAGCCATGAGATGTTCCTTCTCTGGGCATGCCCGGGTCCTGATTCCTGTTGTGCCTGTGAATAGGCTGCAGGGGGACGGTGAAGACCAGCAACAGCTTTCAGGGCTGCCACCTTCCGTGTGGGACAAGGAGCCGGACTTGTGCCCTTTCGGAATCAGGCTCTGCCGAGGACGAGAGCCATGAGATGTTCCTCCTCTGGGCATGCCCGGGTCCCAGATCCTGTTGTGCCTGTGAATAGGCTGCAGGGGGATGGTGAATACCAGCAACAGCTTTCAGGGCTGCCACCTTCCGTGTGGGACAAGGAGCCGGACGTGTGCCTTTTCGGAATCAGGCTCTGCCGAGGACGAGAGCCATGAGATGTTCCTCCTCTGGGCAAGCCCGGGTCCCAGATCCTGTTGTGCCTGTGAATAGGCTGCAGGGGGACGGTGAAGACCAGCAACAGCTTTCAGGGCTGCCACCTTCCGTGTGGGACAAGGAGCCGGACGTGTGCCTTTTCGGAATCAGGCTCTGCCGAGGACGAGAGCCATGAGATGTTCCTCCTCTGGGCATGCCCAGGTCCCGAATCCTGTTTTGCCTGTGAATAGGCTGCAGCGGGACGGTGAAGACCAGCAACAGCTTTCAGGGCTGCCACCTTCCTTGTGGGACAAGGAGCCGGACGTGTGCCTTTTCGGAATCAGGCTCTGCCGAGGACGAGATCCATGAGATGTTCCTCCTCTGGGCATGCCCGGGTCCCAGATCCTGTTGTGCCTGTGAATAGGCTGCAGGGGGACGGTGAAGACCAGCAACATATTTCAGGGCTGCCAACTTCCGTGTGGGACAAGGAGCCGGACGTGTGCCTTTTCGGAATCAGGCTCTGCCGAGGACGAGATCCATGAGATGTTCCTCCTCTCAGCAAGCCCAGGTCCCAGATCCTGTTGTGCCTGTGAATAGGCTGCAGGGGGACGGTGAAGACCAGCAACAGCTTTCAGGGCTGCCACCTTCCGTGTGGGACAAGGAGCCGGACGTGTGCCTTTTCGGAATCAGGCTCTGCCGAGGACGAGAGCCATGAGATGTTCCTCCTCTCAGCAAGCCCAGGTCCCAGATCCTGTTGTGCCTGTGAATAGGCTGCAGGGGGACGGTAAAGACCAGCAACAGCTTTCAGGGCTGCCACCTTCCGTGTGGGACAAGGAGCCGGACGTGTGCCTTTTCGGAATCAGGCTCTGCCGAGGAAGAGATCCATGAGATGTTCCTCCTCTGGGCATGCCCGGGTCCTGAATCCTGTTGTGCCTGTGAATAGGCTGCAGGGGGACGGTGAAGACCAGCAACAGCTTTCAGGGCTGCCACCTTCCGTGTGGGACAAGGAGCCGGACGTGTGCCTTTTCGGAATCAGGCTCTGCCGAGGACGAGAGCCATGAGATGTTCCTCCTCTGGGCATGCCCAGGTCCCGAATCCTGTTTTGCCTGTGAATAGGCTGCAGCGGGACGGTGAAGACCAGCAACAGCTTTCAGGGCTGCCACCTTCCTTGTGGGACAAGGAGCCGGACGTGTGCCTTTTCGGAATCAGGCTCTGCCGAGGACGAGATCCATGAGATGTTCCTCCTCTGGGCATGCCCGGGTCCCAGATCCTGTTGTGCCTGTGAATAGGCTGCAGGGGGACGGTGAAGACCAGCAACATATTTCAGGGCTGCCAACTTCCGTGTGGGACAAGGAGCCGGACGTGTGCCTTTTTGGAATCAGGCTCTGCCGAGGACGAGATCCATGAGATGTTCCTCCTCTCAGCAAGCCCAGGTCCCAGATCCTGTTGTGCCTGTGAATAGGCTGCAGGGGGACGGTGAAGACCAGCAACAGCTTTCAGGGCTGCCACCTTCCGTGTGGGACAAGGAGCCGGACGTGTGCCTTTTCGGAATCAGGCTCTGCCGAGGACGAGAGCCATGAGATGTTCCTCCTCTCAGCAAGCCCAGGTCCCAGATCCTGTTGTGCCTGTGAATAGGCTGCAGGGGGACGGTAAAGACCAGCAACAGCTTTCAGGGCTGCCACCTTCCGTGTGGGACAAGGAGCCGGACGTGTGCCTTTTCGGAATCAGGCTCTGCCGAGGAAGAGATCCATGAGATGTTCCTCCTCTGGGCATGCCCGGGTCCTGAATCCTGTTGTGCCTGTGAATAGGCTGCAGGGGGACGGTGAAGACCAGCAACAGCTTTCAGGGCTGCCACCTTCCGTGTGGGACAAGGAGCCGGACGTGTGCCTTTTCGGAATCAGGCTCTGCCGAGGACGAGAGCCATGAGATGTTCCTCCTCTGGGCATGCCCGGGTCCCAGATCCTGTTGTGCCTGTGAATAGGCTGCAGGGGGACGGTGAAGACCAGCAACAGCTTTCAGGGCTGCCACCTTCCGTGTGGGACAAGGAGCCGGACGTGTGCCTTTTCGGAATCAGGCTCTGCCGAGGATGACAGCCATGAGATGTTCCTCCTCTCAGCAAGACCGGGTCCCAGATCCTGTTGTGCCTGTGAATAGGCTGCAGGGGGACGGTGAAGACCAGCAACAGCTTTCAGGGCTGCCACCTTCCGTGTGGGACAAGGATCCGGACGTGTGCCTTTTCGGAATCAGGCTCTGCCGAGGACGAGAGCCATGAGATGTTCCTTCTCTGGGCATGCCCGGGTCCTGATTCCTGTTGTGCCTGTGAATAGGCTGCAGGGGGACGGTGAAGACCAGCAACATCTTTCAGGGCTGCCACCTTCCGTGTGGGACAAGGAGCCGGACGTGTGCCTTTTCGGAATCAGGCTCTGCCGAGGATGACAGCCATGAGATGTTCCTCCTCTCAGCAAGCCCGGGTCCCAGATCCTGTTGTGCCTGTGAATAGGCTGCAGGGGGACGGTGAAGACCAGCAACAGCTTTCAGGGCTGCCACCTTCTGTGTGGGACAAGGAGCCGGACGTGTGCCTTTTCGGAATCAGGCTCTGCCGAGGAAGAGATCCATGAGATGTTCCTCCTCTGGGCATGCCCGGGTCCTGAATCCTGTTGTGCCTGTGAATAGGCTGCAGGGGGACGGTGAAGACCAGCAACAGCTTTCAGGGCTGCCACCTTCCGTGTGGGACAAGGAGCCGGACGTGTGCCTTTCCAGAATCAGGCTCTGCCGAGGACGAGATCCATGAGATGTTCCTCCTCTGGGCATGCCCGGGTCCTGAATCCTGTTGTGCCTGTGAATAGGCTGCAGGGGGACGGTGAAGACCAGCAAGAGCTTTCAGGGCTGCCACCTTCCGTGTGGGACAAGGAGCCGGACGTGTGCCTTTTCGGAATCAGGCTCTGCCGAGGACGAGAGCCATGAGATGTTCCTCCTCTGGGCATGCCCGGGTCCCAGATCCTGTTGTGCCTGTGAATAGGCTGCAGGGGGACGGTGAAGACCAGCAACAGCTTTCAGGGCTGCCACCTTCCGTGTGGGACAAGGAGCCGGACGTGTGCCTTTTCGGAATCAGGCTCTGCCGAGGATGACAGCCATGAGATGTTCCTCCTCTCAGCAAGCCCGGGTCCCAGATCCTGTTGTACCTGTGAATAGGCTTCAGGGGGACGGTGAAGACCAGCAACAGCTTTCAGGGCTGCCACCTTCCGTGTGGGACAAGGATCCGGACGTGTGCCTTTTCGGAATCAGGCTCTGCCGAGGACGAGAGCCATGAGATGTTCCTTCTCTGGGCATGCCCGGGTCCTGATTCCTGTTGTGCCTGTGAATAGGCTGCAGGGGGACGGTGAAGACCAGCAACAGCTTTCAGGGCTGCCACCTTCCGTGTGGGACAAGGAGCGGGACCTGTGCCTTTTCGGAATCAGGCTCTGCCGAGGATGACAGCCATGAGATGTTCCTCCTCTCAGCAAGCCCGGGTCCCAGATCCTGTTGTGCCTGTGAATAGGCTGCAGGGGGACGGTGAAGACCAGCAACAGCTTTCAGGGCTGCCACCTTCTGTGTGGGACAAGGAGCCGGACGTGTGCCTTTTCGGAATCAGGCTCTGCCGAGGAAGAGATCCATGAGATGTTCCTCCTCTGGGCATGCCCGGGTCCTGAATCCTGTTGTGCCTGTGAATAGGCTGCAGGGGGACGGTGAAGACCAGCAACAGCTTTCAGGGCTGCCACCTTCCGTGTGGGACAAGGAGCCGGACGTGTGCCTTTCCAGAATCAGGCTCTGCCGAGGACGAGATCCATGAGATGTTCCTCCTCTGGGCATGCCCGGGTCCTGAATCCTGTTGTGCCTGTGAATAGGCTGCAGGGGGACGGTGAAGACCAGCAAGAGCTTTCAGGGCTGCCACCTTCCGTGTGGGACAAGGAGCCGGACGTGTGCCTTTTCGGAATCAGGCTCTGCCGAGGACGAGAGCCATGAGATGTTCCTCCTCTGGGCATGCCCGGGTCCCAGATCCTGTTGTGCCTGTGAATAGGCTGCAGGGGGACGGTGAAGACCAGCAACAGCTTTCAGGGCTGCCACCTTCCGTGTGGGACAAGGAGCCGGACGTGTGCCTTTTCGGAATCAGGCTCTGCCGAGGAAGACAGCCATGAGATGTTCCTCCTCTCAGCAAGCCCGGGTCCCAGATCCTGTTGTACCTGTGAATAGGCTTCAGGGGGACGGTGAAGACCAGCAACAGCTTTCAGGGCTGCCACCTTCCGTGTGGGACAAGGATCCGGACGTGTGCCTTTTCGGAATCAGGCTCTGCCGAGGACGAGAGCCATGAGATGTTCCTTCTCTGGGCATGCCCGGGTCCTGATTCCTGTTGTGCCTGTGAATAGGCTGCAGGGGGACGGTGAAGACCAGCAACAGCTTTCAGGGCTGCCACCTTCCGTGTGGGACAAGGAGCGGGACCTGTGCCCTTTCGGAATCAGGCTCTGCCGAGGACGAGAGCCATGAGATGTTCCTCCTCTGGGCATGCCCGGGTCCCAGATCCTGTTGTGCCTGTGAATAGGCTGCAGGGGGATGGTGAAGACCAGCAACAGCTTTCAGGGCTGCCACCTTCCGTGTGGGACAAGGAGCCGGACGTGTGCCTTTTCGGAATCAGGCTCTGCCGAGGACGAGATCCATGAGATGTTCCTCCTCTCAGCAAGCCCGGGTCCCAGATCCTGTTGTACCTGTGAATAGGCCGCAGGGGGACGGTGAAGACCAGCAACAGCTTTCAGGGCTGCCACCTTCCGTGTGGGACAAGGAGCCGGACGTGTGCCTTTTCGGAATCAGGCTCTGCCGAGGACGAGAGCCATGAGATTTTCCTTCTCTGGGCATTCCCGGGTCCTGAATCCTGTTGTGCCTCTGAATAGGCTGCAGGGGGACGGTGAAGACCAGCAACAGCTTTCAGGGCTGCCACCTTCCGTGTGGGACAAGGAGCCGGACGTGTGCCTTTTCGGAATCAGGCTCTGCCGAGGACGAGAGCCATGAGATGTTCCTCCTCTGGGCATGCCCAGGTCCTGAATCCTGTTTTGCCTGTGAATAGGCTGCAGCGGGACGGTGAAGACCAGCAACAGCTTTCAGGGCTGCCACCTTCCGTGTGGGACAAGGAGCCGGACGTGTGCCTTTTCGGAATCAGGCTCTGCCGAGGACGAGATCCATGAGATGTTCCTCCTCTGGGCATGCCCGGGTCCCAGATCCTGTTGTGCCTGTGAATAGGCTGCAGGGGGACGGTGAAGACCAGCAACATATTTCAGGGCTGCCAACTTCCGTGTGGGACAAGGAGCCGGACGTGTGCCTTTTCGGAATCAGGCTCTGCCGAGGACGAGAGCCATGAGATGTTCCTCCTCTGGGCAAGCCCGGGTCCCAGATCCTGTTGTGCCTGTGAATAGGCTGCAGGGGGACGGTGAAGACCAGCAACAGCTTTCAGGGCTGCCACCTTCCGTGTGGGACAAGGAGCCGGACGTGTGCATTTTCGGAATCAGGCTCTACCGAGGACGAGAACCATGAGATGTTCCTCCTCTGGGCAAGCCCGGGTCCCAGATCCTGTTGTACCTGTGAAAAGGCTGCAGGGGGACGGTGAAGACCAGCAACAGCTTTCAGGGCTGCCACCTTCCGTGTGGGACAAGGAGCCGGACGTGTGCCTTTTCGGAATCAGGCTCTGCCGAGGACGAGATCCATGAGATGTTCCTCCTCTGGGCATGCCCGGGTCCCAGATCCTGTTGTGCCTGTGAATAGGCTGCAGGGGGACGGTGAAGACCAGCAACAGCTTTCAGGGCTGCCACCTTCCGTGTGGGACAAGGAGCCGGACGTGTGCCTTTTCGGAATCAGGCTCTGCCGAGGACGAGAGCCATGAGATGTTCCTCCTCTGGGCAAGCCCACGTCCCAGATCCTGTTGTGCCTGTGAATAGGCTGCAGGGGGACGGTGAAGACCAGCAACAGCTTTCAGGGCTGCCACCTTCCGTGTGGGACAAGGAGCCGGACGTGTGCCTTTTCGGAATCAGGCTCTGCCGAGGACGAGAGCCATGAGATGTTCCTCCTCTCAGCAAGCCCGGGTCCCAGATCCTGTTGTGCCTGTGAATAGGCTGCAGGGGGACGGTGAAGACCAGCAACAGCTTTCAGGGCTGCCACCTTCCGTGTGGGACAAGGAGCCGGACGTGTGCCTTTTCGGAATCAGGCTCTGCCGAGGAAGAGATCCATGAGATGTTCCTCCTCTGGGCATGCCCGGGTCCCAGATCCTGTTGTGCCTGTGAATAGGCTGCAGGGGGACGGTGAAGACCAGCAACAGCTTTCAGGGCTGCCACCTTCCGTGTGGGACAAGGAGCCGGACGTGTGCCTTTCCAGAATCAGGCTCTGCCGAGGACGAGATCCATGAGATGTTCCTCCTCTGGGCATGCCCGGGTCCTGAATCCTGTTGTGCCTGTGAATAGGCTGCAGGGGGACGGTGAAGACCAGCAAGAGCTTTCAGGGCTGCCACCTTCCGTGTGGGACAAGGAGCCGGACGTGTGCCTTTTCGGAATCAGGCTCTGCCGAGGACGAGAGCCATGAGATGTTCCTCCTCTGGGCATGCCCGGGTCCCAGATCCTGTTGTGCCTGTGAATAGGCTGCAGGGGGACGGTGAAGACCAGCAACAGCTTTCAGGGCTGCCACCTTCCGTGTGGGACAAGGAGCCGGACGTGTGCCTTTTCGGAATCAGGCTCTGCCGAGGATGACAGCCATGAGATGTTCCTCCTCTCAGCAAGCCCGGGTCCCAGATCCTGTTGTACCTGTGAATAGGCTTCAGGGGGACGGTGAAGACCAGCAACAGCTTTCAGGGCTGCCACCTTCCGTGTGGGACAAGGATCCGGACGTGTGCCTTTTCGGAATCAGGCTCTGCCGAGGACGAGAGCCATGAGATGTTCCTTCTCTGGGCATGCCCGGGTCCTGATTCCTGTTGTGCCTGTGAATAGGCTGCAGGGGGACGGTGAAGACCAGCAACAGCTTTCAGGGCTGCCACCTTCCGTGTGGGACAAGGAGCCGGACTTGTGCCCTTTCGGAATCAGGCTCTGCCGAGGACGAGAGCCATGAGATGTTCCTCCTCTGGGCATGCCCGGGTCCCAGATCCTGTTGTGCCTGTGAATAGGCTGCAGGGGGATGGTGAATACCAGCAACAGCTTTCAGGGCTGCCACCTTCCGTGTGGGACAAGGAGCCGGACGTGTGCCTTTTAGGAATCAGGCTCTGCCGAGGACGAGAGCCATGAGATGTTCCTCCTCTGGGCAAGCCCGGGTCCCAGATCCTGTTGTGCCTGTGAATAGGCTGCAGGGGGACGGTGAAGACCAGCAACATCTTTCAGGGCTGCCACCTTCCGTGTGGGACAAGGAGCCGGACGTGTGCCTTTTCGGAATCAGGCTCTGCCGAGGACGAGAGCCATGAGATGTTCCTCCTCTGGGCATGCCCAGGTCCCGAATCCTGTTTTGCCTGTGAATAGGCTGCAGCGGGACGGTGAAGACCAGCAACAGCTTTCAGGGCTGCCACCTTCCTTGTGGGACAAGGAGCCGGACGTGTGCCTTTTCGGAATCAGGCTCTGCCGAGGACGAGATCCATGAGATGTTCCTCCTCTGGGCATGCCCGGGTCCCAGATCCTGTTGTGCCTGTGAATAGGCTGCAGGGGGACGGTGAAGACCAGCAACATATTTCAGGGCTGCCAACTTCCGTGTGGGACAAGGAGCCGGACGTGTGCCTTTTCGGAATCAGGCTCTGCCGAGGACGAGATCCATGAGATGTTCCTCCTCTCAGCAAGCCCAGGTCCCAGATCCTGTTGTGCCTGTGAATAGGCTGCAGGGGGACGGTGAAGACCAGCAACAGCTTTCAGGGCTGCCACCTTCCGTGTGGGACAAGGAGCCGGACGTGTGCCTTTTCGGAATCAGGCTCTGCCGAGGACGAGAGCCATGAGATGTTCCTCCTCTCAGCAAGCCCAGGTCCCAGATCCTGTTGTGCCTGTGAATAGGCTGCAGGGGGACGGTAAAGACCAGCAACAGCTTTCAGGGCTGCCACCTTCCGTGTGGGACAAGGAGCCGGACGTGTGCCTTTTCGGAATCAGGCTCTGCCGAGGAAGAGATCCATGAGATGTTCCTCCTCTGGGCATGCCCGGGTCCTGAATCCTGTTGTGCCTGTGAATAGGCTGCAGGGGGACGGTGAAGACCAGCAACAGCTTTCAGGGCTGCCACCTTCCGTGTGGGACAAGGAGCCGGACGTGTGCCTTTTCGGAATCAGGCTCTGCCGAGGACGAGAGCCATGAGATGTTCCTCCTCTGGGCATGCCCAGGTCCCGAATCCTGTTTTGCCTGTGAATAGGCTGCAGCGGGACGGTGAAGACCAGCAACAGCTTTCAGGGCTGCCACCTTCCTTGTGGGACAAGGAGCCGGACGTGTGCCTTTTCGGAATCAGGCTCTGCCGAGGACGAGATCCATGAGATGTTCCTCCTCTGGGCATGCCCGGGTCCCAGATCCTGTTGTGCCTGTGAATAGGCTGCAGGGGGACGGTGAAGACCAGCAACATATTTCAGGGCTGCCAACTTCCGTGTGGGACAAGGAGCCGGACGTGTGCCTTTTTGGAATCAGGCTCTGCCGAGGACGAGATCCATGAGATGTTCCTCCTCTCAGCAAGCCCAGGTCCCAGATCCTGTTGTGCCTGTGAATAGGCTGCAGGGGGACGGTGAAGACCAGCAACAGCTTTCAGGGCTGCCACCTTCCGTGTGGGACAAGGAGCCGGACGTGTGCCTTTTCGGAATCAGGCTCTGCCGAGGACGAGAGCCATGAGATGTTCCTCCTCTCAGCAAGCCCAGGTCCCAGATCCTGTTGTGCCTGTGAATAGGCTGCAGGGGGACGGTGAAGACCAGCAACAGCTTTCAGGGCTGCCACCTTCCGTGTGGGACGAGGAGCCGGACGTGTGCCTTTTCGGAATCAGGCTCTGCCGAGGAAGAGATCCATGAGATGTTCCTCCTCTGGGCATGCCCGGGTCCTGAATCCTGTTGTGCCTGTGAATAGGCTGCAGGGGGACGGTGAAGACCAGCAACAGCTTTCAGGGCTGCCACCTTCCGTGTGGGACAAGGAGCCGGACGTGTGCCTTTTCGGAATCAGGCTCTGCCGAGGACGAGAGCCATGAGATGTTCCTCCTCTGGGCATGCCCGGGTCCCAGATCCTGTTGTGCCTGTGAATAGGCTGCAGGGGGACGGTGAAGACCAGCAACAGCTTTCAGGGCTGCCACCTTCCGTGTGGGACAAGGAGCCGGACGTGTGCCTTTTCGGAATCAGGCTCTGCCGAGGATGACAGCCATGAGATGTTCCTCCTCTCAGCAAGACCGGGTCCCAGATCCTGTTGTGCCTGTGAATAGGCTGCAGGGGGACGGTGAAGACCAGCAACAGCTTTCAGGGCTGCCACCTTCCGTGTGGGACAAGGAGCCGGACGTGTGCCTTTTCGGAATCAGGCTCTGCCGAGGACGAGAGCCATGAGATGTTCCTTCTCTGGGCATGCCCGGGTCCTGATTCCTGTTGTGCCTGTGAATAGGCTGCAGGGGGACGGTGAAGACCAGCAACAGCTTTCAGGGCTGCCACCTTCCGTGTGGGACAAGGAGCCGGACGTGTGCCTTTTCGGAATCAGGCTCTGCCGAGGATGACAGCCATGAGATGTTCCTCCTCTCAGCAAGCCCGGGTCCCAGATCCTGTTGTGCCTGTGAATAGGCTGCAGGGGGACGGTGAAGACCAGCAACAGCTTTCAGGGCTGCCACCTTCTGTGTGGGACAAGGAGCCGGACGTGTGCCTTTTCGGAATCAGGCTCTGCCGAGGAAGAGATCCATGAGATGTTCCTCCTCTGGGCATGCCCGGGTCCTGAATCCTGTTGTGCCTGTGAATAGGCTGCAGGGGGACGGTGAAGACCAGCAACAGCTTTCAGGGCTGCCACCTTCCGTGTGGGACAAGGAGCCGGACGTGTGCCTTTCCAGAATCAGGCTCTGCCGAGGACGAGATCCATGAGATGTTCCTCCTCTGGGCATGCCCGGGTCCTGAATCCTGTTGTGCCTGTGAATAGGCTGCAGGGGGACGGTGAAGACCAGCAAGAGCTTTCAGGGCTGCCACCTTCCGTGTGGGACAAGGAGCCGGACGTGTGCCTTTTCGGAATCAGGCTCTGCCGAGGACGAGAGCCATGAGATGTTCCTCCTCTGGGCATGCCCGGGTCCCAGATCCTGTTGTGCCTGTGAATAGGCTGCAGGGGGACGGTGAAGACCAGCAACAGCTTTCAGGGCTGCCACCTTCCGTGTGGGACAAGGAGCCGGACGTGTGCCTTTTCGGAATCAGGCTCTGCCGAGGATGACAGCCATGAGATGTTCCTCCTCTCAGCAAGCCCGGGTCCCAGATCCTGTTGTACCTGTGAATAGGCTTCAGGGGGACGGTGAAGACCAGCAACAGCTTTCAGGGCTGCCACCTTCCGTGTGGGACAAGGATCCGGACGTGTGCCTTTTCGGAATCAGGCTCTGCCGAGGACGAGAGCCATGAGATGTTCCTTCTCTGGGCATGCCCGGGTCCTGATTCCTGTTGTGCCTGTGAATAGGCTGCAGGGGGACGGTGAAGACCAGCAACAGCTTTCAGGGCTGCCACCTTCCGTGTGGGACAAGGAGCGGGACCTGTGCCTTTTCGGAATCAGGCTCTGCCGAGGATGACAGCCATGAGATGTTCCTCCTCTCAGCAAGCCCGGGTCCCAGATCCTGTTGTGCCTGTGAATAGGCTGCAGGGGGACGGTGAAGACCAGCAACAGCTTTCAGGGCTGCCACCTTCTGTGTGGGACAAGGAGCCGGACGTGTGCCTTTTCGGAATCAGGCTCTGCCGAGGAAGAGATCCATGAGATGTTCCTCCTCTGGGCATGCCCGGGTCCTGAATCCTGTTGTGCCTGTGAATAGGCTGCAGGGGGACGGTGAAGACCAGCAACAGCTTTCAGGGCTGCCACCTTCCGTGTGGGACAAGGAGCCGGACGTGTGCCTTTCCAGAATCAGGCTCTGCCGAGGACGAGATCCATGAGATGTTCCTCCTCTGGGCATGCCCGGGTCCTGAATCCTGTTGTGCCTGTGAATAGGCTGCAGGGGGACGGTGAAGACCAGCAAGAGCTTTCAGGGCTGCCACCTTCCGTGTGGGACAAGGAGCCGGACGTGTGCCTTTTCGGAATCAGGCTCTGCCGAGGACGAGAGCCATGAGATGTTCCTCCTCTGGGCATGCCCGGGTCCCAGATCCTGTTGTGCCTGTGAATAGGCTGCAGGGGGACGGTGAAGACCAGCAACAGCTTTCAGGGCTGCCACCTTCCGTGTGGGACAAGGAGCCGGACGTGTGCCTTTTCGGAATCAGGCTCTGCCGAGGATGACAGCCATGAGATGTTCCTCCTCTCAGCAAGCCCGGGTCCCAGATCCTGTTGTACCTGTGAATAGGCTTCAGGGGGACGGTGAAGACCAGCAACAGCTTTCAGGGCTGCCACCTTCCGTGTGGGACAAGGATCCGGACGTGTGCCTTTTCGGAATCAGGCTCTGCCGAGGACGAGAGCCATGAGATGTTCCTTCTCTGGGCATGCCCGGGTCCTGATTCCTGTTGTGCCTGTGAATAGGCTGCAGGGGGACGGTGAAGACCAGCAACAGCTTTCAGGGCTGCCACCTTCCGTGTGGGACAAGGAGCCGGACGTGTGCCTTTTCGGAATCAGGCTCTGCCGAGGACGAGAGCCATGAGATGTTCCTCCTCTGGGCATGCCCAGGTCCCGAATCCTGTTTTGCCTGTGAATAGGCTGCAGCGGGACGGTGAAGACCAGCAACAGCTTTCAGGGCTGCCACCTTCCTTGTGGGACAAGGAGCCGGACGTGTGCCTTTTCGGAATCAGGCTCTGCCGAGGACGAGATCCATGAGATGTTCCTCCTCTGGGCATGCCCGGGTCCCAGATCCTGTTGTGCCTGTGAATAGGCTGCAGGGGGACGGTGAAGACCAGCAACATATTTCAGGGCTGCCAACTTCCGTGTGGGACAAGGAGCCGGACGTGTGCCTTTTTGGAATCAGGCTCTGCCGAGGACGAGATCCATGAGATGTTCCTCCTCTCAGCAAGCCCAGGTCCCAGATCCTGTTGTGCCTGTGAATAGGCTGCAGGGGGACGGTGAAGACCAGCAACAGCTTTCAGGGCTGCCACCTTCCGTGTGGGACAAGGAGCCGGACGTGTGCCTTTTCGGAATCAGGCTCTGCCGAGGACGAGAGCCATGAGATGTTCCTCCTCTCAGCAAGCCCAGGTCCCAGATCCTGTTGTGCCTGTGAATAGGCTGCAGGGGGACGGTGAAGACCAGCAACAGCTTTCAGGGCTGCCACCTTCCGTGTGGGACAAGGAGCCGGACGTGTGCCTTTTCGGAATCAGGCTCTGCCGAGGAAGAGATCCATGAGATGTTCCTCCTCTGGGCATGCCCGGGTCCTGAATCCTGTTGTGCCTGTGAATAGGCTGCAGGGGGACGGTGAAGACCAGCAACAGCTTTCAGGGCTGCCACCTTCCGTGTGGGACAAGGAGCCGGACGTGTGCCTTTTCGGAATCAGGCTCTGCCGAGGACGAGAGCCATGAGATGTTCCTCCTCTGGGCATGCCCGGGTCCCAGATCCTGTTGTGCCTGTGAATAGGCTGCAGGGGGACGGTGAAGACCAGCAACAGCTTTCAGGGCTGCCACCTTCCGTGTGGGACAAGGAGCCGGACGTGTGCCTTTTCGGAATCAGGCTCTGCCGAGGATGACAGCCATGAGATGTTCCTCCTCTCAGCAAGACCGGGTCCCAGATCCTGTTGTGCCTGTGAATAGGCTGCAGGGGGACGGTGAAGACCAGCAACAGCTTTCAGGGCTGCCACCTTCCGTGTGGGACAAGGAGCCGGACGTGTGCCTTTTCGGAATCAGGCTCTGCCGAGGACGAGAGCCATGAGATGTTCCTTCTCTGGGCATGCCCGGGTCCTGATTCCTGTTGTGCCTGTGAATAGGCTGCAGGGGGACGGTGAAGACCAGCAACAGCTTTCAGGGCTGCCACCTTCCGTGTGGGACAAGGAGCCGGACGTGTGCCTTTTCGGAATCAGGCTCTGCCGAGGAAGACAGCCATGAGATGTTCCTCCTCTCAGCAAGCCCGGGTCCCAGATCCTGTTGTGCCTGTGAATAGGCTGCAGGGGGACGGTGAAGACCAGCAACAGCTTTCAGGGCTGCCACCTTCTGTGTGGGACAAGGAGCCGGACGTGTGCCTTTTCGGAATCAGGCTCTGCCGAGGAAGAGATCCATGAGATGTTCCTCCTCTGGGCATGCCCGGGTCCTGAATCCTGTTGTGCCTGTGAATAGGCTGCAGGGGGACGGTGAAGACCAGCAACAGCTTTCAGGGCTGCCACCTTCCGTGTGGGACAAGGAGCCGGACGTGTGCCTTTCCAGAATCAGGCTCTGCCGAGGACGAGATCCATGAGATGTTCCTCCTCTGGGCATGCCCGGGTCCTGAATCCTGTTGTGCCTGTGAATAGGCTGCAGGGGGACGGTGAAGACCAGCAAGAGCTTTCAGGGCTGCCACCTTCCGTGTGGGACAAGGAGCCGGACGTGTGCCTTTTCGGAATCAGGCTCTGCCGAGGACGAGAGCCATGAGATGTTCCTCCTCTGGGCATGCCCGGGTCCCAGATCCTGTTGTGCCTGTGAATAGGCTGCAGGGGGACGGTGAAGACCAGCAACAGCTTTCAGGGCTGCCACCTTCCGTGTGGGACAAGGAGCCGGACGTGTGCCTTTTCGGAATCAGGCTCTGCCGAGGATGACAGCCATGAGATGTTCCTCCTCTCAGCAAGCCCGGGTCCCAGATCCTGTTGTACCTGTGAATAGGCTTCAGGGGGACGGTGAAGACCAGCAACAGCTTTCAGGGCTGCCACCTTCCGTGTGGGACAAGGATCCGGACGTGTGCCTTTTCGGAATCAGGCTCTGCCGAGGACGAGAGCCATGAGATGTTCCTTCTCTGGGCATGCCCGGGTCCTGATTCCTGTTGTGCCTGTGAATAGGCTGCAGGGGGACGGTGAAGACCAGCAACAGCTTTCAGGGCTGCCACCTTCCGTGTGGGACAAGGAGCGGGACCTGTGCCTTTTCGGAATCAGGCTCTGCCGAGGATGACAGCCATGAGATGTTCCTCCTCTCAGCAAGCCCGGGTCCCAGATCCTGTTGTGCCTGTGAATAGGCTGCAGGGGGACGGTGAAGACCAGCAACAGCTTTCAGGGCTGCCACCTTCTGTGTGGGACAAGGAGCCGGACGTGTGCCTTTTCGGAATCAGGCTCTGCCGAGGAAGAGATCCATGAGATGTTCCTCCTCTGGGCATGCCCGGGTCCTGAATCCTGTTGTGCCTGTGAATAGGCTGCAGGGGGACGGTGAAGACCAGCAACAGCTTTCAGGGCTGCCACCTTCCGTGTGGGACAAGGAGCCGGACGTGTGCCTTTCCAGAATCAGGCTCTGCCGAGGACGAGATCCATGAGATGTTCCTCCTCTGGGCATGCCCGGGTCCTGAATCCTGTTGTGCCTGTGAATAGGCTGCAGGGGGACGGTGAAGACCAGCAAGAGCTTTCAGGGCTGCCACCTTCCGTGTGGGACAAGGAGCCGGACGTGTGCCTTTTCGGAATCAGGCTCTGCCGAGGACGAGAGCCATGAGATGTTCCTCCTCTGGGCATGCCCGGGTCCCAGATCCTGTTGTGCCTGTGAATAGGCTGCAGGGGGACGGTGAAGACCAGCAACAGCTTTCAGGGCTGCCACCTTCCGTGTGGGACAAGGAGCCGGACGTGTGCCTTTTCGGAATCAGGCTCTGCCGAGGATGACAGCCATGAGATGTTCCTCCTCTCAGCAAGCCCGGGTCCCAGATCCTGTTGTACCTGTGAATAGGCTTCAGGGGGACGGTGAAGACCAGCAACAGCTTTCAGGGCTGCCACCTTCCGTGTGGGACAAGGATCCGGACGTGTGCCTTTTCGGAATCAGGCTCTGCCGAGGACGAGAGCCATGAGATGTTCCTTCTCTGGGCATGCCCGGGTCCTGATTCCTGTTGTGCCTGTGAATAGGCTGCAGGGGGACGGTGAAGACCAGCAACAGCTTTCAGGGCTGCCACCTTCCGTGTGGGACAAGGAGCGGGACCTGTGCCCTTTCGGAATCAGGCTCTGCCGAGGACGAGAGCCATGAGATGTTCCTCCTCTGGGCATGCCCGGGTCCCAGATCCTGTTGTGCCTGTGAATAGGCTGCAGGGGGACGGTGAAGACCAGCAACAGCTTTCAGGGCTGCCACCTTCCGTGTGGGACAAGGAGCCGGACGTGTGCCTTTTCGGAATCAGGCTCTGCCGAGGACGAGATCCATGAGATGTTCCTCCTCTCAGCAAGCCCGGGTCCCAGATCCTGTTGTACCTGTGAATAGGCCGCAGGGGGACGGTGAAGACCAGCAACAGCTTTCAGGGCTGCCACCTTCCGTGTGGGACAAGGAGCCGGACGTGTGCCTTTTCGGAATCAGGCTCTGCCGAGGACGAGAGCCATGAGATTTTCCTTCTCTGGGCATTCCCGGGTCCTGAATCCTGTTGTGCCTCTGAATAGGCTGCAGGGGGACGGTGAAGACCAGCAACAGCTTTCAGGGCTGCCACCTTCCGTGTGGGACAAGGAGCCGGACGTGTGCCTTTTCGGAATCAGGCTCTGCCGAGGACGAGATCCATGAGATGTTCCTCCTCTGGGCATGCCCAGGTCCTGAATCCTGTTTTGCCTGTGAATAGGCTGCAGCGGGACGGTGAAGACCAGCAACAGCTTTCAGGGCTGCCACCTTCCGTGTGGGACAAGGAGCCGGACGTGTGCCTTTTCGGAATCAGGCTCTGCCGAGGACGAGATCCATGAGATGTTCCTCCTCTGGGCATGCCCGGGTCCCAGATCCTGTTGTGCCTGTGAATAGGCTGCAGGGGGACGGTGAAGACCAGCAACATATTTCAGGGCTGCCAACTTCCGTGTGGGACAAGGAGCCGGACGTGTGCCTTTTCGGAATCAGGCTCTGCCGAGGACGAGAGCCATGAGATGTTCCTCCTCTGGGCAAGCCCGGGTCCCAGATCCTGTTGTGCCTGTGAATAGGCTGCAGGGGGACGGTGAAGACCAGCAACAGCTTTCAGGGCTGCCACCTTCCGTGTGGGACAAGGAGCCGGACGTGTGCATTTTCGGAATCAGGCTCTACCGAGGACGAGAACCATGAGATGTTCCTCCTCTGGGCAAGCCCGGGTCCCAGATCCTGTTGTACCTGTGAAAAGGCTGCAGGGGGACGGTGAAGACCAGCAACAGCTTTCAGGGCTGCCACCTTCCGTGTGGGACAAGGAGCCGGACGTGTGCCTTTTCGGAATCAGGCTCTGCCGAGGACGAGATCCATGAGATGTTCCTCCTCTGGGCATGCCCGGGTCCCAGATCCTGTTGTGCCTGTGAATAGGCTGCAGGGGGACGGTGAAGACCAGCAACAGCTTTCAGGGCTGCCACCTTCCGTGTGGGACAAGGAGCCGGACGTGTGCCTTTTCGGAATCAGGCTCTGCCGAGGACGAGAGCCATGAGATGTTCCTCCTCTGGGCAAGCCCGGGTCCCAGATCCTGTTGTGCCTGTGAATAGGCTGCAGGGGGACGGTGAAGACCAGCAACAGCTTTCAGGGCTGCCACCTTCCGTGTGGGACAAGGAGCCGGACGTGTGCCTTTTCGGAATCAGGCTCTGCCGAGGACGAGAGCCATGAGATGTTCCTCCTCTGGGCATGCCCGGGTCCCAGATCCTGTTGTGCCTGTGAATAGGCTGCAGGGGGACGGTGAAGACCAGCAACAGCTTTCAGGGCTGCCACCTTCCGTGTGGGACAAGGAGCCGGACGTGTGCCTTTTCGGAATCAGGCTCTGCCGAGGATGACAGCCATGAGATGTTCCTCCTCTCAGCAAGCCCGGGTCCCAGATCCTGTTGTGCCTGTGAATAGGCTGCAGGGGGACGGTGAAGACCAGCAACAGCTTTCAGGGCTGCCACCTTCCGTGTGGGACAAGGAGCCGGACGTGTGCCTTTTCGGAATCAGGCTCTGCCGAGGAAGAGATCCATGAGATGTTCCTCCTCTGGGCATGCCCGGGTCCTGAATCCTGTTGTGCCTGTGAATAGGCTGCAGGGGGACGGTGAAGACCAGCAACAGCTTTCAGGGCTGCCACCTTCCGTGTGGGACAAGGAGCCGGACGTGTGCCTTTCCAGAATCAGGCTCTGCCGAGGACGAGAGCCATGAGATGTTCCTCCTCTGGGCATGCCCGGGTCCTGAATCCTGTTGTGCCTGTGAATAGGCTGCAGGGGGACGGTGAAGACCAGCAACAGCTTTCAGGGCTGCCACCTTCCGTGTGGGACAAGGAGCCGGACGTGTGCCTTTTCGGAATCAGGCTCTGCCGAGGACGAGAGCCATGAGATGTTCCTCCTCTGGGCATGCCCGGGTCCCAGATCCTGTTGTGCCTGTGAATAGGCTGCAGGGGGACGGTGAAGACCAGCAACAGCTTTCAGGGCTGCCACCTTCCGTGTGGGACAAGGAGCCGGACGTGTGCCTTTTCGGAATCAGGCTCTGCCGAGGATGACAGCCATGAGATGTTCCTCCTCACAGCAAGCCCGGGTCCCAGATCCTGTTGTACCTGTGAATAGGCTTCAGGGGGACGGTGAAGACCAGCAACAGCTTTCAGGGCTGCCACCTTCCGTGTGGGACAAGGATCCGGACGTGTGCCTTTTCGGAATCAGGCTCTGCCGAGGACGAGAGCCATGAGATGTTCCTTCTCTGGGCATGCCCGGGTCCTGATTCCTGTTGTGCCTGTGAATAGGCTGCAGGGGGACGGTGAAGACCAGCAACAGCTTTCAGGGCTGCCACCTTCCGTGTGGGACAAGGAGCCGGACTTGTGCCCTTTCGGAATCAGGCTCTGCCGAGGACGAGAGCCATGAGATGTTCCTCCTCTGGGCATGCCCGGGTCCCAGATCCTGTTGTGCCTGTGAATAGGCTGCAGGGGGACGGTGAAGACCAGCAACAGCTTTCAGGGCTGCCACCTTCCGTGTGGGACAAGGAGCCGGACGTGTGCCTTTTCGGAATCAGGCTCTGCCGAGGACGAGATCCATGAGATGTTCCTCCTCTGGGCATGCCCGGGTCCTGAATCCTGTTGTGCCTCTGAATAGGCTGCAGGGGGACGGTGAAGACCAGCAACATCTTTCAGGGCTGCCACCTTCCGTGTGGGACAAGGAGCCGGACGTGTGCCTTTTCGGAAAGAGGCTCTGCCGAGGACGAGAGCCATGAGATGTTCCTCCTCTCAGCAAGCCCAGGTCCCAGATCCTGTTGTGCCTGTGAATAGGCTGCAGGGGGACGGTAAAGACCAGCAACAGCTTTCAGGGCTGCCACCTTCCGTGTGGGACAAGGAGCCGGACGTGTGCCTTTTCGGAATCAGGCTCTGCCGAGGAAGAGATCCATGAGATGTTCCTCCTCTGGGCATGCCCGGGTCCTGAATCCTGTTGTGCCTGTGAATAGGCTGCAGGGGGACGGTGAAGACCAGCAACAGCTTTCAGGGCTGCCACCTTCCGTGTGGGACAAGGAGCCGGACGTGTGCCTTTTCGGAATCAGGCTCTGCCGAGGACGAGAGCCATGAGATGTTCCTCCTCTGGGCATGCCCGGGTCCCAGATCCTGTTGTGCCTGTGAATAGGCTGCAGGGGGACGGTGAAGACCAGCAACAGCTTTCAGGGCTGCCACCTTCCGTGTGGGACAAGGAGCCGGACGTGTGCCTTTTCGGAATCAGGCTCTGCCGAGGATGACAGCCATGAGATGTTCCTCCTCTCAGCAAGACCGGGTCCCAGATCCTGTTGTGCCTGTGAATAGGCTGCAGGGGGACGGTGAAGACCAGCAACAGCTTTCAGGGCTGCCACCTTCCGTGTGGGACAAGGAGCCGGACGTGTGCCTTTTCGGAATCAGGCTCTGCCGAGGATGACAGCCATGAGATGTTCCTCCTCTCAGCAAGCCCGGGTCCCAGATCCTGTTGTGCCTCTGAATAGGCTGCAGGGGGACGGTGAAGACCAGCAACAGCTTTCAGGGCTGCCACCTTCCGTGTGGGACAAGGAGCCGGACGTGTGCCTTTTCGGAATCAGGCTCTGCCGAGGAAGAGATCCATGAGATGTTCCTCCTCTGGGCATGCCCGGGTCCTGAATCCTGTTGTGCCTGTGAATAGGCTGCAGGGGGACGGTGAAGACCAGCAACAGCTTTCAGGGCTGCCACCTTCCGTGTGGGACAAGGAGCCGGACGTGTGCCTTTCCAGAATCAGGCTCTGCCGAGGACGAGAGCCATGAGATGTTCCTCCTCTGGGCATGCCCGGGTCCTGAATCCTGTTGTGCCTGTGAATAGGCTGCAGGGGGACGGTGAAGACCAGCAACAGCTTTCAGGGCTGCCACCTTCCGTGTGGGACAAGGAGCCGGACGTGTGCCTTTTCGGAATCAGGCTCTGCCGAGGACGAGAGCCATGAGATGTTCCTCCTCTGGGCATGCCCGGGTCCCAGATCCTGTTGTGCCTGTGAATAGGCTGCAGGGGGACGGTGAAGACCAGCAACAGCTTTCAGGGCTGCCACCTTCCGTGTGGGACAAGGAGCCGGACGTGTGCCTTTTCGGAATCAGGCTCTGCCGAGGACGAGAGCCATGAGATGTTCCTCCTCTGGGCATGCCCGGGTCCCAGATCCTGTTGTGCCTGTGAATAGGCTGCAGGGGGATGGTGAAGACCAGCAACAGCTTTCAGGGCTGCCACCTTCCGTGTGGGACAAGGAGCCGGACGTGTGCCTTTTCGGAATCAGGCTCTGCCGAGGACGAGATCCATGAGATGTTCCTCCTCTCAGCAAGCCCGGGTCCCAGATCCTGTTGTACCTGTGAATAGGCTGCAGGGGGACGGTGAAGACCAGCAACAGCTTTCAGGGCTGCCACCTTCCGTGTGGGACAAGGAGCCGGACGTGTGCCTTTTCGGAATCAGGCTCTGCCGAGGACGAGAGCCATGAGATTTTCCTTCTCTGGGCATGCCCGGGTCCTGAATCCTGTTGTGCCTCTGAATAGGCTGCAGGGGGACGGTGAAGACCAGCAACAGCTTTCAGGGCTGCCAACTTCCGTGTGGGACAAGGAGCCGGACGTGTGCCTTTTCGGAATCAGGCTCTGCCGAGGACGAGAGCCATGAGATGTTCCTCCTCTGGGCAAGCCCGGGTCCCAGATCCTGTTGTGCCTGTGAATAGGCTGCAGGGGGACGGTGAAGACCAGCAACAGCTTTCAGGGCTGCCACCTTCCGTGTGGGACAAGGAGCCGGACGTGTGCCTTTTCGGAATCAGGCTCTGCCGAGGACGAGAGCCATGAGATGTTCCTCCTCTGGGCATGCCCAGGTCCTGAATCCTGTTTTGCCTGTGAATAGGCTGCAGCGGGACGGTGAAGACCAGCAACAGCTTTCAGGGCTGCCACCTTCCGTGTGGGACAAGGAGCCGGACGTGTGCCTTTTCGGAATCAGGCTCTGCCGAGGACGAGATCCATGAGATGTTCCTCCTCTGGGCATGCCCGGGTCCCAGATCCTGTTGTGCCTGTGAATAGGCTGCAGGGGGATGGTGAAGACCAGCAACATATTTCAGGGCTGCCAACTTCCGTGTGGGACAAGGAGCCGGACGTGTGCCTTTTCGGAATCAGGCTCTGCCGAGGACGAGAGCCATGAGATGTTCCTCCTCTGGGCAAGCCCAGGTCCCAGATCCTGTTGTGCCTGTGAATAGGCTGCAGGGGGACGGTGAAGACCAGCAACAACTTTCAGGGCTGCCACCTTCCGTGTGGGACAAGGAGCCGGACGTGTGCCTTTTCGGAATCAGGCTCTACCGAGGACGAGAACCATGAGATGTTCCTCCTCTGGGCAAGCCCGGGTCCCAGATCCTGTTGTACCTGTGAAAAGGCTGCAGGGGGACGGTGAAGACCAGCAACAGCTTTCAGGGCTGCCACCTTCCGTGTGGGACAAGGAGCCGGACGTGTGCCTTTTCGGAATCAGGCTCTGCCGAGGACGAGATCCATGAGATGTTCCTCCTCTGGGCATGCCCGGGTCCCAGATCCTGTTGTGCCTGTGAATAGGCTGCAGGGGGACGGTGAAGACCAGCAACAGCTTTCAGGGCTGCCACCTTCCGTGTGGGACAAGGAGCCGGACGTGTGCCTTTTCGGAATCAGGCTCTGCCGAGGACGAGAGCCATGAGATGTTCCTCCTCTGGGCAAGCCCGGGTCCCAGATCCTGTTGTGCCTGTGAATAGGCTGCAGGGGGACGGTGAAGACCAGCAACAGCTTTCAGGGCTGCCACCTTCCGTGTGGGACAAGGAGCCGGACGTGTGCCTTTTCGGAAAGAGGCTCTGCCGAGGACGAGAGCCATGAGATGTTCCTCCTCTGGGCAAGCCCGGGTCCCAGATCCTGTTGTGCCTGTGAATAGGCTGCAGGGGGACGGTGAAGACCAGCAACAGCTTTCAGGGCTGCCACCTTCCGTGTGGGACAAGGAGCCGGACGTGTGCCTTTTCGGAATCAGGCTCTGCCGAGGACGAGAGCCATGAGATGTTCCTCCTCTCAGCAAGCCCAGGTCCCAGATCCTGTTGTGCCTGTGAATAGGCTGCAGGGGGACGGTGAAGACCAGCAACAACTTTCAGGGCTGCCACCTTCCGTGTGGGACAAGGAGCCGGACGTGTGCCTTTTCGGAATCAGGCTCTACCGAGGACGAGAGCCATGAGATGTTCCTCCTCTCAGCAAGCCCGGGTCCCAGATCCTGTTGTGCCTGTGAATAGTCTGCAGGGGGACGGTGAAGACCAGCAACAGCTTTCAGGGCTGCCACCTTCCGTGTGGGACAAGGAGCCGGACGTGTGCCTTTTCGGAATCAGGCTCTGCCGAGGACGAGATCCATGAGATGTTCCTCCTCTGGGCATGCCTGGGTCCTGAATCCTGTTGTGCCTCTGAATAGGCTGCAGGGGGACGGTGAAGACCAGCAACATCTTTCAGGGCTGCCACCTTCCGTGTGGGACAAGGAGCCGGACGTGTGCCTTTTCGGAATCAGGCTCTGCCGAGGACGAGAGCCATGAGATGTTCCTCCTCTGGGCATGCCCGGTTAACAGATCCTGTTGTACCTGTGAATAGGCTGCAGGGGGATGGTGAAGACCAGCAACAGCTTTCAGGGCTGACACCTTCCGTGTGGGACAAGGAGCCGGACGTGTGCCTTTTCGGAATCAGGCTCTGCCGAGGACGAGAGCCATGAGATGTTCCTCCTCTCAGCAAGCCCAGGTCCCAGATCGTGTTGTG
Source organism: Astur gentilis (assembly GCF_929443795.1). Taxonomy (NCBI): domain Eukaryota; kingdom Metazoa; phylum Chordata; class Aves; order Accipitriformes; family Accipitridae; genus Astur; species Astur gentilis. Next base: position 95,397 of record NW_026061033.1, read on the forward strand.
CCTGTGAATAGGCTGCAGGGGGACGGTAAAGACCAGCAACAGCTTTCAGGGCTGCCACCTTCCGTGTGGGACAAGGAGCCGGACGTGTGCCTTTTCGGAATCAGGCTCTGCCGAGGAAGAGATCCATGAGATGTTCCTCCTCTGGGCATGCCCGGGTCCTGAATCCTGTTGTGCCTGTGAATAGGCTGCAGGGGGACGGTGAAGACCAGCAACAGCTTTCAGGGCTGCCACCTTCCGTGTGGGACAAGGAGCCGGACGTGTGCCTTTTCGGAATCAGGCTCTGCCGAGGACGAGAGCCATGAGATGTTCCTCCTCTGGGCATGCCCGGGTCCCAGATCCTGTTGTGCCTGTGAATAGGCTGCAGGGGGACGGTGAAGACCAGCAACAGCTTTCAGGGCTGCCACCTTCCGTGTGGGACAAGGAGCCGGACGTGTGCCTTTTCGGAATCAGGCTCTGCCGAGGACGAGAGCCATGAGATGTTCCTCCTCTGGGCAAGCCCGGGTCCCAGATCCTGTTGTGCCTGTGAATAGGCTACAGGGGGACGGTGAAGACCAGCAACAGCTTTCAGGGCTGCCACCTTCCGTGTGGGACAAGGAGCCGGACGTGTGCCTTTTCGGAAAGAGGCTCTGCCGCGGACGAGAGCCATGAGATGTTCCTCCTCTCAGCAAGCCCGGGTCCCATCTCCTGTTGTACCTGTGAATAGGCTGCAGGGGGACAGTGAAGACCAGCAACAGCTTTCAGGGCTGCCACCTTCCGTGTGGGACAAGGAGCCGGACGTGTGCCTTTTCGGAATCAGGCTCTGCCGAGGACGAGAGCCATGAGATGTTCCTCCTCTGGGCATGCCCAGGTCCCGAATCCTGTTTTGCCTGTGAATAGGCTGCAGCGGGACGGTGAAGACCAGCAACAGCTTTCAGGGCTGCCACCTTCCTTGTGGGACAAGGAGCCGGACGTGTGCCTTTTCGGAATCAGGCTCTGCCGAGGACGAGATCCATGAGATGTTCCTCCTCTGGGCATGCCCGGGTCCCAGATCCTGTTGTGCCTGTGAATAGGCTGCAGGGGGACGGTGAAGACCAGCAACATATTTCAGGGCTGCCAACTTCCGTGTGGGACAAGGAGCCGGACGTGTGCCTTTTCGGAATCAGGCTCTGCCGAGGACGAGATCCATGAGATGTTCCTCCTCTCAGCAAGCCCAGGTCCCAGATCCTGTTGTGCCTGTGAATAGGCTGCAGGGGGACGGTGAAGACCAGCAACAACTTTCAGGGCTGCCACCTTCCGTGTGGGACAAGGAGCCGGACGTGTGCATTTTCGGAATCAGGCTCTACCGAGGACGAGAACCATGAGATGTTCCTCCTCTGGGCAAGCCCGGGTCCCAGATCCTGTTGTACCTGTGAATAGGCTGCAGGGGGACGGTGAAGACCAGCAACAGCTTTCAGGGCTGCCACCTTCCGTGTGGGACAAGGAGCCGGACGTGTGCCTTTTCGGAATCAGGCTCTGCCGAGGACGAGATCCATGAGATGTTCCTCCTCTGGGCATGCCCGGGTCCCAGATCCTGTTGTGCCTGTGAATAGGCTGCAGGGGGACGGTGAAGACCAGCAACATCTTTCAGGGCTGCCACCTTCCGTGTGGGACAAGGAGCCGGACGTGTGCCTTTTTGGAATCAGGCTCTGCCGAGGACGAGAGCCATGAGATGATCCTCCTCTCAGCAAGCCCGGGACCCAGATCCTGTTGTGCCTGTGAATAGGCTGCAGGGGGACGGTGAAGACCAGCAACAGCTTTCAGGGCTGCCACCTTCCGTGTGGGACAAGGAGCCGGACGTGTGCCTTTTCGGAAAGAGGCTCTGCCGAGGACGAGAGCCATGAGATGTTCCTCCTCTGGGCAAGCCCGGGTCACAGATCCTGTTGTGCCTGTGAATAGGCTGCAGGGGGACGGTGAAGACCAGCAACAGCTTTCAGGGCTGCCACCTTCCGTGTGGGACAAGGAGCCGGACGTGTGCCTTTTCGGAATCAGGCTCTGCCGAGGACGAGAGCCATGAGATGTTCCTCCTCTCAGCAAGCCCAGGTCCCAGATCCTGTTGTGCCTGTGAATAGGCTGCAGGGGGACGGTGAAGACCAGCAACAACTTTCAGGGCTGCCACCTTCCGTGTGGGACAAGGAGCCGGACGTGTGCCTTTTCGGAATCAGGCTCTGCCGAGGACGAGAGCCATGAGATGTTCCTCCTCTGGGCAAGCCCGGGTCCCAGATCCTGTTGTACCTGTGAATAGTCTGCAGGGGGACGGTGAAGACCAGCAACAGCTTTCAGGGCTGCCACCTTCCGTGTGGGACAAGGAGCCGGACGTGTGCCTTTTCGGAATCAGGCTCTGCCGAGGACGAGATCCATGAGATGTTTCTCCTCTGGGCATGCCTGGGTCCTGAATCCTGTTGTGCCTCTGAATAGGCTGCAGGGGGACGGTGAAGACCAGCAACATCTTTCAGGGCTGCCACCTTCCGTGTGGGACAAGGAGCCGGACGTGTGCCTTTTCGGAATCAGGCTCTGCCGAGGACGAGAGCCATGAGATGTTCCTCCTCTGGGCATGCCCGGGTCCTGAATCCTGTTGTGCCTGTGAATAGGCTGCAGGGGGACGGTAAAGACCAGCAACAGCTTTCAGGGCTGCCACCTTCCGTGTGGGACAAGGAGCCGGACGTGTGCCTTTTCGGAATCAGGCTCTGCCGAGGAAGAGATCCATGAGATGTTCCTCCTCTGGGCATGCCCGGGTCCTGAATCCTGTTGTGCCTGTGAATAGGCTGCAGGGGGACGGTGAAGACCAGCAACAGCTTTCAGGGCTGCCACCTTCCGTGTGGGACAAGGAGCCGGACGTGTGCCTTTTCGGAATCAGGCTCTGCCGAGGACGAGAGCCATGAGATGTTCCTCCTCTGGGCATGCCCGGGTCCCAGATCCTGTTGTGCCTGTGAATAGGCTGCAGGGGGACGGTGAAGACCAGCAACAGCTTTCAGGGCTGCCACCTTCCGTGTGGGACAAGGAGCCGGACGTGTGCCTTTTCGGAATCAGGCTCTGCCGAGGACGAGAGCCATGAGATGTTCCTCCTCTGGGCATGCCCGGGTCCCAGATCCTGTTGTGCCTGTGAATAGGCTGCAGGGGGACGGTGAAGACCAGCAACAGCTTTCAGGGCTGCCACCTTCCGTGTGGGACAAGGAGCCGGACGTGTGCCTTTTCGGAAAGAGGCTCTGCCGCGGACGAGAGCCATGAGATGTTCCTCCTCTCAGCAAGCCCGGGTCCCATCTCCTGTTGTACCTGTGAATAGGCTGCAGGGGGACGGTGAAGACCAGCAACAGCTTTCAGGGCTGCCACCTTCCGTGTGGGACAAGGAGCCGGACGTGTGCCTTTTCGGAATCAGGCTCTGCCGAGGACGAGAGCCATGAGATTTTCCTTCTCTGGGCATGCCCGGGTCCCAGATCCTATTGTGCCTCTGAATAGGCTGCAGGGGGACGGTGAGGACCAGCAACAGCTTTCAGGGCTGCCACCTTCCGTGTGGGAAAAGGAGCCGGACGTGTGCCTTTTCGGAATCAGGCTCTGCCGAGGACGAGAGCCATGAGATGTTCCTCCTCTGGGCAAGCCCGGGTCCCAGATCCTGTTGTGCCTGTGAATAGGCTACAGGGGGACGGTGAAGACCAGCAACAGCTTTCAGGGCTGCCACCTTCCGTGTGGGACAAGGAGCCGGACGTGTGCCTTTTCGGAATCAGGCTCTGCCGAGGACGAGAGCCATGAGATGTTCCTCCTCTGGGCATGCCCAGGTCCCGAATCCTCTTTTGCCTTTGAATAGGCTGCAGGGGGACGGTGAAGACCAGCAACAGCTTTCAGGGCTGCCACCTTCCTTGTGGGACAAGGAGCCGGACGTGTGCCTTTTCGGAATCAGGCTCTGCCGAGGACGAGATCCATGAGATGTTCCTCCTCTGGGCATGCCCGGGTCCCAGATCCTGTTGTGCCTGTGAATAGGCTGCAGGGGGACGGTGAAGACCAGCAACATATTTCAGGGCTGCCACCTTCCGTGTGGGACAAGGAGCCGGACGTGTGCCTTTTCGGAATCAGGCTCTGCCGAGGACGAGATCCATAAGATGTTCCTCCTCTGGGCATGCCCGGGTCCCAGATCCTGTTGTGCCTGTGAATAGGCTGCAGGGGGACGGTGAAGACCAGCAACAACTTTCAGGGCTGCCACCTTCCGTGTGGGACAAGGAGCCGGACGTGTGCCTTTTCGGAATCAGGCTCTACCGAGGACGAGAACCATGAGATGTTCCTCCTCTGGGCAAGCCCGGGTCCCAGATCCTGTTGTACCTGTGAATAGGCTGCAGGGGGACGGTGAAGACCAGCAACAGCTTTCAGGGCTGCCACCTTCCGTGTGGGACAAGGAGCCGGACGTGTGCCTTTTCGGAATCAGGCTCTGCCGAGGACGAGATCCATGAGATGTTCCTCCTCTGGGCATGCCCGGGTCCCAGATCCTGTTGTGCCTGTGAATAGGCTGCAGGGGGACGGTGAAGACCAGCAACATCTTTCAGGGCTGCCACCTTCCGTGTGGGACAAGGAGCCGGACGTGTGCCTTTTCGGAATCAGGCTCTGCCGAGGACGAGAGCCATGAGATGTTCCTCCTCTGGGCAAGCCCGGGTCCCAGATCCTGTTGTGCCTGTGAATAGGCTGCAGGGGGACGGTGAAGACCAGCAACAGCTTTCAGGGCTGCCACCTTCCGTGTGGGACAAGGAGCCGGACGTGTGCCTTTTCGGAAAGAGGCTCTGCCGAGGACGAGAGCCATGAGATGTTCCCCCTCTGGGCAAGCCCGGGTCCCAGATCCTGTTGTGCCTGTGAATAGGCTGCAGGGGGACGGTGAAGACCAGCAACAGCTTTCAGGGCTGCCACCTTCCGTGTGGGACAAGGAGCCGGACGTGTGCCTTTTCGGAATCAGGCTCTACTGAGGACGAGAGCCATGAGATGTTCCTCCTCTGGGCAAGCCCGGGTCCCAGATCCTGTTGTACCTGTGAATAGTCTGCAGGGGGACGGTGAAGACCAGCAACAGCTTTCAGGGCTGCCACCTTCCGTGTGGGACAAGGAGCCGGACGTGTGCCTTTTCGGAATCAGGCTCTGCCGAGGACGAGATCCATGAGATGTTCCTCCTCTGGGCATGCCCGGGTCCTGAATCCTGTTGTGCCTCTGAATAGGCTGCAGGGGGACGGTGAAGACCAGCAACATCTTTCAGGGCTGCCACCTTCCGTGTGGGACAAGGAGCCGGACGTGTGCCTTTTCGGAATCAGGCTCTGCCGAGGACGAGAGCCATGAGATGTTCCTCCTCTCAGCAAGCCCAGGTCCCAGATCCTGTTGTGCCTGTGAATAGGCTGCAGGGGGACGGTAAAGACCAGCAACATCTTTCAGGGCTGCCACCTTCCGTGTGGGACAAGGAGCCGGACGTGTGCCTTTTCGGAATCAGGCTCTGCCGAGGAAGAGATCCATGAGATGTTCCTCCTCTGGGCATGCCCGGGTCCTGAATCCTGTTGTGCCTGTGAATAGGCTGCAGGGGGACGGTGAAGACCAGCAACAGCTTTCAGGGCTGCCACCTTCCGTGTGGGACAAGGAGCCGGACGTGTGCCTTTTCGGAATCAGGCTCTGCCGAGGACGAGAGCCATGAGATGTTCCTCCTCTCAGCAAGCCCGGGTCCCATCTCCTGTTGTACCTGTGAATAGGCTGCAGGGGGACGGTGAAGACCAGCAACAGCTTTCAGGGCTGCCACCTTCCGTGTGGGACAAGGAGCCGGACGTGTGCCTTTTCGGAATCAGGCTCTGCCGAGGACGAGAGCCATGAGATGTTCCTCCTCTGGGCATGCCCAGGTCCCGAATCCTGTTTTGCCTTTGAATAGGCTGCAGGGGGACGGTAAAGACCAGCAACAGCTTTCAGGGCTGCCACCTTCCTTGTGGGACAAGGAGCCGGACGTGTGCCTTTTCGGAATCAGGCTCTGCCGAGGACGAGATCCATGAGATGTTCCTCCTCTGGGCATGCCCGGGTCCCAGATCCTGTTGTGCCTGTGAATAGGCTGCAGGGGGACGGTGAAGACCAGCAACAGCTTTCAGGGCTGCCACCATCCGTGTGGGACAAGGAGCCGGACGTGTGCCTTTTCGGAATCAGGCTCTGCCGAGGACGAGAGCCATGAGATGTTCCTCCTCTCAGCAAGCCCGGGTCCCATCTCCTGTTGTACCTGTGAATAGGCTGCAGGGGGACGGTGAAGACCAGCAACAGCTTTCAGGGCTGCCACCTTCCGTGTGGGACAAGGAGCCGGACGTGTGCCTTTTCGGAATCAGGCTCTGCCGAGGACGAGAGCCATGAGATGTTCCTCCTCTGGGCATGCCCAGGTCCCGAATCCTGTTTTGCCTTTGAATAGGCTGCAGCGGGACGGTGAAGACCAGCAACAGCTTTCAGGGCTGCCACCTTCCTTGTGGGACAAGGAGCCGGACGTGTGCCTTTTCGGAATCAGGCTCTGCCGAGGACGAGATCCATGAGATGTTCCTCCTCTGGGCAGGCCCGGGTCCCAGATCCTGTTGTGCCTGTGAATAGGCTGCAGGGGGACAGTGAAGACCAGCAACATATTTCAGGGCTGCCACCTTCCGTGTGGGACAAGGAGCCGGACGTGTGCCTTTTCGGAATCAGGCTCTGCCGAGGAAGAGATCCATAAGATGTTCCTCCTCTGTGCAAGCCCAGGTCCCAGATCCTGTTGTGCCTGTGAATAGGCTGCAGGGGGACGGTGAAGACCAGCAACAGCTTTCAGGGCTGCCACCTTCCGTGTGGGACAAGGAGCCGGACGTGTGCCTTTTCGGAATCAGGCTCTGCCGAGGATGACAGCCATGAGATGTTCCTCCTCTGGGCAAGCCCAGGTCCCAGATCCTGTTGTGCCTGTGAATAGGCTGCAGGGGGACGGTGAAGACCAGCAACAACTTTCAGGGCTGCCACCTTCCGTGTGGGACAAGGAGCCGGACGTGTGCCTTTTCGGAATCAGGCTCTACCGAGGAAGAGAACCATGAGATGTTCCTCCTCTGGGCAAGCCCGGGTCCCAGATCCTGTTGTGCCTGTGAAGAGGCTGCAGGGGGACGGTGAAGACCAGCAACAGCTTTCAGGGCTGCCACCTTCCGTGTGGGACAAGGAGCCGGACGTGTGCCTTTTCGGAATCAGGCTCTGCCGAGGACGAGAGCCATGAGATTTTCCTTCTCTGGGCATGCCCGGGTCCCAGATCCTGTTGTGCCTCTGAATAGGCTGCAGGGGGACGGTGAGGACCAGCAACAGCTTTCAGGGCTGCCACCTTCCGTGTGGGAAAAGGAGCCGGACGTGTGCCTTTTCGGAATCAGGCTCTGCCGAGGACGAGAGCCATGAGATGTTCCTCCTCTGGGCAAGCCCGGGTCCCAGATCCTGTTGTGCCTGTGAATAGGCTACAGGGGGACGGTGAAGACCAGCAACAGCTTTCAGGGCTGCCACCTTCCGTGTGGGACAAGGAGCCGGACGTGTGCCTTTTCGGAATCAGGCTCTGCCGAGGACGAGAGCCATGAGATGTTCCTCCTCTGGGCATGCCCAGGTCCCGAATCCTCTTTTGCCTTTGAATAGGCTGCAGGGGGACGGTGAAGACCAGCAACAGCTTTCAGGGCTGCCACCTTCCTTGTGGGACAAGGAGCCGGACGTGTGCCTTTTCGGAATCAGGCTCTGCCGAGGACGAGATCCATGAGATGTTCCTCCTCTGGGCATGCCCGGGTCCCAGATCCTGTTGTGCCTGTGAATAGGCTGCAGGGGGACGGTGAAGACCAGCAACATATTTCAGGGCTGCCACCTTCCGTGTGGGACAAGGAGCCGGACGTGTGCCTTTTCGGAATCAGGCTCTGCCGAGGACGAGATCCATAAGATGTTCCTCCTCTGGGCATGCCCGGGTCCCAGATCCTGTTGTGCCTGTGAATAGGCTGCAGGGGGACGGTGAAGACCAGCAACAACTTTCAGGGCTGCCACCTTCCGTGTGGGACAAGGAGCCGGACGTGTGCCTTTTCGGAATCAGGCTCTACCGAGGACGAGAACCATGAGATGTTCCTCCTCTGGGCAAGCCCGGGTCCCAGATCCTGTTGTACCTGTGAATAGGCTGCAGGGGGACGGTGAAGACCAGCAACAGCTTTCAGGGCTGCCACCTTCCGTGTGGGACAAGGAGCCGGACGTGTGCCTTTTCGGAATCAGGCTCTGCCGAGGACGAGATCCATGAGATGTTCCTCCTCTGGGCATGCCCGGGTCCCAGATCCTGTTGTGCCTGTGAATAGGCTGCAGGGGGACGGTGAAGACCAGCAACATCTTTCAGGGCTGCCACCTTCCGTGTGGGACAAGGAGCCGGACGTGTGCCTTTTCGGAATCAGGCTCTGCCGAGGACGAGAGCCATGAGATGTTCCTCCTCTGGGCAAGCCCGGGTCCCAGATCCTGTTGTGCCTGTGAATAGGCTGCAGGGGGACGGTGAAGACCAGCAACAGCTTTCAGGGCTGCCACCTTCCGTGTGGGACAAGGAGCCGGACGTGTGCCTTTTCGGAAAGAGGCTCTGCCGAGGACGAGAGCCATGAGATGTTCCTCCTCTGGGCAAGCCCGGGTCCCAGATCCTGTTGTGCCTGTGAATAGGCTGCAGGGGGACGGTGAAGACCAGCAACAGCTTTCAGGGCTGCCACCTTCCGTGTGGGACAAGGAGCCGGACGTGTGCCTTTTCGGAATCAGGCTCTACTGAGGACGAGAGCCATGAGATGTTCCTCCTCTGGGCAAGCCCGGGTCCCAGATCCTGTTGTACCTGTGAATAGTCTGCAGGGGGACGGTGAAGACCAGCAACAGCTTTCAGGGCTGCCACCTTCCGTGTGGGACAAGGAGCCGGACGTGTGCCTTTTCGGAATCAGGCTCTGCCGAGGACGAGATCCATGAGATGTTCCTCCTCTGGGCATGCCCGGGTCCTGAATCCTGTTGTGCCTCTGAATAGGCTGCAGGGGGACGGTGAAGACCAGCAACATCTTTCAGGGCTGCCACCTTCCGTGTGGGACAAGGAGCCGGACGTGTGCCTTTTCGGAATCAGGCTCTGCCGAGGACGAGAGCCATGAGATGTTCCTCCTCTCAGCAAGCCCAGGTCCCAGATCCTGTTGTGCCTGTGAATAGGCTGCAGGGGGACGGTAAAGACCAGCAACATCTTTCAGGGCTGCCACCTTCCGTGTGGGACAAGGAGCCGGACGTGTGCCTTTTCGGAATCAGGCTCTGCCGAGGAAGAGATCCATGAGATGTTCCTCCTCTGGGCATGCCCGGGTCCTGAATCCTGTTGTGCCTGTGAATAGGCTGCAGGGGGACGGTGAAGACCAGCAACAGCTTTCAGGGCTGCCACCTTCCGTGTGGGACAAGGAGCCGGACGTGTGCCTTTTCGGAATCAGGCTCTGCCGAGGACGAGAGCCATGAGATGTTCCTCCTCTCAGCAAGCCCGGGTCCCATCTCCTGTTGTACCTGTGAATAGGCTGCAGGGGGACGGTGAAGACCAGCAACAGCTTTCAGGGCTGCCACCTTCCGTGTGGGACAAGGAGCCGGACGTGTGCCTTTTCGGAATCAGGCTCTGCCGAGGACGAGAGCCATGAGATGTTCCTCCTCTGGGCATGCCCAGGTCCCGAATCCTGTTTTGCCTTTGAATAGGCTGCAGGGGGACGGTAAAGACCAGCAACAGCTTTCAGGGCTGCCACCTTCCTTGTGGGACAAGGAGCCGGACGTGTGCCTTTTCGGAATCAGGCTCTGCCGAGGACGAGATCCATGAGATGTTCCTCCTCTGGGCATGCCCGGGTCCCAGATCCTGTTGTGCCTGTGAATAGGCTGCAGGGGGACGGTGAAGACCAGCAACAGCTTTCAGGGCTGCCACCTTCCGTGTGGGACAAGGAGCCGGACGTGTGCCTTTTCGGAATCAGGCTCTGCCGAGGACGAGAGCCATGAGATGTTCCTCCTCTCAGCAAGCCCGGGTCCCATCTCCTGTTGTACCTGTGAATAGGCTGCAGGGGGACGGTGAAGACCAGCAACAGCTTTCAGGGCTGCCACCTTCCGTGTGGGACAAGGAGCCGGACGTGTGCCTTTTCGGAATCAGGCTCTGCCGAGGACGAGAGCCATGAGATGTTCCTCCTCTGGGCATGCCCAGGTCCCGAATCCTGTTTTGCCTTTGAATAGGCTGCAGCGGGACGGTGAAGACCAGCAACAGCTTTCAGGGCTGCCACCTTCCTTGTGGGACAAGGAGCCGGACGTGTGCCTTTTCGGAATCAGGCTCTGCCGAGGACGAGATCCATGAGATGTTCCTCCTCTGGGCAGGCCCGGGTCCCAGATCCTGTTGTGCCTGTGAATAGGCTGCAGGGGGACAGTGAAGACCAGCAACATATTTCAGGGCTGCCACCTTCCGTGTGGGACAAGGAGCCGGACGTGTGCCTTTTCGGAATCAGGCTCTGCCGAGGACGAGATCCATAAGATGTTCCTCCTCTGTGCAAGCCCAGGTCCCAGATCCTGTTGTGCCTGTGAATAGGCTGCAGGGGGACGGTGAAGACCAGCAACAGCTTTCAGGGCTGCCACCTTCCGTGTGGGACAAGGAGCCGGACGTGTGCCTTTTCGGAATCAGGCTCTGCCGAGGATGACAGCCATGAGATGGTCCTCCTCTGGGCAAGCCCAGGTCCCAGATCCTGTTGTGCCTGTGAATAGGCTGCAGGGGGACGGTGAAGACCAGCAACAACTTTCAGGGCTGCCACCTTCCGTGTGGGACAAGGAGCCGGACGTGTGCCTTTTCGGAATCAGGCTCTACCGAGGAAGAGAACCATGAGATGTTCCTCCTCTGGGCAAGCCCGGGTCCCAGATCCTGTTGTGCCTGTGAAGAGGCTGCAGGGGGACGGTGAAGACCAGCAACAGCTTTCAGGGCTGCCACCTTCCGTGTGGGACAAGGAGCCGGACGTGTGCCTTTTCGGAATCAGGCTCTGCCGAGGACGAGAGCCATGAGATGTTCCTCCTCTCAGCAAGCCCAGGTCCCAGATCCTGTTGTGCCTGTGAATAGGCTGCAGGGGGACGGTGAAGACCAGCAACAGCTTTCAGGGCTGCCACCTTCCGTGTGGGACAAGGAGCCGGACGTGTGCCTTTTCGGAATCAGGCTCTGCCGAGGACGAGATCCATGAGATGTTCCTCCTCTGGGCATGCCCGGGTCCTGAATCCTGTTGTGCCTGTGAATAGGCTGCAGGGGGACGGTGAAGACCAGCAACATCTTTCAGGGCTGCCACCTTCCGTGTGGGACAAGGAGCCGGACGTGTGCCTTTTCGGAATCAGGCTCTGCCGAGGACGAGAGCCATGAGATGTTCCTCCTCTGGGCATGCCCGGTTAACAGATCCTGTTGTACCTGTGAATAGGCTGCAGGGGGACGGTGAAGACCAGCAACAGCTTTCAGGGCTGCCACCTTCCGTGTGGGACAAGGAGCCGGACGTGTGCCTTTTCGGAAAGAGGCTCTGCCGCGGACGAGAGCCATGAGATGTTCCTCCTCTCAGCAAGCCCGGGTCCCATCTCCTGTTGTGCCTGTGAATAGGCTGCAGGGGGACGGTGAAGACCAGCAACAGCTTTCAGGGCTGCCACCTTCCGTGTGGGACAAGGAGCCGGACGTGTGCCTTTTCGGAATCAGGCTCTGCCGAGGATGACAGCCATGAGATGTTCCTCCTCTGGGCATGCCCGGGTCCCAGATCCTGTTGTGCCTGTGAATAGGCTGCAGGGGGACGGTGAAGACCAGCAACAGCTTTCAGGGCTGCCACCTTCCTTGTGGGACAAGGAGCCGGACGTGTGCCTTTTCGGAATCAGGCTCTACCGAGGACGAGAACCATGAGATGTTCCTCCTCTGGGCAAGCCCGGGTCCCAGATCCTGTTGTACCTGTGAATAGGCTGCAGGGGGACGGTGAAGACCAGCAACAGCTTTCAGGGCTGCCACCTTCCGTGTGGGACAAGGAGCCGGACGTGTGCCTTTTCGGAATCAGGCTCTGCCGAGGACGAGATCCATGAGATGTTCCTCCTCTGGGCATGCCCGGGTCCCAGATCCTGTTGTGCCTGTGAATAGGCTGCAGGGGGACGGTGAAGACCAGCAACATCTTTCAGGGCTGCCACCTTCCGTGTGGGACAAGGAGCCGGACGTGTGCCTTTTCGGAATCAGGCTCTGCCGAGGACGAGAGCCATGAGATGTTCCTCCTCTGGGCATGCCCGGGTCCCAGATCCTGTTGTGCCTGTGAATAGGCTGCAGGGGGACGGTGAAGACCAGCAACATCTTTCAGGGCTGCCACCTTCCGTGTGGGACAAGGAGCCGGACGTGTGCCTTTTCGGAATCAGGCTCTGCCGAGGACGAGAGCCATGAGATGTTCCTCCTCTGGGCATGCCCGGTTAACAGATCCTGTTGTACCTGTGAATAGGCTGCAGGGGGATGGTGAAGACCAGCAACAGCTTTCAGGGCTGCCACCTTCCGTGTGGGACAAGGAGCCGGACGTGTGCCTTTTCGGAATCAGGCTCTGCCGAGGACGAGAGCCATGAGATGTTCCTCCTCTCAGCAAGCCCAGGTCCCAGATCCTGTTGTGCCTGTGAATAGGCTGCAGGGGGACGGTAAAGACCAGCAACAGCTTTCAGGGCTGCCACCTTCCGTGTGGGACAAGGAGCCGGACGTGTGCCTTTTCGGAATCAGGCTCTGCCGAGGACGAGATCCATGAGATGTTCCTCCTCTGGGCATGCCCAGGTCCTGAATCCTGTTGTGCCTGTGAATAGGCTGCAGGGGGACGGTGAAGACCAGCAACAGCTTTCAGGGCTGCCACCTTCCGTGTGGGACAAGGAGCCGGACGTGTGCCTTTTCGGAATCAGGCTCTGCCGAGGACGAGAGCCATGAGATGTTCCTCCTCTGGGCATGCCCGGGTCCCAGATCCTGTTGTGCCTGTGAATAGGCTGCAGGGGGACGGTGAAGACCAGCAACAGCTTTCAGGGCTGCCACCTTCCGTGTGGGACAAGGAGCCGGACGTGTGCCTTTTCGGAATCAGGCTCTGCCGAGGACGAGAGCCATGAGATGTTCCTCCTCTGGGCAAGCCCGGGTCCCAGATCCTGTTGTGCCTGTGAATAGGCTACAGGGGGACGGTGAAGACCAGCAACAGCTTTCAGGGCTGCCACCTTCCGTGTGGGACAAGGAGCCGGACGTGTGCCTTTTCGGAAAGAGGCTCTGCCGCGGACGAGAGCCATGAGATGTTCCTCCTCTCAGCAAGCCCGGGTCCCATCTCCTGTTGTGCCTGTGAATAGGCTGCAGGGGGACGGTGAAGACCAGCAACAGCTTTCAGGGCTGCCACCTTCCGTGTGGGACAAGGAGCCGGACGTGTGCCTTTTCGGAATCATTCTCTGCCGAGGATGACAGCCATGAGATGTTCCTCCTCTGGGCATGCCCGGGTCCCAGATCCTGTTGTGCCTGTGAATAGGCTGCAGGGGGACGGTGAAGACCAGCAACAGCTTTCAGGGCTGCCACCTTCCTTGTGGGACAAGGAGCCGGACGTGTGCCTTTTCGGAATCAGGCTCTACCGAGGACGAGAACCATGAGATGTTCCTCCTCTGGGCAAGCCCGGGTCCCAGATCCTGTTGTACCTGTGAATAGGCTGCAGGGGGACGGTGAAGACCAGCAACAGCTTTCAGGGCTGCCACCTTCCGTGTGGGACAAGGAGCCGGACGTGTGCCTTTTCGGAATCAGGCTCTGCCGAGGACGAGATCCATGAGATGTTCCTCCTCTGGGCATGCCCGGGTCCCTGATCCTGTTGTGCCTGTGAATAGGCTGCAGGGGGACGGTGAAGACCAGCAACATCTTTCAGGGCTGCCACCTTCCGTGTGGGACAAGGAGCCGGACGTGTGCCTTTTCGGAATCAGGCTCTGCCGAGGACGAGAGCCATGAGATGTTCCTCCTCTGGGCATGCCCGGGTCCCAGATCCTGTTGTGCCTGTGAATAGGCTGCAGGGGGACGGTGAAGACCAGCAACATCTTTCAGGGCTGCCACCTTCCGTGTGGGACAAGGAGCCGGACGTGTGCCTTTTCGGAATCAGGCTCTGCCGAGGACGAGAGCCATGAGATGTTCCTCCTCTGGGCATGCCCGGTTAACAGATCCTGTTGTACCTGTGAATAGGCTGCAGGGGGATGGTGAAGACCAGCAACAGCTTTCAGGGCTGCCACCTTCCGTGTGGGACAAGGAGCCGGACGTGTGCCTTTTCGGAATCAGGCTCTGCCGAGGACGAGAGCCATGAGATGTTCCTCCTCTCAGCAAGCCCAGGTCCCAGATCCTGTTGTGCCTGTGAATAGGCTGCAGGGGGACGGTAAAGACCAGCAACAGCTTTCAGGGCTGCCACCTTCCGTGTGGGACAAGGAGCCGGACGTGTGCCTTTTCGGAATCAGGCTCTGCCGAGGACGAGATCCATGAGATGTTCCTCCTCTGGGCATGCCCAGGTCCTGAATCCTGTTGTGCCTGTGAATAGGCTGCAGGGGGACGGTGAAGACCAGCAACAGCTTTCAGGGCTGCCACCTTCCGTGTGGGACAAGGAGCCGGACGTGTGCCTTTTCGGAATCAGGCTCTGCCGAGGACGAGAGCCATGAGATGTTCCTCCTCTGGGCATGCCCGGGTCCCAGATCCTGTTGTGCCTGTGAATAGGCTGCAGGGGGACGGTGAAGACCAGCAACAGCTTTCAGGGCTGCCACCTTCCGTGTGGGACAAGGAGCCGGACGTGTGCCTTTTCGGAATCAGGCTCTGCCGAGGACGAGAGCCATGAGATGTTCCTCCTCTGGGCAAGCCCGGGTCCCAGATCCTGTTGTGCCTGTGAATAGGCTACAGGGGGACGGTGAAGACCAGCAACAGCTTTCAGGGCTGCCACCTTCCGTGTGGGACAAGGAGCCGGACGTGTGCCTTTTCGGAAAGAGGCTCTGCCGCGGACGAGAGCCATGAGATGTTCCTCCTCTCAGCAAGCCCGGGTCCGATCTCCTGTTGTGCCTGTGAATAGGCTGCAGGGGGACGGTGAAGACCAGCAACAGCTTTCAGGGCTGCCACCTTCCGTGTGGGACAAGGAGCCGGACGTGTGCCTTTTCGGAATCAGGCTCTGCCGAGGATGACAGCCATGAGATGTTCCTCCTCTGGGCATGCCCGGGTCCCAGATCCTGTTGTGCCTGTGAATAGGCTGCAGGGGGACGGTGAAGACAAGCAACAGCTTTCAGGGCTGCCACCTTCCTTGTGGGACAAGGAGCCGGACGTGTGCCTTTTCGGAATCAGGCTCTACCGAGGACGAGAACCATGAGATGTTCCTCCTCTGGGCAAGCCCGGGTCCCAGATCCTGTTGTACCTGTGAATAGGCTGCAGGGGGACGGTGAAGACCAGCAACAGCTTTCAGGGCTGCCACCTTCCGTGTGGGACAAGGAGCCGGACGTGTGCCTTTTCGGAATCAGGCTCTGCCGAGGACGAGATCCATGAGATGTTCCTCCTCTGGGCATGCCCGGGTCCCAGATCCTGTTGTGCCTGTGAATAGGCTGCAGGGGGACGGTGAAGACCAGCAACATCTTTCAGGGCTGCCACCTTCCGTGTGGGACAAGGAGCCGGACGTGTGCCTTTTCGGAATCAGGCTCTGCCGAGGACGAGAGCCATGAGATGTTCCTCCTCTGGGCATGCCCGGGTCCCAGATCCTGTTGTGCCTGTGAATAGGCTGCAGGGGGACGGTGAAGACCAGCAACATCTTTCAGGGCTGCCACCTTCCGTGTGGGACAAGGAGCCGGACGTGTGCCTTTTCGGAATCAGGCTCTGCCGAGGACGAGAGCCATGAGATGTTCCTCCTCTGGGCATGCCCGGTTAACAGATCCTGTTGTACCTGTGAATAGGCTGCAGGGGGACGGTGAAGACCAGCAACAGCTTTCAGGGCTGCCACCTTCCGTGTGGGACAAGGAGCCGGACGTGTGCCTTTTCGGAATCAGGCTCTGCCGAGGACGAGAGCCATGAGATGTTCCTCCTCTCAGCAAGCCCAGGTCCCAGATCCTGTTGTGCCTGTGAATAGGCTGCAGGGGGACGGTGAAGACCAGCAACATCTTTCAGGGCTGCCACCTTCCGTGTGGGACAAGGAGCCGGACGTGTGCCTTTTCGGAATCAGGCTCTGCCGAGGACGAGAGCCATGAGATGTTCCTCCTCTGGGCAAGCCCGGGTCCCAGATCCTGTTGTGCCTGTGAATAGGCTGCAGGGGGACGGTGAAGACCAGCAACATCTTTCAGGGCTGCCACCTTCCGTGTGGGACAAGGAGCCGGACGTGTGCCTTTTCGGAATCAGGCTCTGCCGAGGACGAGAGCCATGAGATGTTCCTCCTCTGGGCATGCCCGGTTAACAGATCCTGTTGTACCTGTGAATAGGCTGCAGGGGGATGGTGAAGACCAGCAACAGCTTTCAGGGCTGCCACCTTCCGTGTGGGACAAGGAGCCGGACGTGTGCCTTTTCGGAATCAGGCTCTGCCGAGGACGAGAGCCATGAGATGTTCCTCCTCTCAGCAAGCCCAGGTCCCAGATCCTGTTGTGCCTGTGAATAGGCTGCAGGGGGACGGTAAAGACCAGCAACAGCTTTCAGGGCTGCCACCTTCCGTGTGGGACAAGGAGCCGGACGTGTGCCTTTTCGGAATCAGGCTCTGCCGAGGAAGAGATCCATGAGATGTTCCTCCTCTGGGCATGCCCGGGTCCTGAATTCTGTTGTGCCTGTGAATAGGCTGCAGGGGGACGGTGAAGACCAGCAACAGCTTTCAGGGCTGCCACCTTCCGTGTGGGACAAGGAGCCGGACGTGTGCCTTTTCGGAATCAGGCTCTGCCGAGGACGAGAGCCATGAGATGTTCCTCCTCTGGGCATGCCCGGGTCCCAGATCCTGTTGTGCCTGTGAATAGGCTGCAGGGGGACGGTGAAGACCAGCAACAGCTTTCAGGGCTGCCACCTTCCGTGTGGGACAAGGAGCCGGACGTGTGCCTTTTCGGAATCAGGCTCTGCCGAGGAAGACAGCCATGAGATGTTCCTCCTCTCAGCAAGCCCGGGTCCCAGATCCTGTTGTGCCTGTGAATAGGCTGCAGGGGGACGGTGAAGACCAGCAACAGCTTTCAGGGCTGCCACCTTCCGTGTGGGACAAGGAGCCGGACGTGTGCCTTTTCGGAATCAGGCTCTGCCGAGGACGAGATCCATGAGATGTTCCTCCTCTGGGCATGCCCGGGTCCTGAATCCTGTTGTGCCTGTGAATAGGCTGCAGGGGGACGGTGAAGACCAGCAACAGCTTTCAGGGCTGCCACCTTCCGTGTGGGACAAGGAGCCGGACGTGTGCCTTTTCGGAAAGAGGCTCTGCCGCGGACGAGAGCCATGAGATGTTCCTCCTCTCAGCAAGCCCGGGTCCCATCTCCTGTTGTACCTGTGAATAGGCTGCAGGGGGACGGTGAAGACCAGCAACAGCTTTCAGGGCTGCCACCTTCCGTGTGGGACAAGGAGCCGGACGTGTGCCTTTTCGGAATCAGGCTCTGCCGAGGACGAGAGCCATGAGATTTTCCTTCTCTGGGCATGCCCGGGTCCCAGATCCTGTTGTGCCTCTGAATAGGCTGCAGGGGGACGGTGAAGACCAGCAACAGCTTTCAGGGCTGCCACCTTCCGTGTGGGAAAAGGAGCCGGACGTGTGCCTTTTCGGAATCAGGCTCTGCCGAGGACGAGATCCATAAGATGTTCCTCCTCTGTGCAAGCCCAGGTCCCAGATCCTGTTGTGCCTGTGAATAGGCTGCAGGGGGACGGTGAAGACCAGCAACAGCTTTCAGGGCTGCCACCTTCCGTGTGGGAAAAGGAGCCGGACGTGTGCCTTTTCGGAATCAGGCTCTGCCGAGGATGACAGCCATGAGATGTTCCTCCTCTGGGCAAGCCCAGGTCCCAGATCCTGTTGTGCCTGTGAATAGGCTGCAGGGGGACGGTGAAGACCAGCAACAACTTTCAGGGCTGCCACCTTCCGTGTGGGACAAGGAGCCGGACGTGTGCCTTTTCGGAATCAGGCTCTACCGAGGAAGAGAACCATGAGATGTTCCTCCTCTGGGCAAGCCCGGGTCCCAGATCCTGTTGTGCCTGTGAAGAGGCTGCAGGGGGACGGTGAAGACCAGCAACAGCTTTCAGGGCTGCCACCTTCCGTGTGGGACAAGGAGCCGGACGTGTGCCTTTTCGGAATCAGGCTCTGCCGAGGACGAGAGCCATGAGATGTTCCTCCTCTCAGCAAGCCCAGGTCCCAGATCCTGTTGTGCCTGTGAATAGGCTGCAGGGGGACGGTGAAGACCAGCAACAACTTTCAGGGCTGCCACCTTCCGTGTGGGACAAGGAGCCGGACGTGTGCCTTTTCGGAATCAGGCTCTACCGAGGACGAGAGCCATGAGATGTTCCTCCTCTGGGCAAGCCCGGGTCCCAGATCCTGTTGTACCTGTGAATAGTCTGCAGGGGGACGGTGAAGACCAGCAACAGCTTTCAGGGCTGCCACCTTCCGTGTGGGACAAGGAGCCGGACGTGTGCCTTTTCGGAATCAGGCTCTGCCGAGGACGAGAGCCATGAGATGTTCCTCCTCTGGGCATGCCCGGGTCCTGAATCCTGTTGTGCCTGTGAATAGGCTGCAGGGGGACGGTGAAGACCAGCAACATCTTTCAGGGCTGCCACCTTCCGTGTGGGACAAGGAGCCGGACGTGTGCCTTTTCGGAATCAGGCTCTGCCGAGGACGAGAGCCATGAGATGTTCCTCCTCTGGGCATGCCCGGTTAACAGATCCTGTTGTACCTGTGAATAGGCTGCAGGGGGATGGTGAAGACCAGCAACATCTTTCAGGGCTGCCACCTTCCGTGTGGGACAAGGAGCCGGACGTGTGCCTTTTCGGAATCAGGCTCTGCCGAGGACGAGAGCCATGAGATGTTCCTCCTCTCAGCAAGCCCAGGTCCCAGATCCTGTTGTGCCTGTGAATAGGCTGCAGGGGGACGGTAAAGACCAGCAACAGCTTTCAGGGCTGCCACCTTCCGTGTGGGACAAGGAGCCGGACGTGTGCCTTTTCGGAATCAGGCTCTGCCGAGGACGAGATCCATGAGATGTTCCTCCTCTGGGCATGCCCAGGTCCTGAATCCTGTTGTGCCTGTGAATAGGCTGCAGGGGGACGGTGAAGACCAGCAACAGCTTTCAGGGCTGCCACCTTCCGTGTGGGACAAGGAGCCGGACGTGTGCCTTTTCGGAATCAGGCTCTGCCGAGGACGAGAGCCATGAGATGTTCCTCCTCTGGGCATGCCCGGGTCCCAGATCCTGTTGTGCCTGTGAATAGGCTGCAGGGGGACGGTGAAGACCAGCAACAGCTTTCAGGGCTGCCACCTTCCGTGTGGGACAAGGAGCCGGACGTGTGCCTTTTCGGAATCAGGCTCTGCCGAGGACGAGAGCCATGAGATGTTCCTCCTCTGGGCAAGCCCGGGTCCCAGATCCTGTTGTGCCTGTGAATAGGCTACAGGGGGACGGTGAAGACCAGCAACAGCTTTCAGGGCTGCCACCTTCCGTGTGGGACAAGGAGCCGGACGTTAGCCTTTTCGGAATCAGGCTCTGCCGAGGACGAGAGCCATGAGATGTTCCTCCTCTGGGCATGCCCGGGTCCCAGATCCTGTTGTGCCTGTGAATAGGCTGCAGGGGGACGGTGAAGACCAGCAACAGCTTTCAGGGCTGCCACCTTCCGTGTGGGACAAGGAGCCGGACGTGTGCCTTTTCGGAATCAGGCTCTGCCGAGGATGACAGCCATGAGATGTTCCTCCTCTGGGCATGCCCGGTTAACAGATCCTGTTGTACCTGTGAATAGGCTGCAGGGGGACGGTGAAGACCAGCAAGAGCTTTCAGGGCTGCCACCTTCCGTGTGGGACAAGGAGCCGGACGTGTGCCTTTTCGGAATCAGGCTCTGCCGAGGACGAGAGCCATGAGATGTTCCTCCTCTGGGCATGCCCGGGTCCCAGATCCTGTTGTGCCTGTGAATAGGCTGCAGGGGGACGGTGAAGACCAGCAACAGCTTTCAGGGCTGCCACCTTCCGTGTGGGACAAGGAGCCGGACGTGTGCCTTTTCGGAATCAGGCTCTGCCGAGGACGAGATCCATGAGATGTTCCTCCTCTGGGCATGCCCGGGTCCCAGATCCTGTTGTGCCTGTGAATAGGCTGCAGGGGGACGGTGAAGACCAGCAACATCTTTCAGGGCTGCCACCTTCCGTGTGGGACAAGGAGCCGGACGTGTGCCTTTTCGGAATCAGGCTCTGCCGAGGACGAGAGCCATGAGATGTTCCTCCTCTGGGCAAGCCCGGGTCCCAGATCCTGTTGTGCCTGTGAATAGGCTGCAGGGGGACGGTGAAGACCAGCAACATCTTTCAGGGCTGCCACCTTCCGTGTGGGACAAGGAGCCGGACGTGTGCCTTTTCGGAATCAGGCTCTGCCGAGGACGAGAGCCATGAGATGTTCCTCCTCTGGGCATGCCCGGTTAACAGATCCTGTTGTACCTGTGAATAGGCTGCAGGGGGACGGTGAAGACCAGCAACAGCTTTCAGGGCTGCCACCTTCCGTGTGGGACAAGGAGCCGGACGTGTGCCTTTTCGGAATCAGGCTCTGCCGAGGACGAGAGCCATGAGATGTTCCTCCTCTCAGCAAGCCCAGGTCCCAGATCCTGTTGTGCCTGTGAATAGGCTGCAGGGGGACGGTAAAGACCAGCAACAGCTTTCAGGGCTGCCACCTTCCGTGTGGGACAAGGAGCCGGACGTGTGCCTTTTCGGAATCAGGCTCTGCCGAGGACGAGATCCATGAGATGTTCCTCCTCTGGGCATGCCCGGGTCCTGAATTCTGTTGTGCCTGTGAATAGGCTGCAGGGGGACGGTGAAGACCAGCAACAGCTTTCAGGGCTGCCACCTTCCGTGTGGGACAAGGAGCCGGACGTGTGCCTTTTCGGAATCAGGCTCTGCCGAGGACGAGAGCCATGAGATGTTCCTCCTCTGGGCATGCCCGGGTCCCAGATCCTGTTGTGCCTGTGAATAGGCTGCAGGGGGACGGTGAAGACCAGCAACAGCTTTCAGGGCTGCCACCTTCCGTGTGGGACAAGGAGCCGGACGTGTGCCTTTTCGGAATCAGGCTCTGCCGAGGATGAGAGCCATGAGATGTTCCTCCTCTCAGCAAGCCCGGGTCCCAGATCCTGTTGTGCCTGTGAATAGGCTGCAGGGGGACGGTGAAGACCAGCAACAGCTTTCAGGGCTGCCACCTTCCGTGTGGGACAAGGAGCCGGACGTGTGCCTTTTCGGAATCAGGCTCTGCCGAGGACGAGATCCATGAGATGTTCCTCCTCTGGGCATGCCCGGGTCCTGAATCCTGTTGTGCCTGTGAATAGGCTGCAGGGGGACGGTGAAGACCAGCAACAGCTTTCAGGGCTGCCACCTTCCGTGTGGGACAAGGAGCCGGACGTGTGCCTTTTCGGAATCAGGCTCTGCCGAGGACGAGAGCCATGAGATGTTCCTCCTCTGGGCATGCCCGGGTCCCAGATCCTGTTGTGCCTGTGAAGAGGCTGCAGGGGGACGGTGAAGACCAGCAACAGCTTTCAGGGCTGCCACCTTCCGTGTGGGACAAGGAGCCGGACGTGTGCCTTTTCGGAATCAGGCTCTGCCGAGGACGAGAGCCATGAGATGTTCCTCCTCTGGGCATGCCCGGGTCCCAGATCCTGTTGTGCCTGTGAATAGGCTACAGGGGGACGGTGAAGACCAGCAACAGCTTTCAGGGCTGCCACCTTCCGTGTGGGACAAGGAGCCGGACGTGTGCCTTTTCGGAAAGAGGCTCTGCCGCGGACGAGAGCCATGAGATGTTCCTCCTCTCAGCAAGCCCGGGTCCCATCTCCTGTTGTACCTGTGAATAGGCTGCAGGGGGACGGTGAAGACCAGCAACAGCTTTCAGGGCTGCCACCTTCCGTGTGGGACAAGGAGCCGGACGTGTGCCTTTTCGGAATCAGGCTCTGCCGAGGACGAGAGCCATGAGATTTTCCTTCTCTGGGCATGCCCGGGTCCCAGATCCTGTTGTGCCTCTGAATAGGCTGCAGGGGGACGGTGAAGACCAGCAACAGCTTTCAGGGCTGCCACCTTCCGTGTGGGAAAAGGAGCCGGACGTGTGCCTTTTCGGAATCAGGCTCTGCCGAGGACGAGAGCCATGAGATGTTCCTCCTCTGGGCAAGCCCGGGTCCCAGATCCTGTTGTGCCTGTGAATAGGCTGCAGGGGGACGGTGAAGACCAGCAACAGCTTTCAGGGCTGCCACCTTCCGTGTGGGACAAGGAGCCGGACGTGTGCCTTTTCGGAATCAGGCTCTGCCGAGGACGAGAGCCATGAGATGTTCCTCCTCTGGGCATGCCCAGGTCCCGAATCCTGTTTTGCCTTTGAATAGGCTGCAGCGGGACGGTGAAGACCAGCAACAGCTTTCAGGGCTGCCACCTTCCTTGTGGGACAAGGAGCCGGACGTGTGCCTTTTCGGAATCAGGCTCTGCCGAGGACGAGATCCATGAGATGTTCCTCCTCTGGGCATGCCCGGGTCCCAGATCCTGTTGTGCCTGTGAATAGGCTGCAGGGGGACGGTGAAGACCAGCAACATATTTCAGGGCTGCCACCTTCCGTGTGGGACAAGGAGCCGGACGTGTGCCTTTTCGGAATCAGGCTCTGCCGAGGACGAGATCCATAAGATGTTCCTCCTCTGTGCAAGCCCAGGTCCCAGATCCTGTTGTGCCTGTGAATAGGCTGCAGGGGGACGGTGAAGACCAGCAACAGCTTTCAGGGCTGCCACCTTCCGTGTGGGACAAGGAGCCGGACGTGTGCCTTTTCGGAATCAGGCTCTGCCGAGGATGACAGCCATGAGATGTTCCTCCTCTGGGCATGCCCGGGTCCCAGATCCTGTTGTGCCTGTGAATAGGCTGCAGGGGGACGGTGAAGACCAGCAACAGCTTTCAGGGCTGCCACCTTCCTTGTGGGACAAGGAGCCGGACGTGTGCCTTTTCGGAATCAGGCTCTACCGAGGACGAGAACCATGAGATGTTCCTCCTCTGGGCAAGCCCGGGTCCCAGATCCTGTTGTACCTGTGAATAGGCTGCAGGGGGACGGTGAAGACCAGCAACAGCTTTCAGGGCTGCCACCTTCCGTGTGGGACAAGGAGCCGGACGTGTGCCTTTTCGGAATCAGGCTCTGCCGAGGACGAGATCCATGAGATGTTCCTCCTCTGGGCATGCCCGGGTCCCAGATCCTGTTGTGCCTGTGAATAGGCTGCAGGGGGACGGTGAAGACCAGCAACATCTTTCAGGGCTGCCACCTTCCGTGTGGGACAAGGAGCCGGACGTGTGCCTTTTCGGAATCAGGCTCTGCCGAGGACGAGAGCCATGAGATGTTCCTCCTCTGGGCAAGCCCGGGTCCCAGATCCTGTTGTGCCTGTGAATAGGCTGCAGGGGGACGGTGAAGACCAGCAACATCTTTCAGGGCTGCCACCTTCCGTGTGGGACAAGGAGCCGGACGTGTGCCTTTTCGGAATCAGGCTCTGCCGAGGACGAGAGCCATGAGATGTTCCTCCTCTGGGCATGCCCGGTTAACAGATCCTGTTGTACCTGTGAATAGGCTGCAGGGGGATGGTGAAGACCAGCAACAGCTTTCAGGGCTGCCACCTTCCGTGTGGGACAAGGAGCCGGACGTGTGCCTTTTCGGAATCAGGTTGTGCCGAGGACGAGAGCCATGAGATGTTCCTCCTCTCAGCAAGCCCAGGTCCCAGATCCTGTTGTGCCTGTGAATAGGCTGCAGGGGGACGGTAAAGACCAGCAACAGCTTTCAGGGCTGCCACCTTCCGTGTGGGACAAGGAGCCGGACGTGTGCCTTTTCGGAATCAGGCTCTGCCGAGGAAGAGATCCATGAGATGTTCCTCCTCTGGGCATGCCCGGGTCCTGAATTCTGTGGTGCCTGTGAATAGGCTGCAGGGGGACGGTGAAGACCAGCAACAGCTTTCAGGGCTGCCACCTTCCGTGTGGGACAAGGAGCCGGACGTGTGCCTTTTCGGAATCAGGCTCTGCCGAGGACGAGAGCCATGAGATGTTCCTCCTCTGGGCATGCCCGGGTCCCAGATCCTGTTGTGCCTGTGAAGAGGCTGCAGGGGGACGGTGAAGACCAGCAACAGCTTTCAGGGCTGCCACCTTCCGTGTGGGACAAGGAGCCGGACGTGTGCCTTTTCGGAATCAGGCTCTGCCGAGGACGAGAGCCATGAGATGTTCCTCCTCTCAGCAAGCCCAGGTCCCAGATCCTGTTGTGCCTGTGAATAGGCTGCAGGGGGACGGTGAAGACCAGCAACAACTTTCAGGGCTGCCACCTTCCGTGTGGGACAAGGAGCCGGACGTGTGCCTTTTCGGAATCAGGCTCTACCGAGGACGAGAGCCATGAGATGTTCCTCCTCTGGGCAAGCCCGGGTCCCAGATCCTGTTGTACCTGTGAATAGTCTGCAGGGGGACGGTGAAGACCAGCAACAGCTTTCAGGGCTGCCACCTTCCGTGTGGGACAAGGAGCCGGACGTGTGCCTTTTCGGAATCAGGCTCTGCCGAGGACGAGAGCCATGAGATGTTCCTCCTCTGGGCATGCCCGGGTCCAGCATCCTGTTGTGCCTGTGAATAGGCTGCAGGGGGACGGTGAAGACCAGCAACATCTTTCAGGGCTGCCACCTTCCGTGTGGGACAAGGAGCCGGACGTGTGCCTTTTCGGAATCAGGCTCTGCCGAGGACGAGAGCCATGAGATGTTCCTCCTCTGGGCATGCCCGGTTAACAGATCCTGTTGTACCTGTGAATAGGCTGCAGGGGGATGGTGAAGACCAGCAACAGCTTTCAGGGCTGCCACCTTCCGTGTGGGACAAGGAGCCGGACGTGTGCCTTTTCGGAATCAGGCTCTGCCGAGGACGAGAGCCATGAGATGTTCCTCCTCTCAGCAAGCCCAGGTCCCAGATCCTGTTGTGCCTGTGAATAGGCTGCAGGGGGACGGTAAAGACCAGCAACAGCTTTCAGGGCTGCCACCTTCCGTGTGGGACAAGGAGCCGGACGTGTGCCTTTTCGGAATCAGGCTCTGCCGAGGACGAGATCCATGAGATGTTCCTCCTCTGGGCATGCCCAGGTCCTGAATCCTGTTGTGCCTGTGAATAGGCTGCAGGGGGACGGTGAAGACCAGCAACAGCTTTCAGGGCTGCCACCTTCCGTGTGGGACAAGGAGCCGGACGTGAGCCTTTTCGGAATCAGGCTCTGCCGAGGACGAGAGCCATGAGATGTTCCTCCTCTGGGCATGCCCGGGTCCCAGATCCTGTTGTGCCTGTGAATAGGCTGCAGGGGGACGGTGAAGACCAGCAACAGCTTTCAGGGCTGCCACCTTCCGTGTGGGACAAGGAGCCGGACGTGTGCCTTTTCGGAATCAGGCTCTGCCGAGGACGAGAGCCATGAGATGTTCCTCCTCTGGGCAAGCCCGGGTCCCAGATCCTGTTGTGCCTGTGAATAGGCTACAGGGGGACGGTGAAGACCAGCAACAGCTTTCAGGGCTGCCACCTTCCGTGTGGGACAAGGAGCCGGACGTGTGCCTTTTCGGAATCAGGCTCTGCCGAGGACGAGAGCCATGAGATGTTCCTCCTCTGGGCATGCCCGGGTCCCAGATCCTGTTGTGCCTGTGAATAGGCTGCAGGGGGACGGTGAAGACCAGCAACAGCTTTCAGGGCTGCCACCTTCCGTGTGGGACAAGGAGCCGGACGTGTGCCTTTTCGGAATCAGGCTCTGCCGAGGATGACAGCCATGAGATGTTCCTCCTCTGGGCATGCCCGGGTCCCAGATCCTGTTGTGCCTGTGAATAGGCTGCAGGGGGACGGTGAAGACCAGCAACAGCTTTCAGGGCTGCCACCTTCCTTGTGGGACAAGGAGCCGGACGTGTGCCTTTTCGGAATCAGGCTCTACCGAGGACGAGAACCATGAGATGTTCCTCCTCTGGGCAAGCCCGGGTCCCAGATCCTGTTGTACCTGTGAATAGGCTGCAGGGGGACGGTGAAGACCAGCAACAGCTTTCAGGGCTGCCACCTTCCGTGTGGGACAAGGAGCCGGACGTGTGCCTTTTCGGAATCAGGCTCTGCCGAGGACGAGATCCATGAGATGTTCCTCCTCTGGGCATGCCCGGGTCCCAGATCCTGTTGTGCCTGTGAATAGGCTGCAGGGGGACGGTGAAGACCAGCAACATCTTTCAGGGCTGCCACCTTCCGTGTGGGACAAGGAGCCGGACGTGTGCCTTTTCGGAATCAGGCTCTGCCGAGGACGAGAGCCATGAGATGTTCCTCCTCTGGGCAAGCCCGGGTCCCAGATCCTGTTGTGCCTGTGAATAGGCTGCAGGGGGACGGTGAAGACCAGCAACATCTTTCAGGGCTGCCACCTTCCGTGTGGGACAAGGAGCCGGACGTGTGCCTTTTCGGAATCAGGCTCTGCCGAGGACGAGAGCCATGAGATGTTCCTCCTCTGGGCATGCCCGGTTAACAGATCCTGTTGTACCTGTGAATAGGCTGCAGGGGGATGGTGAAGACCAGCAACAGCTTTCAGGGCTGCCACCTTCCGTGTGGGACAAGGAGCCGGACGTGTGCCTTTTCGGAATCAGGCTCTGCCGAGGACGAGAGCCATGAGATGTTCCTCCTCTGGGCATGCCCGGGTCCCAGATCCTGTTGTGCCTGTGAATAGGCTGCAGGGGGACGGTGAAGACCAGCAACAGCTTTCAGGGCTGCCACCTTCCGTGTGGGACAAGGAGCCGGACGTGTGCCTTTTCGGAATCAGGCTCTGCCGAGGACGAGAGCCATGAGATTTTCCTTCTCTGGGCATGCCCGGGTCCCAGATCCTGTTGTGCCTCTGAATAGGCTGCAGGGGGACGGTGAAGACCAGCAACAGCTTTCAGGGCTGCCACCTTCCGTGTGGGAAAAGGAGCCGGACGTGTGCCTTTTCGGAATCAGGCTCTGCCGAGGACGAGAGCCATGAGATGTTCCTCCTCTGGGCATGCCCGGGTCCCAGATCCTGTTGTGCCTGTGAATAGGCTGCAGGGGGACGGTGAAGACCAGCAACAGCTTTCAGGGCTGCCACCTTCCGTGTGGGACAAGGAGCCGGACGTGTGCCTTTTCGGAATCAGGCTCTGCCGAGGACGAGAGCCATGAGATGTTCCTCCTCTGGGCAAGCCCGGGTCCCAGATCCTGTTGTGCCTGTGAATAGGCTGCAGCGGGACGGTGAAGACCAGCAACAGCTTTCAGGGCTGCCACCTTCCGTGTGGGACAAGGAGCCGGACGTGTGCCTTTTCGGAAAGAGGCTCTGCCGCGGACGAGAGCCATGAGATGTTCCTCCTCTCAGCAAGCCCGGGTCCCATCTCCTGTTGTACCTGTGAATAGGCTGCAGGGGGACGGTGAAGACCAGCAACAGCTTTCAGGGCTGCCACCTTCCGTGTGGGACAAGGAGCCGGACGTGTGCCTTTTCGGAATCAGGCTCTGCCGAGGACGAGAGCCATGAGATTTTCCTTCTCTGGGCATGCCCGGGTCCCAGATCCTGTTGTGCCTCTGAATAGGCTGCAGGGGGACGGTGAAGACCAGCAACAGCTTTCAGGGCTGCCACCTTCCGTGTGGGAAAAGGAGCCGGACGTGTGCCTTTTCGGAATCAGGCTCTGCCGAGGACGAGATCCATAAGATGTTCCTCCTCTGTGCAAGCCCAGGTCCCAGATCCTGTTGTGCCTGTGAATAGGCTGCAGGGGGACGGTGAAGACCAGCAACAGCTTTCAGGGCTGCCACCTTCCGTGTGGGACAAGGAGCCGGACGTGTGCCTTTTCGGAATCAGGCTCTGCCGAGGATGACAGCCATGAGATGTTCCTCCTCTGGGCAAGCCCAGGTCCCAGATCCTGTTGTGCCTGTGAATAGGCTGCAGGGGGATGGTGAAGACCAGCAACAACTTTCAGGGCTGCCACCTTCCGTGTGGGACAAGGAGCCGGACGTGTGCCTTTTCGGAATCAGGCTCTACCGAGGAAGAGAACCATGAGATGTTCCTCCTCTGGGCAAGCCCGGGTCCCAGATCCTGTTGTGCCTGTGAAGAGGCTGCAGGGGGACGGTGAAGACCAGCAACAGCTTTCAGGGCTGCCACCTTCCGTGTGGGACAAGGAGCCGGACGTGTGCCTTTTCGGAATCAGGCTCTGCCGAGGACGAGAGCCATGAGATGTTCCTCCTCTCAGCAAGCCCAGGTCCCAGATCCTGTTGTGCCTGTGAATAGGCTGCAGGGGGACGGTGAAGACCAGCAACAGCTTTCAGGGCTGCCACCTTCCGTGTGGGACAAGGAGCCGGACGTGTGCCTTTTCGGAATCAGGCTCTGCCGAGGATGACAGCCATGAGATGTTCCTCCTCTGGGCATGCCCGGGTCCCAGATCCTGTTGTGCCTGTGAATAGGCTGCAGGGGGACAGTGAAGACCAGCAACAGCTTTCAGGGCTGCCACCTTCCTTGTGGGACAAGGAGCCGGACGTGTGCCTTTTCGGAATCAGGCTCTACCGAGGACGAGAACCATGAGATGTTCCTCCTCTGGGCAAGCCCGGGTCCCAGATCCTGTTGTACCTGTGAATAGGCTGCAGGGGGACGGTGAAGACCAGCAACAGCTTTCAGGGCTGCCACCTTCCGTGTGGGACAAGGAGCCGGACGTGTGCCTTTTCGGAATCAGGCTCTGCCGAGGACGAGATCCATGAGATGTTCCTCCTCTGGGCATGCCCGGGTCCCAGATCCTGTTGTGCCTGTGAATAGGCTGCAGGGGGACGGTGAAGACCAGCAACATCTTTCAGGGCTGCCACCTTCCGTGTGGGACAAGGAGCCGGACGTGTGCCTTTTCGGAATCAGGCTCTGCCGAGGACGAGAGCCATGAGATGTTCCTCCTCTGGGCAAGCCCGGGTCCCAGATCCTGTTGTGCCTGTGAATAGGCTGCAGGGGGACGGTGAAGACCAGCAACATCTTTCAGGGCTGCCACCTTCCGTGTGGGACAAGGAGCCGGACGTGTGCCTTTTCGGAATCAGGCTCTGCCGAGGACGAGAGCCATGAGATGTTCCTCCTCTGGGCATGCCCGGTTAACAGATCCTGTTGTACCTGTGAATAGGCTGCAGGGGGATGGTGAAGACCAGCAACAGCTTTCAGGGCTGCCACCTTCCGTGTGGGACAAGGAGCCGGACGTGTGCCTTTTCGGAATCAGGTTGTGCCGAGGACGAGAGCCATGAGATGTTCCTCCTCTCAGCAAGCCCTGGTCCCAGATCCTGTTGTGCCTGTGAATAGGCTGCAGGGGGACGGTAAAGACCAGCAACAGCTTTCAGGGCTGCCACCTTCCGTGTGGGACAAGGAGCCGGACGTGTGCCTTTTCGGAATCAGGCTCTGCCGAGGAAGAGATCCATGAGATGTTCCTCCTCTGGGCATGCCCGGGTCCTGAATTCTGTGGTGCCTGTGAATAGGCTGCAGGGGGACGGTGAAGACCAGCAACAGCTTTCAGGGCTGCCACCTTCCGTGTGGGACAAGGAGCCGGACGTGTGCCTTTTCGGAATCAGGCTCTGCCGAGGACGAGAGCCATGAGATGTTCCTCCTCTGGGCATGCCCGGGTCCCAGATCCTGTTGTGCCTGTGAATAGGCTGCAGGGGGACGGTGAAGACCAGCAACAGCTTTCAGGGCTGCCACCTTCCGTGTGGGACAAGGAGCCGGACGTGTGCCTTTTCGGAATCAGGCTCTGCCGAGGACGAGAGCCATGAGATGTTCCTCCTCTGGGCATGCCCGGTTAACAGATCCTGTTGTACCTGTGAATAGGCTGCAGGGGGATGGTGAAGACCAGCAACAGCTTTCAGGGCTGCCACCTTCCGTGTGGGACAAGGAGCCGGACGTGTGCCTTTTCGGAATCAGGCTCTGCCGAGGACGAGAGCCATGAGATGTTCCTCCTCTGGGCATGCCCGGGTCCCAGATCCTGTTGTGCCTGTGAATAGGCTGCAGGGGGACGGTAAAGACCAGCAACAGCTTTCAGGGCTGCCACCTTCCGTGTGGGACAAGGAGCCGGACGTGTGCCTTTTCGGAATCAGGCTCTGCCGAGGAAGAGATCCATGAGATGTTCCTCCTCTGGGCATGCCCGGGTCCTGAATCCTGTTGTGCCTGTGAATAGGCTGCAGGGGGACGGTGAAGACCAGCAACAGCTTTCAGGGCTGCCACCTTCCGTGTGGGACAAGGAGCCGGACGTGTGCCTTTTCGGAATCAGGCTCTGCCGAGGACGAGAGCCATGAGATGTTCCTCCTCTGGGCATGCCCGGGTCCCAGATCCTGTTGTGCCTGTGAATAGGCTTCAGGGGGACGGTGAAGACCAGCAACAGCTTTCAGGGCTGCCACCTTCCGTGTGGGACAAGGAGCCGGACGTGTGCCTTTTCGGAATCAGGCTCTGCCGAGGACGAGAGCCATGAGATGTTCCTCCTCTGGGCATGCCCGGGTCCCAGATCCTGTTGTGCCTGTGAATAGGCTGCAGGGGGACGGTGAAGACCAGCAACATATTTCAGGGCTGCCACCTTCCGTGTGGGACAAGGAGCCGGACGTGTGCCTTTTCGGAATCAGGCTCTGCCGCGGACGAGAGCCATGAGATGTTCCTCCTCTGGGCAAGCCCGGGTCCCAGATCCTGTTGTACCTGTGAATAGGCTGCAGGGGGACGGTGAAGACCAGCAACATCTTTCAGGGCTGCCACCTTCCGTGTGGGACAAGGAGCCGGACGTGTGCCTTTTCGGAATCAGGCTCTGCCGAGGACGAGAGCCATGAGATGTTCCTCCTCTGGGCAAGCCCAGGTCCCAGATCCTGTTGTGCCTGTGAATAGGCTGCAGGGGGACGGTGAAGACCAGCAACAACTTTCAGGGCTGCCACCTTCCGTGTGGGACAAGGAGCCGGACGTGTGCCTTTTCGGAATCAGGCTCTACCGAGGACGAGAGCCATGAGATGTTCCTCCTCTGGGCAAGCCCGGGTCCCAGATCCTGTTGTACCTGTGAATAGTCTGCAGGGGGACGGTGAAGACCAGCAACAGCTTTCAGGGCTGCCACCTTCCGTGTGGGACAAGGAGCCGGACGTGTGCCTTTTCGGAATCAGGCTCTGCCGAGGACGAGAGCCATGAGATGTTCCTCCTCTGGGCATGCCCGGGTCCTGAATCCTGTTGTGCCTCTGAATAGGCTGCAGGGGGACGGTGAAGACCAGCAACAGCTTTCAGGGCTGCCACCTTCCGTGTGGGACAAGGAGCCGGACGTGTGCCTTTTCGGAATCAGGCTCTGCCGAGGACGAGAGCCATGAGATGTTCCTCCTCTGGGCATGCCCGGTTAACAGATCCTGTTGTACCTGTGAATAGGCTGCAGGGGGATGGTGAAGACCAGCAACAGCTTTCAGGGCTGCCACCTTCCGTGTGGGACAAGGAGCCGGACGTGTGCCTTTTCGGAATCAGGCTCTGCCGAGGACGAGAGCCATGAGATGTTCCTCCTCTCAGCAAGCCCAGGTCCCAGATCCTGTTGTGCCTGTGAATAGGCTGCAGGGGGACGGTAAAGACCAGCAACAGCTTTCAGGGCTGCCACCTTCCGTGTGGGACAAGGAGCCGGACGTGTGCCTTTTCGGAATCAGGCTCTGCCGAGGAAGAGATCCATGAGATGTTCCTCCTCTGGGCATGCCCGGGTCCTGAATCCTGTTGTGCCTGTGAATAGGCTGCAGGGGGACGGTGAAGACCAGCAACAGCTTTCAGGGCTGCCACCTTCCGTGTGGGACAAGGAGCCGGACGTGTGCCTTTTCGGAATCAGGCTCTGCCGAGGACGAGAGCCATGAGATGTTCCTCCTCTGGGCATGCCCGGGTCCCAGATCCTGTTGTGCCTGTGAATAGGCTGCAGGGGGACGGTGAAGACCAGCAACAGCTTTCAGGGCTGCCACCTTCCGTGTGGGACAAGGAGCCGGACGTGTGCCTTTTCGGAATCAGGCTCTGCCGAGGACGAGAGCCATGAGATGTTCCTCCTCTGGGCAAGCCCGGGTCCCAGATCCTGTTGAGCCTGTGAATAGGCTACAGGGGGACGGTGAAGACCAGCAACAGCTTTCAGGGCTGCCACCTTCCGTGTGGGACAAGGAGCCGGACGTGTGCCTTTTCGGAAAGAGGCTCTGCCGCGGACGAGAGCCATGAGATGTTCCTCCTCTGGGCAAGCCCGGGTCCCAGATCCTGTTGTACCTGTGAATAGGCTGCAGGGGGACGGTGAAGACCAGCAACAGCTTTCAGGGCTGCCACCTTCCGTGTGGGACAAGGAGCCGGACGTGTGCCTTTTCGGAATCAGGCTCTGCCGAGGACGAGAGCCATGAGATTTTCCTTCTCTGGGCATGCCCGGGTCCTGAATCCTGTTGTGCCTCTGAATAGGCTGCAGGGGGACGGTGAAGACCAGCAACAGCTTTCAGGGCTGCCACCTTCCGTGTGGGACAATGAGCCGGACGTGTGCCTTTTCGGAATCAGGCTCTGCCGAGGACGAGAGCCATGAGATGTTCCTCCTCTGGGCATGCCCAGGTCCCGAATCCTGTTTTGCCTTTGAATAGGCTGCAGGGGGACGGTGAAGACCAGCAACATCTTTCAGGGCTGCCACCTTCCGTGTGGGACAAGGAGCCGGACGTGTGCCTTTTCGGAATCAGGCTCTGCCGCGGACGAGAGCCATGAGATGTTCCTCCTCTGGGCAAGCCCGGGTCCCAGATCCTGTTGTACCTGTGAATAGGCTGCAGGGGGACGGTGAAGACCAGCAACATCTTTCAGGGCTGCCACCTTCCGTGTGGGACAAGGAGCCGGACGTGTGCCTTTTCGGAATCAGGCTCTGCCGAGGACGAGAGCCATGAGATGTTCCTCCTCTGGGCAAGCCCAGGTCCCAGATCCTGTTGTGCCTGTGAATAGGCTGCAGGGGGACGGTGAAGACCAGCAACAGCTTTCAGGGCTGCCACCTTCCGTGTGGGACAAGGAGCCGGACGTGTGCCTTTTCGGAATCAGGCTCTACCGAGGACGAGAGCCATGAGATGTTCCTCCTCTGGGCAAGCCCGGGTCCCAGATCCTGTTGTACCTGTGAATAGTCTGCAGGGGGACGGTGAAGACCAGCAACAGCTTTCAGGGCTGCCACCTTCCGTGTGGGACAAGGAGCCGGACGTGTGCCTTTTCGGAATCAGGCTCTGCCGAGGACGAGAGCCATGAGATGTTCCTCCTCTGGGCATGCCCGGGTCCTGAATCCTGTTGTGCCTCTGAATAGGCTGCAGGGGGACGGTGAAGACCAGCAACAGCTTTCAGGGCTGCCACCTTCCGTGTGGGACAAGGAGCCGGACGTGTGCCTTTTCGGAATCAGGCTCTGCCGAGGACGAGAGCCATGAGATGTTCCTCCTCTGGGCATGCCCGGTTAACAGATCCTGTTGTACCTGTGAATAGGCTGCAGGGGGATGGTGAAGACCAGCAACAGCTTTCAGGGCTGCCACCTTCCGTGTGGGACAAGGAGCCGGACGTGTGCCTTTTCGGAATCAGGCTCTGCCGAGGACGAGAGCCATGAGATGTTCCTCCTCTCAGCAAGCCCAGGTCCCAGATCCTGTTGTGCCTGTGAATAGGCTGCAGGGGGACGGTAAAGACCAGCAACAGCTTTCAGGGCTGCCACCTTCCGTGTGGGACAAGGAGCCGGACGTGTGCCTTTTCGGAATCAGGCTCTGCCGAGGAAGAGATCCATGAGATGTTCCTCCTCTGGGCATGCCCGGGTCCTGAATCCTGTTGTGCCTGTGAATAGGCTGCAGGGGGACGGTGAAGACCAGCAACAGCTTTCAGGGCTGCCACCTTCCGTGTGGGACAAGGAGCCGGACGTGTGCCTTTTCGGAATCAGGCTCTGCCGAGGACGAGAGCCATGAGATGTTCCTCCTCTGGGCATGCCCGGGTCCCAGATCCTGTTGTGCCTGTGAATAGGCTGCAGGGGGACGGTGAAGACCAGCAACAGCTTTCAGGGCTGCCACCTTCCGTGTGGGACAAGGAGCCGGACGTGTGCCTTTTCGGAATCAGGCTCTGCCGAGGACGAGAGCCATGAGATGTTCCTCCTCTGGGCAAGCCCGGGTCCCAGATCCTGTTGAGCCTGTGAATAGGCTACAGGGGGACGGTGAAGACCAGCAACAGCTTTCAGGGCTGCCACCTTCCGTGTGGGACAAGGAGCCGGACGTGTGCCTTTTCGGAAAGAGGCTCTGCCGCGGACGAGAGCCATGAGATGTTCCTCCTCTGGGCAAGCCCGGGTCCCAGATCCTGTTGTACCTGTGAATAGGCTGCAGGGGGACGGTGAAGACCAGCAACAGCTTTCAGGGCTGCCACCTTCCGTGTGGGACAAGGAGCCGGACGTGTGCCTTTTCGGAATCAGGCTCTGCCGAGGACGAGAGCCATGAGATTTTCCTTCTCTGGGCATGCCCGGGTCCTGAATCCTGTTGTGCCTCTGAATAGGCTGCAGGGGGACGGTGAAGACCAGCAACAGCTTTCAGGGCTGCCACCTTCCGTGTGGGACAATGAGCCGGACGTGTGCCTTTTCGGAATCAGGCTCTGCCGAGGACGAGAGCCATGAGATGTTCCTCCTCTGGGCATGCCCAGGTCCCGAATCCTGTTTTGCCTTTGAATAGGCTGCAGGGGGACGGTGAAGACCAGCAACATCTTTCAGGGCTGCCACCTTCCGTGTGGGACAAGGAGCCGGACGTGTGCCTTTTCGGAATCAGGCTCTGCCGAGGACGAGAGCCATGAGATGTTCCTCCTCTGGGCAAGCCCAGGTCCCAGATCCTGTTGTACCTGTGAATAGGCTGCAGGGGGACGGTGAAGACCAGCAACAACTTTCAGGGCTGCCACCTTCCGTGTGGGACAAGGAGCCGGACGTGTGCCTTTTCGGAATCAGGCTCTACCGAGGACGAGAGCCATGAGATGTTCCTCCTCTCAGCAAGCCCGGGTCCCAGATCCTGTTGTACCTGTGAATAGTCTGCAGGGGGACGGTGAAGACCAGCAACAGCTTTCAGGGCTGCCACCTTCCGTGTGGGACAAGGAGCCAGACGTGTGCCTTTTAGGAATCAGGCTCTGCCGAGGACGAGAGCCATGAGATGTTCCTCCTCTGGGCATGCCCGGGTCCCAGATCCTGTTGTGCCTCTGAATAGGCTGCAGGGGGACGGTGAAGACCAGCAACAGCTTTCAGGGCTGCCACCTTCCGTGTGGGACAAGGAGCCGGACGTGTGCCTTTTCGGAATCAGGCTCTGCCGAGGACGAGAGCCATGAGATGTTCCTCCTCTGGGCATGCCCGGTTAACAGATCCTGTTGTACCTGTGAATAGGCTGCAGGGGGATGGTGAAGACCAGCAACAGCTTTCAGGGCTGCCACCTTCCGTGTGGGACAAGGAGCCGGACGTGTGCCTTTTCGGAATCAGGCTCTGCCGAGGACGAGAGCCATGAGATGTTCCTCCTCTCAGCAAGCCCAGGTCCCAGATCCTGTTGTGCCTGTGAATAGGCTGCAGGGGGACGGTAAAGACCAGCAACAGCTTTCAGGGCTGCCACCTTCCGTGTGGGACAAGGAGCCGGACGTGTGCCTTTTCGGAATCAGGCTCTGCCGAGGAAGAGATCCATGAGATGTTCCTCCTCTGGGCATGCCCGGGTCCTGAATCCTGTTGTGCCTGTGAATAGGCTGCAGGGGGACGGTGAAGACCAGCAACAGCTTTCAGGGCTGCCACCTTCCGTGTGGGACAAGGAGCCGGACGTGTGCCTTTTCGGAATCAGGCTCTGCCGAGGACGAGAGCCATGAGATGTTCCTCCTCTGGGCATGCCCGGGTCCCAGATCCTGTTGTGCCTGTGAATAGGCTGCAGGGGGACGGTGAAGACCAGCAACAGCTTTCAGGGCTGCCACCTTCCGTGTGGGACAAGGAGCCGGACGTGTGCCTTTTCGGAATCAGGCTCTGCCGAGGAAGACAGCCATGAGATGTTCCTCCGCTCAGCAAGCCCGGGTCCCAGATCCTGTTGTACCTGTGAATAGGCTGCAGGGGGACGGTGAAGACCAGCAACAGCTTTCAGGGCTGCCACCTTCCGTGTGGGACAAGGAGCCGGACGTGTGCCTTTTCGGAATCAGGCTCTGCCAAGGACGAGAGCCATGAGATGTTCCTCCTCTGGGTATGCCCTGGTCCCAGATCCTGTTGTACCTGTGAATAGGCTGCAGGGGGATGGTGAAGACCAGCAACATCTTTCAGGGCTGCCACCTTCCGTGTGGGACAAGGAGCCGGACGTGTGCCTTTTCGGAATCAGGCTCTGCCGAGGACGAGAGCCATGAGATGTTCCTCCTCTCAGCAAGCCCAGGTCCCAGATCCTGTTGTGCCTGTGAATAGGCTGCAGGGGGACGGTAAAGACCAGCAACAGCTTTCAGGGCTGCCACCTTCCGTGTGGGACAAGGAGCCGGACGTGTGCCTTTTCGGAATCAGGCTATGCCGAGGAAGAGATCCATGAGATGTTCCTCCTCTGGCCAAGCCCGGGTCCCAGATCCTGTTGTGCCTGTGAATAGGCTGCAGGGGGACGGTGAAGACCAGCAACATCTTTCAGGGCTGCCACCTTCCGTGTGGGACAAGGAGCCGGACGTGTGCCTTTTCGGAATCAGGCTCTGCCGAGGACGAGAGCCATGAGATGTTCCTCCTCTGGGCAAGCCCAGGTCCCAGATCCTGTTGTGCCTGTGAATAGGCTGCAGGGGGACGGTGAAGACCAGCAACAACTTTCAGGGCTGCCACCTTCCGTGTGGGACAAGGAGCCGGACGTGTGCCTTTTCGGAATCAGGCTCTACCGAGGAAGAGAACCATGAGATGTTCCTCCTCTGGGCAAGCCCGGGTCCCAGATCCTGTTGTGCCTGTGAAGAGGCTGCAGGGGGACGGTGAAGACCAGCAACAGCTTTCAGGGCTGCCACCTTCCGTGTGGGACAAGGAGCCGGACGTGTGCCTTTTCGGAATCAGGCTCTGCCGAGGACGAGAGCCATGAGATGTTCCTCCTCTCAGCAAGCCCAGGTCCCAGATCCTGTTGTGCCTGTGAATAGGCTGCAGGGGGACGGTGAAGACCAGCAACAACTTTCAGGGCTGCCACCTTCCGTGTGGGACAAGGAGCCGGACGTGTGCCTTTTCGGAATCAGGCTCTGCCGAGGACGAGAGCCATGAGATGTTCCTCCTCTGGGCAAGCCCGGGTCCCAGATCCTGTTGTACCTGTGAATAGTCTGCAGGGGGACGGTGAAGACCAGCAACAGCTTTCAGGGCTGCCACCTTCCGTGTGGGACAAGGAGCCGGACGTGTGCCTTTTCGGAATCAGGCTCTGCCGAGGACGAGATCCATGAGATGTTCCTCCTCTGGGCATGCCCGGGTCCTGAATCCTGTTGTGCCTGTGAATAGGCTGCAGGGGGACGGTGAAGACCAGCAACATCTTTCAGGGCTGCCACCTTCCGTGTGGGACAAGGAGCCGGACGTGTGCCTTTTCGGAATCAGGCTCTGCCGAGGACGAGAGCCATGAGATGTTCCTCCTCTGGGCATGCCCGGTTAACAGATCCTGTTGTACCTGTGAATAGGCTGCAGGGGGATGGTGAAGACCAGCAACAGCTTTCAGGGCTGCCACCTTCCGTGTGGGACAAGGAGCCGGACGTGTGCCTTTTCGGAATCAGGCTCTGCCGAGGACGAGAGCCATGAGATGTTCCTCCTCTCAGCAAGCCCAGGTCCCAGATCCTGTTGTGCCTGTGCATAGGCTGCAGGGGGACGGTAAAGACCAGCAACAGCTTTCAGGGCTGCCACCTTCCGTGTGGGACAAGGAGCCGGACGTGTGCATTTTCGGAATCAGGCTCTGCCGAGGACGAGATCCATGAGATGTTCCTCCTCTGGGCATGCCCAGGTCCTGAATCCTGTTGTGCCTGTGAATAGGCTGCAGGGGGACGGTGAAGACCAGCAACAGCTTTCAGGGCTGCCACCTTCCGTGTGGGACAAGGAGCCGGACGTGTGCCTTTTCGGAATCAGGCTCTGCCGAGGACGAGAGCCATGAGATGTTCCTCCTCTGGGCATGCCCGGGTCCCAGATCCTGTTGTGCCTGTGAATAGGCTGCAGGGGGACGGTGAAGACCAGCAACAGCTTTCAGGGCTGCCACCTTCCGTGTGGGACAAGGAGCCGGACGTGTGCCTTTTCGGAATCAGGCTCTGCCGAGGACGAGAGCCATGAGATGTTCCTCCTCTGGGCAAGCCCGGGTCCCAGATCCTGTTGTGCCTGTGAATAGGCTACAGGGGGACGGTGAAGACCAGCAACAGCTTTCAGGGCTGCCACCTTCCGTGTGGGACAAGGAGCCGGACGTGTGCCTTTTCGGAAAGAGGCTCTGCCGCGGACGAGAGCCATGAGATGTTCCTCCTCTCAGCAAGCCCGGGTCCCATCTCCTGTTGTGCCTGTGAATAGGCTGCAGGGGGACGGTGAAGACCAGCAACAGCTTTCAGGGCTGCCACCTTCCGTGTGGGACAAGGAGCCGGACGTGTGCCTTTTCGGAATCAGGCTCTGCCGAGGATGACAGCCATGAGATGTTCCTCCTCTGGGCATGCCCGGGTCCCAGATCCTGTTGTGCCTGTGAATAGGCTGCAGGGGGACGGTGAAGACCAGCAACAGCTTTCAGGGCTGCCACCTTCCTTGTGGGACAAGGAGCCGGACGTGTGCCTTTTCGGAATCAGGCTCTACCGAGGACGAGAACCATGAGATGTTCCTCCTCTGGGCAAGCCCGGGTCCCAGATCCTGTTGTGCCTGTGAATAGGCTGCAGGGGGACGGTGAAGACCAGCAACATATTTCAGGGCTGCCACCTTCCGTGTGGGACAAGGAGCCGGACGTGTGCCTTTTCGGAATCAGGCTCTGCCGCGGACGAGAGCCATGAGATGTTCCTCCTCTGGGCAAGCCCGGGTCCCAGATCCTGTTGTACCTGTGAATAGGCTGCAGGGGGACGGTGAAGACCAGCAACATCTTTCAGGGCTGCCACCTTCCGTGTGGGACAAGGAGCCGGACGTGTGCCTTTTCGGAATCAGGCTCTGCCGAGGACGAGAGCCATGAGATGTTCCTCCTCTGGGCAAGCCCAGGTCCCAGATCCTGTTGTGCCTGTGAATAGGCTGCAGGGGGACGGTGAAGACCAGCAACAACTTTCAGGGCTGCCACCTTCCGTGTGGGACAAGGAGCCGGACGTGTGCCTTTTCGGAATCAGGCTCTACCGAGGACGAGAGCCATGAGATGTTCCTCCTCTGGGCAAGCCCGGGTCCCAGATCCTGTTGTACCTGTGAATAGTCTGCAGGGGGACGGTGAAGACCAGCAACAGCTTTCAGGGCTGCCACCTTCCGTGTGGGACAAGGAGCCGGACGTGTGCCTTTTCGGAATCAGGCTCTGCCGAGGACGAGAGCCATGAGATGTTCCTCCTCTGGGCATGCCCGGGTCCTGAATCCTGTTGTGCCTCTGAATAGGCTGCAGGGGGACGGTGAAGACCAGCAACAGCTTTCAGGGCTGCCACCTTCCGTGTGGGACAAGGAGCCGGACGTGTGCCTTTTCGGAATCAGGCTCTGCCGAGGACGAGAGCCATGAGATGTTCCTCCTCTGGGCATGCCCGGTTAACAGATCCTGTTGTACCTGTGAATAGGCTGCAGGGGGATGGTGAAGACCAGCAACAGCTTTCAGGGCTGCCACCTTCCGTGTGGGACAAGGAGCCGGACGTGTGCCTTTTCGGAATCAGGCTCTGCCGAGGACGAGAGCCATGAGATGTTCCTCCTCTCAGCAAGCCCAGGTCCCAGATCCTGTTGTGCCTGTGAATAGGCTGCAGGGGGACGGTAAAGACCAGCAACAGCTTTCAGGGCTGCCACCTTCCGTGTGGGACAAGGAGCCGGACGTGTGCCTTTTCGGAATCAGGCTCTGCCGAGGAAGAGATCCATGAGATGTTCCTCCTCTGGGCATGCCCGGGTCCTGAATCCTGTTGTGCCTGTGAATAGGCTGCAGGGGGACGGTGAAGACCAGCAACAGCTTTCAGGGCTGCCACCTTCCGTGTGGGACAAGGAGCCGGACGTGTGCCTTTTCGGAATCAGGCTCTGCCGAGGACGAGAGCCATGAGATGTTCCTCCTCTGGGCATGCCCGGGTCCCAGATCCTGTTGTGCCTGTGAATAGGCTGCAGGGGGACGGTGAAGACCAGCAACAGCTTTCAGGGCTGCCACCTTCCGTGTGGGACAAGGAGCCGGACGTGTGCCTTTTCGGAATCAGGCTCTGCCGAGGACGAGAGCCATGAGATGTTCCTCCTCTGGGCAAGCCCGGGTCCCAGATCCTGTTGAGCCTGTGAATAGGCTACAGGGGGACGGTGAAGACCAGCAACAGCTTTCAGGGCTGCCACCTTCCGTGTGGGACAAGGAGCCGGACGTGTGCCTTTTCGGAAAGAGGCTCTGCCGCGGACGAGAGCCATGAGATGTTCCTCCTCTGGGCAAGCCCGGGTCCCAGATCCTGTTGTACCTGTGAATAGGCTGCAGGGGGACGGTGAAGACCAGCAACAGCTTTCAGGGCTGCCACCTTCCGTGTGGGACAAGGAGCCGGACGTGTGCCTTTTCGGAATCAGGCTCTGCCGAGGACGAGAGCCATGAGATTTTCCTTCTCTGGGCATGCCCGGGTCCTGAATCCTGTTGTGCCTCTGAATAGGCTGCAGGGGGACGGTGAAGACCAGCAACAGCTTTCAGGGCTGCCACCTTCCGTGTGGGACAATGAGCCGGACGTGTGCCTTTTCGGAATCAGGCTCTGCCGAGGACGAGAGCCATGAGATGTTCCTCCTCTGGGCATGCCCAGGTCCCGAATCCTGTTTTGCCTTTGAATAGGCTGCAGGGGGACGGTGAAGACCAGCAACATCTTTCAGGGCTGCCACCTTCCGTGTGGGACAAGGAGCCGGACGTGTGCCTTTTCGGAATCAGGCTCTGCCGCGGACGAGAGCCATGAGATGTTCCTCCTCTGGGCAAGCCCGGGTCCCAGATCCTGTTGTACCTGTGAATAGGCTGCAGGGGGACGGTGAAGACCAGCAACATCTTTCAGGGCTGCCACCTTCCGTGTGGGACAAGGAGCCGGACGTGTGCCTTTTCGGAATCAGGCTCTGCCGAGGACGAGAGCCATGAGATGTTCCTCCTCTGGGCAAGCCCAGGTCCCAGATCCTGTTGTGCCTGTGAATAGGCTGCAGGGGGACGGTGAAGACCAGCAACAACTTTCAGGGCTGCCACCTTCCGTGTGGGACAAGGAGCCGGACGTGTGCCTTTTCGGAATCAGGCTCTACCGAGGACGAGAGCCATGAGATGTTCCTCCTCTGGGCAAGCCCGGGTCCCAGATCCTGTTGTACCTGTGAATAGTCTGCAGGGGGACGGTGAAGACCAGCAACAGCTTTCAGGGCTGCCACCTTCCGTGTGGGACAAGGAGCCGGACGTGTGCCTTTTCGGAATCAGGCTCTGCCGAGGACGAGAGCCATGAGATGTTCCTCCTCTGGGCATGCCCGGGTCCTGAATCCTGTTGTGCCTCTGAATAGGCTGCAGGGGGACGGTGAAGACCAGCAACAGCTTTCAGGGCTGCCACCTTCCGTGTGGGACAAGGAGCCGGACGTGTGCCTTTTCGGAATCAGGCTCTGCCGAGGACGAGAGCCATGAGATGTTCCTCCTCTGGGCATGCCCGGTTAACAGATCCTGTTGTACCTGTGAATAGGCTGCAGGGGGATGGTGAAGACCAGCAACAGCTTTCAGGGCTGCCACCTTCCGTGTGGGACAAGGAGCCGGACGTGTGCCTTTTCGGAATCAGGCTCTGCCGAGGACGAGAGCCATGAGATGTTCCTCCTCTCAGCAAGCCCAGGTCCCAGATCCTGTTGTGCCTGTGAATAGGCTGCAGGGGGACGGTAAAGACCAGCAACAGCTTTCAGGGCTGCCACCTTCCGTGTGGGACAAGGAGCCGGACGTGTGCCTTTTCGGAATCAGGCTCTGCCGAGGAAGAGATCCATGAGATGTTCCTCCTCTGGGCATGCCCGGGTCCTGAATCCTGTTGTGCCTGTGAATAGGCTGCAGGGGGACGGTGAAGACCAGCAACAGCTTTCAGGGCTGCCACCTTCCGTGTGGGACAAGGAGCCGGACGTGTGCCTTTTCGGAATCAGGCTCTGCCGAGGACGAGAGCCATGAGATGTTCCTCCTCTGGGCATGCCCGGGTCCCAGATCCTGTTGTGCCTGTGAATAGGCTGCAGGGGGACGGTGAAGACCAGCAACAGCTTTCAGGGCTGCCACCTTCCGTGTGGGACAAGGAGCCGGACGTGTGCCTTTTCGGAATCAGGCTCTGCCGAGGACGAGAGCCATGAGATGTTCCTCCTCTGGGCAAGCCCGGGTCCCAGATCCTGTTGAGCCTGTGAATAGGCTACAGGGGGACGGTGAAGACCAGCAACAGCTTTCAGGGCTGCCACCTTCCGTGTGGGACAAGGAGCCGGACGTGTGCCTTTTCGGAAAGAGGCTCTGCCGCGGACGAGAGCCATGAGATGTTCCTCCTCTGGGCAAGCCCGGGTCCCAGATCCTGTTGTACCTGTGAATAGGCTGCAGGGGGACGGTGAAGACCAGCAACAGCTTTCAGGGCTGCCACCTTCCGTGTGGGACAAGGAGCCGGACGTGTGCCTT
Source organism: Astur gentilis (assembly GCF_929443795.1). Classification (NCBI taxonomy): domain Eukaryota; kingdom Metazoa; phylum Chordata; class Aves; order Accipitriformes; family Accipitridae; genus Astur; species Astur gentilis. The sequence goes on from NW_026061033.1 coordinate 138,221, forward strand.
TTCGGAATCAGGCTCTGCCGAGGACGAGAGCCATGAGATTTTCCTTCTCTGGGCATGCCCGGGTCCTGAATCCTGTTGTGCCTCTGAATAGGCTGCAGGGGGACGGTGAAGACCAGCAACAGCTTTCAGGGCTGCCACCTTCCGTGTGGGACAATGAGCCGGACGTGTGCCTTTTCGGAATCAGGCTCTGCCGAGGACGAGAGCCATGAGATGTTCCTCCTCTGGGCATGCCCAGGTCCCGAATCCTGTTTTGCCTTTGAATAGGCTGCAGGGGGACGGTGAAGACCAGCAACATCTTTCAGGGCTGCCACCTTCCGTGTGGGACAAGGAGCCGGACGTGTGCCTTTTCGGAATCAGGCTCTGCCGAGGACGAGAGCCATGAGATGTTCCTCCTCTGGGCAAGCCCAGGTCCCAGATCCTGTTGTACCTGTGAATAGGCTGCAGGGGGACGGTGAAGACCAGCAACAACTTTCAGGGCTGCCACCTTCCGTGTGGGACAAGGAGCCGGACGTGTGCCTTTTCGGAATCAGGCTCTACCGAGGACGAGAGCCATGAGATGTTCCTCCTCTCAGCAAGCCCGGGTCCCAGATCCTGTTGTACCTGTGAATAGTCTGCAGGGGGACGGTGAAGACCAGCAACAGCTTTCAGGGCTGCCACCTTCCGTGTGGGACAAGGAGCCAGACGTGTGCCTTTTAGGAATCAGGCTCTGCCGAGGACGAGAGCCATGAGATGTTCCTCCTCTGGGCATGCCCGGGTCCCAGATCCTGTTGTGCCTCTGAATAGGCTGCAGGGGGACGGTGAAGACCAGCAACAGCTTTCAGGGCTGCCACCTTCCGTGTGGGACAAGGAGCCGGACGTGTGCCTTTTCGGAATCAGGCTCTGCCGAGGACGAGAGCCATGAGATGTTCCTCCTCTGGGCATGCCCGGTTAACAGATCCTGTTGTACCTGTGAATAGGCTGCAGGGGGATGGTGAAGACCAGCAACAGCTTTCAGGGCTGCCACCTTCCGTGTGGGACAAGGAGCCGGACGTGTGCCTTTTCGGAATCAGGCTCTGCCGAGGACGAGAGCCATGAGATGTTCCTCCTCTCAGCAAGCCCAGGTCCCAGATCCTGTTGTGCCTGTGAATAGGCTGCAGGGGGACGGTAAAGACCAGCAACAGCTTTCAGGGCTGCCACCTTCCGTGTGGGACAAGGAGCCGGACGTGTGCCTTTTCGGAATCAGGCTCTGCCGAGGAAGAGATCCATGAGATGTTCCTCCTCTGGGCATGCCCGGGTCCTGAATCCTGTTGTGCCTGTGAATAGGCTGCAGGGGGACGGTGAAGACCAGCAACAGCTTTCAGGGCTGCCACCTTCCGTGTGGGACAAGGAGCCGGACGTGTGCCTTTTCGGAATCAGGCTCTGCCGAGGACGAGAGCCATGAGATGTTCCTCCTCTGGGCATGCCCGGGTCCCAGATCCTGTTGTGCCTGTGAATAGGCTGCAGGGGGACGGTGAAGACCAGCAACAGCTTTCAGGGCTGCCACCTTCCGTGTGGGACAAGGAGCCGGACGTGTGCCTTTTCGGAATCAGGCTCTGCCGAGGAAGACAGCCATGAGATGTTCCTCCGCTCAGCAAGCCCGGGTCCCAGATCCTGTTGTACCTGTGAATAGGCTGCAGGGGGACGGTGAAGACCAGCAACAGCTTTCAGGGCTGCCACCTTCCGTGTGGGACAAGGAGCCGGACGTGTGCCTTTTCGGAATCAGGCTCTGCCAAGGACGAGAGCCATGAGATGTTCCTCCTCTGGGTATGCCCTGGTCCCAGATCCTGTTGTACCTGTGAATAGGCTGCAGGGGGATGGTGAAGACCAGCAACATCTTTCAGGGCTGCCACCTTCCGTGTGGGACAAGGAGCCGGACGTGTGCCTTTTCGGAATCAGGCTCTGCCGAGGACGAGAGCCATGAGATGTTCCTCCTCTCAGCAAGCCCAGGTCCCAGATCCTGTTGTGCCTGTGAATAGGCTGCAGGGGGACGGTAAAGACCAGCAACAGCTTTCAGGGCTGCCACCTTCCGTGTGGGACAAGGAGCCGGACGTGTGCCTTTTCGGAATCAGGCTATGCCGAGGAAGAGATCCATGAGATGTTCCTCCTCTGGCCAAGCCCGGGTCCCAGATCCTGTTGTGCCTGTGAATAGGCTGCAGGGGGACGGTGAAGACCAGCAACATCTTTCAGGGCTGCCACCTTCCGTGTGGGACAAGGAGCCGGACGTGTGCCTTTTCGGAATCAGGCTCTGCCGAGGACGAGAGCCATGAGATGTTCCTCCTCTGGGCAAGCCCAGGTCCCAGATCCTGTTGTGCCTGTGAATAGGCTGCAGGGGGACGGTGAAGACCAGCAACAACTTTCAGGGCTGCCACCTTCCGTGTGGGACAAGGAGCCGGACGTGTGCCTTTTCGGAATCAGGCTCTACCGAGGAAGAGAACCATGAGATGTTCCTCCTCTGGGCAAGCCCGGGTCCCAGATCCTGTTGTGCCTGTGAAGAGGCTGCAGGGGGACGGTGAAGACCAGCAACAGCTTTCAGGGCTGCCACCTTCCGTGTGGGACAAGGAGCCGGACGTGTGCCTTTTCGGAATCAGGCTCTGCCGAGGACGAGAGCCATGAGATGTTCCTCCTCTCAGCAAGCCCAGGTCCCAGATCCTGTTGTGCCTGTGAATAGGCTGCAGGGGGACGGTGAAGACCAGCAACAACTTTCAGGGCTGCCACCTTCCGTGTGGGACAAGGAGCCGGACGTGTGCCTTTTCGGAATCAGGCTCTGCCGAGGACGAGAGCCATGAGATGTTCCTCCTCTGGGCAAGCCCGGGTCCCAGATCCTGTTGTACCTGTGAATAGTCTGCAGGGGGACGGTGAAGACCAGCAACAGCTTTCAGGGCTGCCACCTTCCGTGTGGGACAAGGAGCCGGACGTGTGCCTTTTCGGAATCAGGCTCTGCCGAGGACGAGATCCATGAGATGTTCCTCCTCTGGGCATGCCCGGGTCCTGAATCCTGTTGTGCCTGTGAATAGGCTGCAGGGGGACGGTGAAGACCAGCAACATCTTTCAGGGCTGCCACCTTCCGTGTGGGACAAGGAGCCGGACGTGTGCCTTTTCGGAATCAGGCTCTGCCGAGGACGAGAGCCATGAGATGTTCCTCCTCTGGGCAAGCCCGGTTAACAGATCCTGTTGTACCTGTGAATAGGCTGCAGGGGGATGGTGAAGACCAGCAACAGCTTTCAGGGCTGCCACCTTCCGTGTGGGACAAGGAGCCGGACGTGTGCCTTTTCGGAATCAGGCTCTGCCGAGGACGAGAGCCATGAGATGTTCCTCCTCTCAGCAAGCCCAGGTCCCAGATCCTGTTGTGCCTGTGAATAGGCTGCAGGGGGACGGTAAAGACCAGCAACAGCTTTCAGGGCTGCCACCTTCCGTGTGGGACAAGGAGCCGGACGTGTGCATTTTCGGAATCAGGCTCTGCCGAGGACGAGATCCATGAGATGTTCCTCCTCTGGGCATGCCCAGGTCCTGAATCCTGTTGTGCCTGTGAATAGGCTGCAGGGGGACGGTGAAGACCAGCAACAGCTTTCAGGGCTGCCACCTTCCGTGTGGGACAAGGAGCCGGACGTGTGCCTTTTCGGAATCAGGCTCTGCCGAGGACGAGAGCCATGAGATGTTCCTCCTCTGGGCATGCCCGGGTCCCAGATCCTGTTGTGCCTGTGAATAGGCTGCAGGGGGACGGTGAAGACCAGCAACAGCTTTCAGGGCTGCCACCTTCCGTGTGGGACAAGGAGCCGGACGTGTGCCTTTTCGGAATCAGGCTCTGCCGAGGACGAGAGCCATGAGATGTTCCTCCTCTGGGCAAGCCCGGGTCCCAGATCCTGTTGTGCCTGTGAATAGGCTACAGGGGGACGGTGAAGACCAGCAACAGCTTTCAGGGCTGCCACCTTCCGTGTGGGACAAGGAGCCGGACGTGTGCCTTTTCGGAAAGAGGCTCTGCCGCGGACGAGAGCCATGAGATGTTCCTCCTCTCAGCAAGCCCGGGTCCCATCTCCTGTTGTGCCTGTGAATAGGCTGCAGGGGGACGGTGAAGACCAGCAACAGCTTTCAGGGCTGCCACCTTCCGTGTGGGACAAGGAGCCGGACGTGTGCCTTTTCGGAATCAGGCTCTGCCGAGGATGACAGCCATGAGATGTTCCTCCTCTGGGCATGCCCGGGTCCCAGATCCTGTTGTGCCTGTGAATAGGCTGCAGGGGGACGGTGAAGACCAGCAACAGCTTTCAGGGCTGCCACCTTCCTTGTGGGACAAGGAGCCGGACGTGTGCCTTTTCGGAATCAGGCTCTACCGAGGACGAGAACCATGAGATGTTCCTCCTCTGGGCAAGCCCGGGTCCCAGATCCTGTTGTACCTGTGAATAGGCTGCAGGGGGACGGTGAAGACCAGCAACAGCTTTCAGGGCTGCCACCTTCCGTGTGGGACAAGGAGCCGGACGTGTGCCTTTTCGGAATCAGGCTCTGCCGAGGACGAGATCCATGAGATGTTCCTCCTCTGGGCATGCCCGGGTCCCAGATCCTGTTGTGCCTGTGAATAGGCTGCAGGGGGACGGTGAAGACCAGCAACATCTTTCAGGGCTGCCACCTTCCGTGTGGGACAAGGAGCCGGACGTGTGCCTTTTCGGAATCAGGCTCTGCCGAGGACGAGAGCCATGAGATGTTCCTCCTCTGGGCAAGCCCGGGTCCCAGATCCTGTTGTGCCTGTGAATAGGCTGCAGGGGGACGGTGAAGACCAGCAACATCTTTCAGGGCTGCCACCTTCCGTGTGGGACAAGGAGCCGGACGTGTGCCTTTTCGGAATCAGGCTCTGCCGAGGACGAGAGCCATGAGATGTTCCTCCTCTGGGCATGCCCGGTTAACAGATCCTGTTGTACCTGTGAATAGGCTGCAGGGGGATGGTGAAGACCAGCAACAGCTTTCAGGGCTGCCACCTTCCGTGTGGGACAAGGAGCCGGACGTGTGCCTTTTCGGAATCAGGCTCTGCCGAGGACGAGAGCCATGAGATGTTCCTCCTCTCAGCAAGCCCAGGTCCCAGATCCTGTTGTGCCTGTGAATAGGCTGCAGGGGGACGGTAAAGACCAGCAACAGCTTTCAGGGCTGCCACCTTCCGTGTGGGACAAGGAGCCGGACGTGTGCCTTTTCGGAATCAGGCTCTGCCGAGGAAGAGATCCATGAGATGTTCCTCCTCTGGGCATGCCCGGGTCCTGAATTCTGTTGTGCCTGTGAATAGGCTGCAGGGGGACGGTGAAGACCAGCAACAGCTTTCAGGGCTGCCACCTTCCGTGTGGGACAAGGAGCCGGACGTGTGCCTTTTCGGAATCAGGCTCTGCCGAGGACGAGAGCCATGAGATGTTCCTCCTCTGGGCATGCCCGGGTCCCAGATCCTGTTGTGCCTGTGAATAGGCTGCAGGGGGACGGTGAAGACCAGCAACAGCTTTCAGGGCTGCCACCTTCCGTGTGGGACAAGGAGCCGGACGTGTGCCTTTTCGGAATCAGGCTCTGCCGAGGATGAGAGCCATGAGATGTTCCTCCTCTCAGCAAGCCCGGGTCCCAGATCCTGTTGTGCCTGTGAATAGGCTGCAGGGGGACGGTGAAGACCAGCAACAGCTTTCAGGGCTGCCACCTTCCGTGTGGGACAAGGAGCCGGACGTGTGCCTTTTCGGAATCAGGCTCTGCCGAGGACGAGATCCATGAGATGTTCCTCCTCTGGGCATGCCCGGGTCCTGAATCCTGTTGTGCCTGTGAATAGGCTGCAGGGGGACGGTGAAGACCAGCAACAGCTTTCAGGGCTGCCACCTTCCGTGTGGGACAAGGAGCCGGACGTGTGCCTTTTCGGAATCAGGCTCTGCCGAGGACGAGAGCCATGAGATGTTCCTCCTCTGGGCATGCCCGGGTCCCAGATCCTGTTGTGCCTGTGAATAGGCTGCAGGGGGACGGTGAAGACCAGCAACAGCTTTCAGGGCTGCCACCTTCCGTGTGGGACAAGGAGCCGGACGTGTGCCTTTTCGGAATCAGGCTCTGCCGAGGACGAGAGCCATGAGATGTTCCTCCTCTGGGCATGCCCGGGTCCCAGATCCTGTTGTGCCTGTGAATAGGCTACAGGGGGACGGTGAAGACCAGCAACAGCTTTCAGGGCTGCCACCTTCCGTGTGGGACAAGGAGCCGGACGTGTGCCTTTTCGGAAAGAGGCTCTGCCGCGGACGAGAGCCATGAGATGTTCCTCCTCTGGGCATGCCCGGGTCCCAGATCCTGTTGTGCCTGTGAATAGGCTGCAGGGGGACGGTGAAGACCAGCAACAGCTTTCAGGGCTGCCACCTTCCGTGTGGGACAAGGAGCCGGACGTGTGCCTTTTCGGAATCAGGCTCTGCCGAGGACGAGAGCCATGAGATGTTCCTCCTCTGGGCATGCCCAGGTCCCGAATCCTGTTTTGCCTTTGAATAGGCTGCAGCGGGACGGTGAAGACCAGCAACAGCTTTCAGGGCTGCCACCTTCCTTGTGGGACAAGGAGCCGGACGTGTGCCTTTTCGGAATCAGGCTCTGCCGAGGACGAGATCCATGAGATGTTCCTCCTCTGGGCATGCCCGGGTCCCAGATCCTGTTGTGCCTGTGAATAGGCTGCAGGGGGACGGTGAAGACCAGCAACATATTTCAGGGCTGCCACCTTCCGTGTGGGACAAGGAGCCGGACGTGTGCCTTTTCGGAATCAGGCTCTGCCGAGGACGAGATCCATAAGATGTTCCTCCTCTGTGCAAGCCCAGGTCCCAGATCCTGTTGTGCCTGTGAATAGGCTGCAGGGGGACGGTGAAGACCAGCAACAGCTTTCAGGGCTGCCACCTTCCGTGTGGGACAAGGAGCCGGACGTGTGCCTTTTCGGAATCAGGCTCTGCCGAGGATGACAGCCATGAGATGTTCCTCCTCTGGGCATGCCCGGGTCCCAGATCCTGTTGTGCCTGTGAATAGGCTGCAGGGGGACGGTGAAGACCAGCAACAGCTTTCAGGGCTGCCACCTTCCTTGTGGGACAAGGAGCCGGACGTGTGCCTTTTCGGAATCAGGCTCTACCGAGGACGAGAACCACGAGATGTTCCTCCTCTGGGCAAGCCCGGGTCCCAGATCCTGTTGTACCTGTGAATAGGCTGCAGGGGGACGGTGAAGACCAGCAACAGCTTTCAGGGCTGCCACCTTCCGTGTGGGACAAGGAGCCGGACGTGTGCCTTTTCGGAATCAGGCTCTGCCGAGGACGAGATCCATGAGATGTTCCTCCTCTGGGCATGCCCGGGTCCCAGATCCTGTTGTGCCTGTGAATAGGCTGCAGGGGGACGGTGAAGACCAGCAACATCTTTCAGGGCTGCCACCTTCCGTGTGGGACAAGGAGCCGGACGTGTGCCTTTTCGGAATCAGGCTCTGCCGAGGACGAGAGCCATGAGATGTTCCTCCTCTGGGCAAGCCCGGGTCCCAGATCCTGTTGTGCCTGTGAATAGGCTGCAGGGGGACGGTGAAGACCAGCAACATCTTTCAGGGCTGCCACCTTCCGTGTGGGACAAGGAGCCGGACGTGTGCCTTTTCGGAATCAGGCTCTGCCGAGGACGAGAGCCATGAGATGTTCCTCCTCTGGGCATGCCCGGTTAACAGATCCTGTTGTACCTGTGAATAGGCTGCAGGGGGATGGTGAAGACCAGCAACAGCTTTCAGGGCTGCCACCTTCCGTGTGGGACAAGGAGCCGGACGTGTGCCTTTTCGGAATCAGGTTGTGCCGAGGACGAGAGCCATGAGATGTTCCTCCTCTCAGCAAGCCCAGGTCCCAGATCCTGTTGTGCCTGTGAATAGGCTGCAGGGGGACGGTAAAGACCAGCAACAGCTTTCAGGGCTGCCACCTTCCGTGTGGGACAAGGAGCCGGACGTGTGCCTTTTCGGAATCAGGCTCTGCCGAGGAAGAGATCCATGAGATGTTCCTCCTCTGGGCATGCCCGGGTCCTGAATTCTGTGGTGCCTGTGAATAGGCTGCAGGGGGACGGTGAAGACCAGCAACAGCTTTCAGGGCTGCCACCTTCCGTGTGGGACAAGGAGCCGGACGTGTGCCTTTTCGGAATCAGGCTCTGCCGAGGACGAGAGCCATGAGATGTTCCTCCTCTGGGCATGCCCGGGTCCCAGATCCTGTTGTGCCTGTGAATAGGCTGCAGGGGGACGGTGAAGACCAGCAACAGCTTTCAGGGCTGCCACCTTCCGTGTGGGACAAGGAGCCGGACGTGTGCCTTTTCGGAATCAGGCTCTGCCGAGGACGAGAGCCATGAGATGTTCCTCCTCTGGGCATGCCCGGTTCACAGATCCTGTTGTACCTGTGAATAGGCTGCAGGGGGAGGGTGAAGACCAGCAACAGCTTTCAGGGCTGCCACCTTCCGTGTGGGACAAGGAGCCGGACGTGTGCCTTTTCGGAATCAGGCTCTGCCGAGGACGAGAGCCATGAGATGTTCCTCCTCTGGGCATGCCCGGGTCCCAGATCCTGTTGTGCCTGTGAATAGGCTGCAGGGGGACGGTAAAGACCAGCAACAGCTTTCAGGGCTGCCACCTTCCGTGTGGGACAAGGAGCCGGACGTGTGCCTTTTCGGAATCAGGCTCTGCCGAGGAAGAGATCCATGAGATGTTCCTCCTCTGGGCATGCCCGGGTCCTGAATCCTGTTGTGCCTGTGAATAGGCTGCAGGGGGACGGTGAAGACCAGCAACAGCTTTCAGGGCTGCCACCTTCCGTGTGGGACAAGGAGCCGGACGTGTGCCTTTTCGGAATCAGGCTCTGCCGAGGACGAGAGCCATGAGATGTTCCTCCTCTGGGCATGCCCGGGTCCCAGATCCTGTTGTGCCTGTGAATAGGCTTCAGGGGGACGGTGAAGACCAGCAACAGCTTTCAGGGCTGCCACCTTCCGTGTGGGACAAGGAGCCGGACGTGTGCCTTTTCGGAATCAGGCTCTGCCGAGGACGAGAGCCATGAGATGTTCCTCCTCTGGGCATGCCCGGGTCCCAGATCCTGTTGTGCCTGTGAATAGGCTGCAGGGGGACGGTGAAGACCAGCAACATATTTCAGGGCTGCCACCTTCCGTGTGGGACAAGGAGCCGGACGTGTGCCTTTTCGGAATCAGGCTCTGCCGAGGACGAGAGCCATGAGATGTTCCTCCTCTGGGCAAGCCCGGGTCCCAGATCCTGTTGTACCTGTGAATAGGCTGCAGGGGGACGGTGAAGACCAGCAACATCTTTCAGGGCTGCCACATTCCGTGTGGGACAAGGAGCCGGACGTGTGCCTTTTCGGAATCAGGCTCTGCCGAGGACGAGAGCCATGAGATGTTCCTCCTCTGGGCAAGCCCAGGTCCCAGATCCTGTTGTGCCTGTGAATAGGCTGCAGGGGGACGGTGAAGACCAGCAACAACTTTCAGGGCTGCCACCTTCCGTGTGGGACAAGGAGCCGGACGTGTGCCTTTTCGGAATCAGGCTCTACCGAGGACGAGAGCCATGAGATGTTCCTCCTCTGGGCAAGCCCGGGTCCCAGATCCTGTTGTACCTGTGAATAGTCTGCAGGGGGACGGTGAAGACCAGCAACAGCTTTCAGGGCTGCCACCTTCCGTGTGGGACAAGGAGCCGGACGTGTGCCTTTTCGGAATCAGGCTCTGCCGAGGACGAGAGCCATGAGATGTTCCTCCTCTGGGCATGCCCGGGTCCCAGATCCTGTTGTGCCTGTGAATAGGCTGCAGGGGGACGGTGAAGACCAGCAACAGCTTTCAGGGCTGCCACCTTCCGTGTGGGACAAGGAGCCGGACGTGTGCCTTTTCGGAATCAGGCTCTGCCGAGGACGAGAGCCATGAGATGTTCCTCCTCTGGGCATGCCCGGTTAACAGATCCTGTTGTACCTGTGAATAGGCTGCAGGGGGATGGTGAAGACCAGCAACAGCTTTCAGGGCTGCCACCTTCCGTGTGGGACAAGGAGCCGGACGTGTGCCTTTTCGGAATCAGGCTCTGCCGAGGACGAGAGCCATGAGATGTTCCTCCTCTCAGCAAGCCCAGGTCCCAGATCCTGTTGTGCCTGTGAATAGGCTGCAGGGGGACGGTAAAGACCAGCAACAGCTTTCAGGGCTGCCACCTTCCGTGTGGGACAAGGAGCCGGACGTGTGCCTTTTCGGAATCAGGCTCTGCCGAGGAAGAGATCCATGAGATGTTCCTCCTCTGGGCATGCCCGGGTCCTGAATCCTGTTGTGCCTGTGAATAGGCTGCAGGGGGACGGTGAAGACCAGCAACAGCTTTCAGGGCTGCCACCTTCCGTGTGGGACAAGGAGCCGGACGTGTGCCTTTTCGGAATCAGGCTCTGCCGAGGACGAGAGCCATGAGATGTTCCTCCTCTGGGCATGCCCGGGTCCCAGATCCTGTTGTGCCTGTGAATAGGCTGCAGGGGGACGGTGAAGACCAGCAACAGCTTTCAGGGCTGCCACCTTCCGTGTGGGACAAGGAGCCGGACGTGTGCCTTTTCGGAATCAGGCTCTGCCGAGGACGAGAGCCATGAGATGTTCCTCCTCTGGGCAAGCCCGGGTCCCAGATCCTGTTGAGCCTGTGAATAGGCTACAGGGGGACGGTGAAGACCAGCAACAGCTTTCAGGGCTGCCACCTTCCGTGTGGGACAAGGAGCCGGACGTGTGCCTTTTCGGAAAGAGGCTCTGCCGCGGACGAGAGCCATGAGATGTTCCTCCTCTGGGCAAGCCCGGGTCCCAGATCCTGTTGTACCTGTGAATAGGCTGCAGGGGGACGGTGAAGACCAGCAACAGCTTTCAGGGCTGCCACCTTCCGTGTGGGACAAGGAGCCGGACGTGTGCCTTTTCGGAATCAGGCTCTGCCGAGGACGAGAGCCATGAGATTTTCCTTCTCTGGGCATGCCCGGGTCCTGAATCCTGTTGTGCCTCTGAATAGGCTGCAGGGGGACGGTGAAGACCAGCAACAGCTTTCAGGGCTGCCACCTTCCGTGTGGGACAATGAGCCGGACGTGTGCCTTTTCGGAATCAGGCTCTGCCGAGGACGAGAGCCATGAGATGTTCCTCCTCTGGGCATGCCCAGGTCCCGAATCCTGTTTTGCCTTTGAATAGGCTGCAGGGGGACGGTGAAGACCAGCAATATCTTTCAGGGCTGCCACCTTCCGTGTGGGACAAGGAGCCGGACGTGTGCCTTTTCGGAATCAGGCTCTGCCGAGGACGAGAGCCATGAGATGTTCCTCCTCTGGGCAAGCCCAGGTCCCAGATCCTGTTGTACCTGTGAATAGGCTGCAGGGGGACGGTGAAGACCAGCAACAACTTTCAGGGCTGCCACCTTCCGTGTGGGACAAGGAGCCGGACGTGTGCCTTTTCGGAATCAGGCTCTACCGAGGACGAGAGCCATGAGATGTTCCTCCTCTCAGCAAGCCCGGGTCCCAGATCCTGTTGTACCTGTGAATAGTCTGCAGGGGGACGGTGAAGACCAGCAACAGCTTTCAGGGCTGCCACCTTCCGTGTGGGACAAGGAGCCAGACGTGTGCCTTTTAGGAATCAGGCTCTGCCGAGGACGAGAGCCATGAGATGTTCCTCCTCTGGGCATGCCCGGGTCCCAGATCCTGTTGTGCCTCTGAATAGGCTGCAGGGGGACGGTGAAGACCAGCAACAGCTTTCAGGGCTGCCACCTTCCGTGTGGGACAAGGAGCCGGACGTGTGCCTTTTCGGAATCAGGCTCTGCCGAGGACGAGAGCCATGAGATGTTCCTCCTCTGGGCATGCCCGGTTAACAGATCCTGTTGTACCTGTGAATAGGCTGCAGGGGGATGGTGAAGACCAGCAACAGCTTTCAGGGCTGCCACCTTCCGTGTGGGACAAGGAGCCGGACGTGTGCCTTTTCGGAATCAGGCTCTGCCGAGGACGAGAGCCATGAGATGTTCCTCCTCTCAGCAAGCCCAGGTCCCAGATCCTGTTGTGCCTGTGAATAGGCTGCAGGGGGACGGTAAAGACCAGCAACAGCTTTCAGGGCTGCCACCTTCCGTGTGGGACAAGGAGCCGGACGTGTGCCTTTTCGGAATCAGGCTCTGCCGAGGAAGAGATCCATGAGATGTTCCTCCTCTGGGCATGCCCAGGTCCCGAATCCTCTTTTGCCTTTGAATAGGCTGCAGGGGGACGGTGAAGACCAGCAACAGCTTTCAGGGCTGCCACCTTCCGTGTGGGACAAGGAGCCGGACGTGTGCCTTTTCGGAATCAGGCTCTGCCGAGGACGAGAGCCATGAGATGTTCCTCCTCTGGGCATGCCCGGGTCCCAGATCCTGTTGTGCCTGTGAATAGGCTGCAGGGGGACGGTGAAGACCAGCAACAGCTTTCAGGGCTGCCACCTTCCGTGTGGGACAAGGAGCCGGACTTGTGCCCTTTCGGAATCAGGCTCTGCCGAGGATGACAGCCATGAGATGTTCCTCCTCTCAGCAAGCCCGGGTCCCAGATCCTGTTGTACCTGTGAATAGGCTGCAGGGGGACGGTGAAGACCAGCAACAGCTTTCAGGGCTGCCACCTTCCGTGTGGGACAAGGAGCCGGACGTGTGCCTTTTCGGAATCAGGCTCTGCCAAGGACGAGAGCCATGAGATGTTCCTCCTCTGGGTATGCCCTGGTCCCAGATCCTGTTGTACCTGTGAATAGGCTGCAGGGGGATGGTGAAGACCAGCAACATCTTTCAGGGCTGCCACCTTCCGTGTGGGACAAGGAGCCGGACGTGTGCCTTTTCGGAATCAGGCTCTGCCGAGGACGAGAGCCATGAGATGTTCCTCCTCTCAGCAAGCCCAGGTCCCAGATCCTGTTGTGCCTGTGAATAGGCTGCAGGGGGACGGTAAAGACCAGCAACAGCTTTCAGGGCTGCCACCTTCCGTGTGGGACAAGGAGCCGGACGTGTGCCTTTTCGGAATCAGGCTATGCCGAGGAAGAGATCCATGAGATGTTCCTCCTCTGGCCAAGCCCGGGTCCCAGATCCTGTTGTGCCTGTGAATAGGCTGCAGGGGGACGGTGAAGACCAGCAACATCTTTCAGGGCTGCCACCTTCCGTGTGGGACAAGGAGCCGGACGTGTGCCTTTTCGGAATCAGGCTCTGCCGAGGACGAGAGCCATGAGATGTTCCTCCTCTGGGCATGCCCGGGTCCCAGATCCTGTTGTGCCTGTGAATAGGCTGCAGGGGGACGGTGAAGACCAGCAACAGCTTTCAGGGCTGCCACCTTCCGTGTGGGACATGGAGCCGGACGTGTGCCTTTTCGGAATCAGGCTCTGCCGAGGACGAGAGCCATGAGATGTTCCTCCTCTGGGCATGCCCGGGTCCTGAATCCTGTTGTGCCTCTGAATAGGCTGCAGGGGGACGGTGAAGACCAGCAACAGCTTTCAGGGCTGCCACCTTCCGTGTGGGACAAGGAGCCGGACGTGTGCCTTTTCGGAATCAGGCTCTGCCGAGGACGAGAGCCATGAGATGTTCCTCCTCTGGGCAAGCCCGGGTCCCAGATCCTGTTGTGCCTGTGAATAGGCTGCAGGGGGACGGTGAAGACCAGCAACAGCTTTCAGGGCTGCCACCTTCCGTGTGGGACAAGGAGCCGGACGTGTGCCTTTTCGGAATCAGGCTCTGCCGAGGACGAGAGCCATGAGATGTTCCTCCTCTGGGCATGCCCGGGTCCCAGATCCTGTTGTGCCTGTGAATAGGCTGCAGGGGGACGGTGAAGACCAGCAACATCTTTCAGGGCTGCCACCTTCCGTGTGGGACAAGGAGCCGGACGTGTGCCTTTTCGGAATGAGGCTCTGCCGAGGACGAGAGCCATGAGATGTTCCTCCTCTGGCCAAGCCCGGGTCCCAGATCCTGTTGTGCCTGTGAATAGGCTGCAGGGGGACGGTGAAGACCAGCAACAACTTTCAGGGCTGCCACCTTCCGTGTGGGACAAGGAGCCAGACGTGTGCCTTTTCGGAATCAGGCTCTACCGAGGACGAGAGCCATGAGATGTTCCTCCTCTGGGCAAGCCCGGGTCCCAGATCCTGTTGTACCTGTGAATAGGCTGCAGGGGGACGGTGAAGACCAGCAACAGCTTTCAGGGCTGCCACCTTCCGTGTGGGACAAGGAGCCGGACGTGTGCCTTTTCGGAATCAGGCTCTGCCGAGGACGAGAGCCATGAGATGTTCCTCCTCTCAGCAAGCCCAGGTCCCAGATCCTGTTGTGCCTGTGAATAGGCTGCAGGGGGACGGTGAAGACCAGCAACAGCTTTCAGGGCTGCCACCTTCCGTGTGGGACAAGGAGCCGGACGTGTGCCTTTTCGGAATCAGGCTCTGCCGAGGACGAGAGCCATGAGATGTTCCTCCTCTGGGCATGCCCGGGTCCTGAATCCTGTTGTGCCTGTGAATAGGCTGCAGGGGGATGGTGAAGACCAGCAACAGCTTTCAGGGCTGCCACCTTCCGTGTGGGACAAGGAGCCGGACGTGTGCCTTTTCGGAATCAGGCTCTGCCGAGGACGAGAGCCATGAGATGTTCCTCCTCTGGGCATGCCCGGGTCCCAGATCCTGTTGTGCCTGTGAATAGGCTGCAGGGGGACGGTGAAGACCAGCAACAGCTTTCAGGGCTGCCACCTTCCGTGTGGGACAAGGAGCCGGACGTGTGCCTTTTCGGAATCAGGCTCTGCCGAGGATGACAGCCATGAGATGTTCCTCCTCTCAGCAAGCCCGGGTCCCAGATCCTGTTGTACCTGTGAATAGGCTGCAGGGGGACGGTGAAGACCAGCAACAGCTTTCAGGGCTGCCACCTTCCGTGTGGGACAAGGAGCCGGACGTGTGCCTTTTCGGAATCAGGCTCTGCCGAGGACGAGAGCCATGAGATGTTCCTCCTCTGGGCATGCCCGGGTCCCAGATCCTGTTGTATCTGTGAATAGGCTGCAGAGGGATGGTGAAGACCAGCAACATCTTTCAGGGCTGCCACCTTCCGTGTGGGACAAGGATCCGGACGTGTGCCTTTTCGGAATCAGGCTCTGCCGAGGACGAGAGCCATGAGATGTTCCTCCTCTCAGCAAGCCCAGGTCCCAGATCCTGTTGTGCCTGTGAATAGGCTGCAGGGGGACGGTAAAGACCAGCAACAGCTTTCAGGGCTGCCACCTTCCGTGTGGGACAAGGAGCCGGACGTGTGCCTTTTCGGAATCAGGCTCTGCCGAGGATGACAGCCATGAGATGTTCCTCCTCTCAGCAAGCCCGGGTCCTGAATCCTGTTGTACCTGTGAATAGGCTGCAGGGGGACGGTGAAGACCAGCAACAGCTTTCAGGGCTGCCACCTTCCGTGTGGGACAAGGAGCCGGACGTGTGCCTTTTCGGAATCAGGCTCTGCCGAGGACGAGAGCCATGAGATGTTCCTTCTCTGGGCATGCCCGGGTCCTGAATCCTGTTGTGCCTGTGAATAGGCTGCAGGGGGACGGTGAAGACCAGCAACAGCTTTCAGGGCTGCCACCTTCCGTGTGGGACAAGGAGCCGGACGTGTGCCTTTTCGGAATCAGGCTCTGCCGAGGACGAGAGCCATGAGATGTTCCTCCTCTGTGCATGCCCGGGTCCCAGATCCTGTTGTGCCTGTGAATAGGCTGCAGGGGGACGTTGAAGACCAGCAACATCTTTCAGGGCTGCCACCTTCCGTGTGGGACAAGGAGCCGGACGTGTGCCTTTTCGGAATCAGGCTCTGCCGAGGACGAGAGCCATGAGATGTTCCTCCTCTGGGCATGCCCGGGTCCCAGATCCTGTTGTGCCTGTGAATAGGCTGCAGGGGGACGGTGAAGACCAGCAACAGCTTTCAGGGCTGCCACCTTCCGTGTGGGACAAGGAGCCGGACGTGTGCCTTTTCGGAAAGAGGCTCTGCCGAGGACGAGAGCCATGAGATGTTCCTCCTCTGGGCAAGCCCGGGTCCCAGATCCTGTTGTGCCTGTGAATAGGCTGCAGGGGGACGGTGAAGACCAGCAACAGCTTTCAGGGCTGCCACCTTCCGTGTGGGACGAGGAGCTGGACGTGTGCCTTTTCGGAATCAGGCTCTGCCGAGGACGAGAGCCATGAGATGTTCCTCCTCTCAGCAAGCCCAGGTCCCAGATCCTGTTGTGCCTGTGAATAGGCTGCAGGGGGACGGTGAAGACCAGCAACAGCTTTCAGGGCTGCCACCTTCCGTGTGGGACAAGGAGCCGGACGTGTGCCTTTTCGGAATCAGGCTCTGCCGAGGACGAGAGCCATGAGATGTTCCTCCTCTGGGCAAGCCCAGGTCCCAGATCCTGTTGTGCCTGTGAATAGGCTGCAGGGGGACGGTGAAGACCAGCAACAACTTTCAGGGCTGCCACCTTCCGTGTGGGACAAGGAGCCGGACGTGTGCCTTTTCGGAATCAGGCTCTACCGAGGACGAGAGCCATGAGATGTTCCTCCTCTGGGCAAGCCCGGGTCCCAGATCCTGTTGTACCTGTGAATAGTCTGCAGGGGGACGGTGAAGACCAGCAACAGCTTTCAGGGCTGCCACCTTCCGTGTGGGACAAGGAGCCGGACGTGTGCCTTTTCGGAATCAGGCTCTGCCGAGGACGAGAGCCATGAGATGTTCCTCCTCTCAGCAAGCCCAGGTCCCAGATCCTGTTGTGCCTGTGAATAGGCTGCAGGGGGACGGTAAAGACCAGCAACAGCTTTCAGGGCTGCCACCTTCCGTGTGGGACAAGGAGCCGGACGTGTGCCTTTTCGGAATCAGGCTCTGCCGAGGACGAGAGCCATGAGATGTTCCTCCTCTGGGCATGCCCGTGTCCTGAATCCTGTTGTGCCTGTGAATAGGCTGCAGGGGGACGGTGAAGACCAGCAACAGCTTTCAGGGCTGCCACCTTCCGTGTGGGACAAGGAGCCGGACTTGTGCCCTTTCGGAATCAGGCTCTGCCGAGGACGAGATCCATTAGATGTTCCTCCTCTGGGCATGCCCGGGTCCCAGATCCTGTTGTGCCTGTGAATAGGCTGCAGGGGGACGGTAAAGACCAGCAACAGCTTTCAGGGCTGCCACCTTCCGTGTGGGACAAGGAGCCGGACGTGTGCCTTTTCGGAATCAGGCTCTGCCGAGGACGAGAGCCATGAGATGTTCCTTCTCTGGGCATGCCCGGGTCCTGAATCCTGTTGTGCCTGTGAATAGGCTGCAGGGGGACGGTGAAGACCAGCAACAGCTTTCAGGGCTGCCACCTTCCGTGTGGGACAAGGAGCCGGACGTGTGCCTTTTCGGAATCAGGCTCTGCCGAGGACGAGAGCCATGAGATGTTCCTCCTCTGTGCATGCCCGGGTCCCAGATCCTGTTGTGCCTGTGAATAGGCTGCAGGGGGACGTTGAAGACCAGCAACATCTTTCAGGGCTGCCACCTTCCGTGTGGGACAAGGAGCCGGACGTGTGCCTTTTCGGAATCAGGCTCTGCCGAGGACGAGAGCCATGAGATGTTCCTCCTCTGGGCAAGCCCGGGTCCCAGATCCTGTTGTGCCTGTGAATAGGCTGCAGGGGGACGGTGAAGACCAGCAACAGCTTTCAGGGCTGCCACCTTCCGTGTGGGACAAGGAGCCGGACGTGTGCCTTTTCGGAAAGAGGCTCTGCCGAGGACGAGAGCCATGAGATGTTCCTCCTCTGGGCAAGCCCGGGTCCCAGATCCTGTTGTGCCTGTGAATAGGCTGCAGGGGGACGGTGAAGACCAGCAACAGCTTTCAGGGCTGCCACCTTCCGTGTGGGACAAGGAGCTGGACGTGTGCCTTTTCGGAATCAGGCTCTGCCGAGGACGAGAGCCATGAGATGTTCCTCCTCTCAGCAAGCCCAGGTCCCAGATCCTGTTGTGCCTGTGAATAGGCTGCAGGGGGACGGTGAAGACCAGCAACAGCTTTCAGGGCTGCCACCTTCCGTGTGGGACAAGGAGCCGGACGTGTGCCTTTTCGGAATCAGGCTCTGCCGAGGACGAGAGCCATGAGATGTTCCTCCTCTGGGCAAGCCCAGGTCCCAGATCCTGTTGTGCCTGTGAATAGGCTGCAGGGGGACGGTGAAGACCAGCAACAACTTTCAGGGCTGCCACCTTCCGTGTGGGACAAGGAGCCGGACGTGTGCCTTTTCGGAATCAGGCTCTACCGAGGACGAGAGCCATGAGATGTTCCTCCTCTGGGCAAGCCCGGGTCCCAGATCCTGTTGTACCTGTGAATAGTCTGCAGGGGGACGGTGAAGACCAGCAACAGCTTTCAGGGCTGCCACCTTCCGTGTGGGACAAGGAGCCGGACGTGTGCCTTTTCGGAATCAGGCTCTGCCGAGGACGAGAGCCATGAGATGTTCCTCCTCTCAGCAAGCCCAGGTCCCAGATCCTGTTGTGCCTGTGAATAGGCTGCAGGGGGACGGTAAAGACCAGCAACAGCTTTCAGGGCTGCCACCTTCCGTGTGGGACAAGGAGCCGGACGTGTGCCTTTTCGGAATCAGGCTCTGCCGAGGACGAGAGCCATGAGATGTTCCTCCTCTGGGCATGCCCGTGTCCTGAATCCTGTTGTGCCTGTGAATAGGCTGCAGGGGGACGGTGAAGACCAGCAACAGCTTTCAGGGCTGCCACCTTCCGTGTGGGACAAGGAGCCGGACTTGTGCCCTTTCGGAATCAGGCTCTGCCGAGGACGAGATCCATTAGATGTTCCTCCTCTGGGCATGCCCGGGTCCCAGATCCTGTTGTGCCTGTGAATAGGCTGCAGGGGGACGGTAAAGACCAGCAACAGCTTTCAGGGCTGCCACCTTCCGTGTGGGACAAGGAGCCGGACGTGTGCCTTTTCGGAAAGAGGCTCTGCCGCGGACGAGAGCCATGAGATGTTCCTCCTCTCAGCAAGCCCGGGTCCCATCTCCTGTTGTACCTGTGAATAGGCTGCAGGGGGACGGTGAAGACCAGCAACAGCTTTCAGGGCTACCACCTTCCGTGTGGGACAAGGAGCCGGACGTGTGCCTTTTCGGAATCAGGCTCTGCCGAGGACGAGAGCCATGAGATTTTCCTTCTCTGGGCATGCCCGGGTCCTGAATCCTGTTGTGCCTGTGAATAGGCTGCAGGGGGACGGTGAAGACCAGCAACAGCTTTCAGGGCTGCCACCTTCCGTGTGGGACAAGGAGCCGGACGTGTGCCTTTTCGGAATCAGGCTCTGCCGAGGACGAGAGCCATGAGATGTTCCTCCTCTGGGCAAGCCCGGGTCCCAGATCCTGTTGTGCCTGTGAATAGGCTACAGGGGGACGGTGAAGACCAGCAACAGCTTTCAGGGCTGCCACCTTCCGTGTGGGACAAGGAGCCGGACGTGTGCCTTTTCGGAATCAGGCTCTGCCGAGGACGAGAGCCATGAGATGTTCCTCCTCTGGGCATGCCCAGGTCCCGAATCCTGTTTTGCCTTTGAATAGGCTGCAGCGGGACGGTGAAGACCAGCAACAGCTTTCAGGGCTGCCACCTTCCGTGTGGGACAAGGAGCCAGACGTGTGCCTTTTCGGAATCAGGCTCTGCCGAGGACGAGATCCATGAGATGTTCCTCCTCTGGGCATGCCCGGGTCCCAGATCCTGTTGTGCCTGTGAATAGGCTGCACGGGGACGGTGAAGACCAGCAACAGCTTTCAGGGCTGCCAACTTCCGTGTGGGACAAGGAGCCGGACGTGTGCCTTTTCGGAATCAGGCTCTGCCGAGGACGAGATCCATAAGATGTTCCTCCTCTGTGCAAGCCCAGGTCCCAGATCCTGTTGTGCCTGTGAATAGGCTGCAGCGGGACGGTGAAGACCAGCAACAACTTTCAGGGCTGCCACCTTCCGTGTGGGACAAGGAGCCGGACGTGTGCCTTTTCGGAATCAGGCTCTACCGAGGACGAGAGCCATGAGATGTTCCTCCTCTGGGCAAGCCCGGGTCCCAGATCCTGTTGTGCCTGTGAATAGGCTGCAGGGGGACGGTGAAGACCAGCAACAGCTTTCAGGGCTGCCACCTTCCGTGTGGGACAAGGAGCCGGACGTGTGCCTTTTCGGAATCAGGCTCTGCCGAGGACGAGAGCCATGAGATGTTCCTCCTCTGGGCATGCCCGGGTCCCAGATCCTGTTGTGCCTGTGAATAGGCTGCAGGGGGACGGTGAAGACCAGCAACATCTTTCAGGGCTGCCACCTTCCGTGTGGGACAAGGAGCCGGACGTGTGCCTTTTCGGAATCAGGCTCTGCCGAGGACGAGAGCCATGAGATGTTCCTCCTCTCAGCAAGCCCAGGTCCCAGATCCTGTTGTGCCTGTGAATAGGCTGCAGGGGGACGGTAAAGACCAGCAACAGCTTTCAGGGCTGCCACCTTCCGTGTGGGACAAGGAGCCGGACGTGTGCCTTTTCGGAATCAGGCTCTGCCGAGGACGAGAGCCATGAGATGTTCCTCCTCTGGGCATGCCCGTGTCCTGAATCCTGTTGTGCCTGTGAATAGGCTGCAGGGGGACGGTGAAGACCAGCAACAGCTTTCAGGGCTGCCACCTTCCGTGTGGGACAAGGAGCCGGACTTGTGCCCTTTCGGAATCAGGCTCTGCCGAGGACGAGATCCATTAGATGTTCCTCCTCTGGGCATGCCCAGGTCCCAGATCCTGTTGTGCCTGTGAATAGGCTGCAGGGGGACGGTGAAGACCAGCAACAGCTTTCAGGGCTGCCACCTTCCGTGTGGGACAAGGAGCCGGACGTGTGCCTTTTCGGAATCAGGCTCTGCCGAGGACGAGAGCCATGAGATGTTCCTCCTCTGGGCAAGCCCAGGTCCCAGATCCTGTTGTGCCTGTGAATAGGCTGCAGGGGGACGGTAAAGACCAGCAACAGCTTTCAGGGCTGCCACCTTCCGTGTGGGACAAGGAGCCGGACGTGTGCCTTTTCGGAATCAGGCTCTGCCGAGGACGAGAGCCATGAGATGTTCCTCCTCTGGGCATTCCCGGGTCCCAGATCCTGTTGTGCCTGTGAATAGGCTGCAGGGGGACGGTGAAGACCAGCAACAGCTTTCAGGGCTGCCACCTTCCGTGTGGGACAAGGAGCCGGACTTGTGCCCTTTCGGAATCAGGCTCTGCCGAGGACGAGATCCATTAGATGTTCCTCCTCTGGGCATGCCCGGGTCCCAGATCCTGTTGTGCCTGTGAATAGGCTGCAGGGGGACGGTAAAGACCAGCAACAGCTTTCAGGGCTGCCACCTTCCGTGTGGGACAAGGAGCCGGACGTGTGCCTTTTCGGAATCAGGCTCTGCCGCGGACGAGAGCCATGAGATGTTCCTCCTCTCAGCAAGCCCGGGTCCCATCTCCTGTTGTACCTGTGAATAGGCTGCAGGGGGACGGTGAAGACCAGCAACAGCTTTCAGGGCTGCCACCTTCCGTGTGGGACAAGGAGCCGGACGTGTGCCTTTTCGGAATCAGGCTCTGCCGAGGACGAGAGCCATGAGATTTTCCTTCTCTGGGCATGCCCGGGTCCTGAATCCTGTTGTGCCTCTGAATAGGCTGCAGGGGGACGGTGAAGACCAGCAACAGCTTTCAGGGCTGCCACCTTCCGTGTGGGACAAGGAGCCGGACGTGTGCCTTTTCGGAATCAGGCTCTGCCGAGGACGAGAGCCATGAGATGTTCCTCCTCTGGGCAAGCCCGGGTCCCAGATCCTGTTGTGCCTCTGAATAGGCTGCAGGGGGACGGTGAAGACCAGCAACAACTTTCAGGGCTGCCACCTTCCGTGTGGGACAAGGAGCCGGACGTGTGCCTTTTCGGAATCAGGCTCTGCCGAGGACGAGAGCCATGAGATGTTCCTCCTCTGGGCATGCCCAGGTCCCGAATCCTGTTTTGCCTTTGAATAGGCTGCAGCGGGACGGTGAAGACCAGCAACAGCTTTCAGGGCTGCCACCTTCCTTGTGGGACAAGGAGCCGGACGTGTGCCTTTTCGGAATCAGGCTCTGCCGAGGACGAGATACATGAGATGTTCCTCCTCTGGGCATGCCCGGGTCCCAGATCCTGTTGTGCCTGTGAATAGGCTGCAGGGGGACGGTGAAGACCAGCAACATATTTCAGGGCTGCCACCTTCCGTGTGGGACAAGGAGCCGGACGTGTGCCTTTTCGGAATCAGGCTCTGCCGAGGACGAGTTCCATAAGATGTTCCTCCTCTGTGCAAGCCCAGGTCCCAGATCCTGTTGTGCCTGTGAATAGGCTGCAGGGGGACGGTGAAGACCAGCAACAACTTTCAGGGCTGCCACCTTCCGTGTGGGACAAGGAGCCGGACGTGTGCCTTTTCGGAATCAGGCTCTACCGAGGACGAGAGCCATGAGATGTTCCTCCTCTGGGCAAGCCCGGGTCCCAGATCCTGTTGTACCTGTGAATAGGCTGCAGGGGGACGGTGAAGACCAGCAACAGCTTTCAGGGCTGCCACCTTCCGTGTGGGACAAGGAGCCGGACGTGTGCCTTTTCGGAATCAGGCTCTGCCGAGGACGAGATCCATGAGATGTTCCTCCTCTGGGCATGCCCGGGTCCCAGATCCTGTTGTGCCAGTGAATAGGCTGCAGGGGGACGGTGAAGACCAGCAACATCTTTCAGGGCTGCCACCTTCCGTGTGGGACAAGGAGCCGGACGTGTGCCTTTTCGGAATCAGGCTCTGCCGAGGACGAGAGCCATGAGATGTTCCTCCTCTGGGCAAGCCCGGGTCCCAGATCCTGTTGTGCCTGTGAATAGGCTGCAGGGGGACGGTGAAGACCAGCAACAGCTTTCAGGGCTGCCACCTTCCGTGTGGGACAAGGAGCCGGACGTGTGCCTTTTCGGAATCAGGCTCTGCCGAGGACGAGAGCCATGAGATGTTCCTCCTCTGGGCATGCCCGGGTCCCAGATCCTGTTGTGCCTGTGAATAGGCTGCAGGGGGACGGTGAAGACCAGCAACATCTTTCAGGGCTGCCACCTTCCGTGTGGGACAAGGAGCCGGACGTGTGCCTTTTCGGAATCAGGCTCTGCCGAGGACGAGAGCCATGAGATGTTCCTCCTCTCAGCAAGCCCAGGTCCCAGATCCTGTTGTGCCTGTGAATAGGCTGCAGGGGGACGGTAAAGACCAGCAACAGCTTTCAGGGCTGCCACCTTCCGTGTGGGACAAGGAGCCGGACGTGTGCCTTTTCGGAATCAGGCTCTGCCGAGGACGAGAGCCATGAGATGTTCCTCCTCTGGGCATGCCCGTGTCCTGAATCCTGTTGTGCCTGTGAATAGGCTGCAGGGGGACGGTGAAGACCAGCAACAGCTTTCAGGGCTGCCACCTTCCGTGTGGGACAAGGAGCCGGACTTGTGCCCTTTCGGAATCAGGCTCTGCCGAGGACGAGATCCATTAGATGTTCCTCCTCTGGGCATGCCCAGGTCCCAGATCCTGTTGTGCCTGTGAATAGGCTGCAGGGGGACGGTGAAGACCAGCAACAGCTTTCAGGGCTGCCACCTTCCGTGTGGGACAAGGAGCCGGACGTGTGCCTTTTCGGAATCAGGCTCTGCCGAGGACGAGAGCCATGAGATGTTCCTCCTCTGGGCAAGCCCAGGTCCCAGATCCAGTTGTGCCTGTGAATAGGCTGCAGGGGGACGGTAAAGACCAGCAACAGCTTTCAGGGCTGCCACCTTCCGTGTGGGACAAGGAGCCGGACGTGTGCCTTTTCGGAATCAGGCTCTGCCGAGGACGAGAGCCATGAGATGTTCCTCCTCTGGGCATTCCCGGGTCCCAGATCCTGTTGTGCCTGTGAATAGGCTGCAGGGGGACGGTGAAGACCAGCAACAGCTTTCAGGGCTGCCACCTTCCGTGTGGGACAAGGAGCCGGACTTGTGCCCTTTCGGAATCAGGCTCTGCCGAGGACGAGATCCATGAGATGTTCCTCCTCTGGGCATGCCCGGGTCCCAGATCCTGTTGTGCCTGTGAATAGGCTGCAGGGGGACGGTAAAGACCAGCAACAGCTTTCAGGGCTGCCACCTTCCGTGTGGGACAAGGAGCCGGACGTGTGCCTTTTCGGAATCAGGCTCTGCCGCGGACGAGAGCCATGAGATGTTCCTCCTCTCAGCAAGCCCGGGTCCCATCTCCTGTTGTACCTGTGAATAGGCTGCAGGGGGACGGTGAAGACCAGCAACAGCTTTCAGGGCTGCCACCTTCCGTGTGGGACAAGGAGCCGGACGTGTGCCTTTTCGGAATCAGGCTCTGCCGAGGACGAGAGCCATGAGATTTTCCTTCTCTGGGCATGCCCGGGTCCTGAATCCTGTTGTGCCTCTGAATAGGCTGCAGGGGGACGGTGAAGACCAGCAACAGCTTTCAGGGCTGCCACCTTCCGTGTGGGACAAGGAGCCGGACGTGTGCCTTTTCGGAATCAGGCTCTGCCGAGGACGAGAGCCATGAGATGTTCCTCCTCTGGGCAAGCCCGGGTCCCAGATCCTGTTGTGCCTCTGAATAGGCTGCAGGGGGACGGTGAAGACCAGCAACAACTTTCAGGGCTGCCACCTTCCGTGTGGGACAAGGAGCCGGACGTGTGCCTTTTCGGAATCAGGCTCTGCCGAGGACGAGAGCCATGAGATGTTCCTCCTCTGGGCATGCCCAGGTCCCGAATCCTGTTTTGCCTTTGAATAGGCTGCAGCGGGACGGTGAAGACCAGCAACAGCTTTCAGGGCTGCCACCTTCCTTGTGGGACAAGGAGCCGGACGTGTGCCTTTTCGGAATCAGGCTCTGCCGAGGACGAGATACATGAGATGTTCCTCCTCTGGGCATGCCCGGGTCCCAGATCCTGTTGTGCCTGTGAATAGGCTGCAGGGGGACGGTGAAGACCAGCAACATATTTCAGGGCTGCCACCTTCCGTGTGGGACAAGGAGCCGGACGTGTGCCTTTTCGGAATCAGGCTCTGCCGAGGACGAGTTCCATAAGATGTTCCTCCTCTGTGCAAGCCCAGGTCCCAGATCCTGTTGTGCCTGTGAATAGGCTGCAGGGGGACGGTGAAGACCAGCAACAACTTTCAGGGCTGCCACCTTCCGTGTGGGACAAGGAGCCGGACGTGTGCCTTTTCGGAATCAGGCTCTACCGAGGACGAGAGCCATGAGATGTTCCTCCTCTGGGCAAGCCCGGGTCCCAGATCCTGTTGTACCTGTGAATAGGCTGCAGGGGGACGGTGAAGACCAGCAACAGCTTTCAGGGCTGCCACCTTCCGTGTGGGACAAGGAGCCGGACGTGTGCCTTTTCGGAATCAGGCTCTGCCGAGGACGAGATCCATGAGATGTTCCTCCTCTGGGCATGCCCGGGTCCCAGATCCTGTTGTGCCTGTGAATAGGCTGCAGGGGGACGGTGAAGACCAGCAACATCTTTCAGGGCTGCCACCTTCCGTGTGGGACAAGGAGCCGGACGTGTGCCTTTTCGGAATCAGGCTCTGCCGAGGACGAGAGCCATGAGATGTTCCTCCTCTGGGCAAGCCCGGGTCCCAGATCCTGTTGTGCCTGTGAATAGGCTGCAGGGGGACGGTGAAGACCAGCAACAGCTTTCAGGGCTGCCACCTTCCGTGTGGGACAAGGAGCCGGACGTGTGCCTTTTCGGAATCAGGCTCTGCCGAGGACGAGAGCCATGAGATGTTCCTCCTCTGGGCATGCCCGGGTCCCAGATCCTGTTGTGCCTGTGAATAGGCTGCAGGGGGACGGTGAAGACCAGCAACAGCTTTCAGGGCTGCCACCTTCCGTGTGGGACAAGGAGCCGGACGTGTGCCTTTTCGGAATCAGGCTCTGCCGAGGACGAGAGCCATGAGATGTTCCTCCTCTCAGCAAGCCCAGGTCCCAGATCCTGTTGTGCCTGTGAATAGGCTGCAGGGGGACGGTAAAGACCAGCAACATATTTCAGGGCTGCCACCTTCCGTGTGGGACAAGGAGCCGGACGTGTGCCTTTTCGGAATCAGGCTCTGCCGAGGACGAGAGCCATGAGATGTTCCTCCTCTGGGCATGCCCGGGTCCCAGATCCTGTTGTGCCTGTGAATAGGCTGCAGGGGGACGGTGAAGACCAGCAACAGCTTTCAGGGCTGCCACCTTCCGTGTGGGACAATGAGCCAGACGTGTGCCTTTTCGGAATCAGGCTCTGCCGAGGACGAGAGCCATGAGATGTTCCTCCTCTGGGCATGCCCGGGTCCCAGATCCTGTTGTGCCTGTGAATAGGCTGCAGGGGGACGGTGAAGACCAGCAACAGCTTTCAGGGCTGCCACCTTCCGTGTGGGACAAGGAGCCGGACGTGTGCCTTTTCGGAATCAGGCTCTGCCGAGGACGAGAGCCATGAGATGTTCCTCCTCTCAGCAAGCCCAGGTCCCAGATCCTGTTGTGCCTGTGAATAGGCTGCAGGGGGACGGTAAAGACCAGCAACAGCTTTCAGGGCTGCCACCTTCCGTGTGGGACAAGGAGCCGGACGTGTGCCTTTTCGGAATCAGGCTCTGCCGAGGACGAGAGCCATGAGATGTTCCTCCTCTGGGCATGCCCGGGTCCTGAATCCTGTTGTGCCTGTGAATAGGCTGCAGGGGGACGGTGAAGACCAGCAACAGCTTTCAGGGCTGCCACCTTCCGTGTGGGACAAGGAGCCAGACGTGTGCCTTTTCGGAATCAGGCTCTGCCGAGGACGAGAGCCATGAGATGTTCCTCCTCTGGGCATGCCCGGGTCCCAGATCCTGTTGTGCCTGTGAATAGGCTGCAGGGGGACGGTGAAGACCAGCAACAGCTTTCAGGGCTGCCACCTTCCGTGTGGGACAAGGAGCCGGACGTGTGCCTTTTCGGAATCAGGCTCTGCCGAGGACGAGAGCCATGAGATGTTCCTCCTCTGGGCATGCCTGGGTCCCAGATCCTGTTGTACCTGTGAATAGGCTGCAGGGGGACGGTGAAGACCAGCAACATCTTTCAGGGCTGCCACCTTCCGTGTGGGACAAGGAGCCGGACGTGTGCCTTTTCGGAATCAGGCTCTGCCGAGGACGAGAGCCATGAGATGTTCCTCCTCTGGGCAAGCCCGGGTCCCAGATCCTGTTGTGCCTGTGAATAGGCTACAGGGGGACGGTGAAGACCAGCAACAGCTTTCAGGGCTGCCACCTTCCGTGTGGGACAAGGAGCCGGACGTGTGCCTTTTCGGAATCAGGCTCTGCCAAGGACGAGAGCCATGAGATGTTCCTCCTCTCAGCAAGCCCAGGTCCCAGATCCTGTTGTGCCTGTGAATAGGCTGCAGGGGGACGGTAAAGACCAGCAACAGCTTTCAGGGCTGCCACCTTCCGTGTGGGCCAAGGAGCCGGACGTGTGCCTTTTCGGAATCAGGCTCTGCCGAGGACGAGATCCATGAGATGTTCCTCCTCTGGGCATGCCTGGGTCCCAGATCCTGTTGTGCCTGTGAATAGGCTGCAGGGGGACGGTGAAGACCAGCAACATCTTTCAGGGCTGCCACCTTCCGTGTGGGACAAGGAGCCGGACGTGTGCCTTTTCGGAATCAGGCTCTGCCGAGGACGAGAGCCATGAGATGTTCCTCCTCTGGGCAAGCCCGGGTCCCAGATCCTGTTGTGCCTGTGAATAGGCTACAGGGGGACGGTGAAGACCAGCAACAGCTTTCAGGGCTGCCACCTTCCGTGTGGGACAAGGAGCCGGACGTGTGCCTTTTCGGAATCAGGCTCTGCCGAGGACGAGAGCCATGAGATGTTCCTCCTCTGGGCATGCCCAGGTCCCGAATCCTGTTTTGCCTTTGAATAGGCTGCAGCGGGACGGTGAAGACCAGCAACAGCTTTCAGGGCTGCCACCTTCCTTGTGGGACAAGGAGCCGGACGTGTGCCTTTTCGGAATCAGGCTCTGCCGAGGACGAGATACATGAGATGTTCCTCCTCTGGGCATGCCCGGGTCCCAGATCCTGTTGTGCCTGTGAATAGGCTGCAGGGGGACGGTGAAGACCAGCAACATATTTCAGGGCTGCCACCTTCCGTGTGGGACAAGGAGCCGGACGTGTGCCTTTTCGGAATCAGGCTCTGCCGAGGACGAGTTCCATAAGATGTTCCTCCTCTGTGCAAGCCCAGGTCCCAGATCCTGTTGTGCCTGTGAATAGGCTGCAGGGGGACGGTGAAGACCAGCAACAACTTTCAGGGCTGCCACCTTCCGTGTGGGACAAGGAGCCGGACGTGTGCCTTTTCGGAATCAGGCTCTACCGAGGACGAGAGCCATGAGATGTTCCTCCTCTGGGCAAGCCCGGGTCCCAGATCCTGTTGTACCTGTGAATAGGCTGCAGGGGGACGGTGAAGACCAGCAACAGCTTTCAGGTCTGCCACCTTCCGTGTGGGACAAGGAGCCGGACGTGTGCCTTTTCGGAATCAGGCTCTGCCGAGGACGAGAGCCATGAGATGTTCCTCCTCTGGGCATGCCCGGGTCCCAGATCCTGTTGTGCCTGTGAATAGGCTGCAGGGGGACGGTGAAGACCAGCAACAGCTTTCAGGGCTGCCACCTTCCGTGTGGGACAAGGAGCCGGACGTGTGCCTTTTCGGAATCAGGCTCTGCCGAGGACGAGAGCCATGAGATGTTCCTCCTCTCAGCAAGCCCAGGTCCCAGATCCTGTTGTGCCTGTGAATAGGCTGCAGGGGGACGGTAAAGACCAGCAACAGCTTTCAGGGCTGCCACCTTCCGTGTGGGACAAGGAGCCGGACGTGTGCCTTTTCGGAATCAGGCTCTGCCGAGGACGAGAGCCATGAGATGTTCCTCCTCTGGGCATGCCCGGGTCCTGAATCCTGTTGTGCCTGTGAATAGGCTGCAGGGGGACGGTGAAGACCAGCAACAGCTTTCAGGGCTGCCACCTTCCGTGTGGGACAAGGAGCCAGACGTGTGCCTTTTCGGAATCAGGCTCTGCCGAGGACGAGAGCCATGAGATGTTCCTCCTCTGGGCATGCCCGGGTCCCAGATCCTGTTGTGCCTGTGAATAGGCTGCAGGGGGACGGTGAAGACCAGCAACAGCTTTCAGGGCTGCCACCTTCCGTGTGGGACAAGGAGCCGGACGTGTGCCTTTTCGGAATCAGGCTCTGCCGAGGACGAGAGCCATGAGATGTTCCTCCTCTGGGCATGCCCGGTTCCCAGATCCTGTTGTACCTGTGAATAGGCTGCAGGGGGATGGTGAAGACCAGCAACAGCTTTCAGGGCTGCCACCTTCCGTGTGGGACAAGGAGCCGGACGTGTGCCTTTTCGGAATCAGGCTCTGCCGAGGACGAGATCCATGAGATGTTCCTCCTCTGGGCATGCCTGGGTCCCAGATCCTGTTGTGCCTGTGAATAGGCTGCAGGGGGACGGTGAAGACCAGCAACATCTTTCAGGGCTGCCACCTTCCGTGTGGGACAAGGAGCCGGACGTGTGCCTTTTCGGAATCAGGCTCTGCCGAGGACGAGAGCCATGAGATGTTCCTCCTCTGGGCAAGCCCGGGTCCCAGATCCTGTTGTGCCTGTGAATAGGCTACAGGGGGACGGTGAAGACCAGCAACAGCTTTCAGGGCTGCCACCTTCCGTGTGGGACAAGGAGCCGGACGTGTGCCTTTTCGGAATCAGGCTCTGCCGAGGACGAGAGCCATGAGATGTTCCTCCTCTCAGCAAGCCCAGGTCCCAGATCCTGTTGTGCCTGTGAATAGGCTGCAGGGGGACGGTAAAGACCAGCAACAGCTTTCAGGGCTGCCACCTTCCGTGTGGGCCAAGGAGCCGGACGTGTGCCTTTTCGGAATCAGGCTCTGCCGAGGACGAGATCCATGAGATGTTCCTCCTCTGGGCATGCCCGGGTCCCAGATCCTGTTGTGCCTGTGAATAGGCTGCAGGGGGACGGTGAAGACCAGCAACATCTTTCAGGGCTGCCACCTTCCGTGTGGGACAAGGAGCCGGACGTGTGCCTTTTCGGAATCAGGCTCTGCCGAGGACGAGAGCCATGAGATGTTCCTCCTCTGGGCAAGCCCGGGTCCCAGATCCTGTTGTGCCTGTGAATAGGCTACAGGGGGACGGTGAAGACCAGCAACAGCTTTCAGGGCTGCCACCTTCCGTGTGGGACAAGGAGCCGGACGTGTGCCTTTTCGGAATCAGGCTCTGCCGAGGACGAGAGCCATGAGATGTTCCTCCTCTGGGCATGCCCAGGTCCCGAATCCTGTTTTGCCTTTGAATAGGCTGCAGCGGGACGGTGAAGACCAGCAACAGCTTTCAGGGCTGCCACCTTCCTTGTGGGACAAGGAGCCGGACGTGTGCCTTTTCGGAATCAGGCTCTGCCGAGGACGAGATACATGAGATGTTCCTCCTCTGGGCATGCCCGGGTCCCAGATCCTGTTGTGCCTGTGAATAGGCTGCAGGGGGACGGTGAAGACCAGCAACATATTTCAGGGCTGCCACCTTCCGTGTGGGACAAGGAGCCGGACGTGTGCCTTTTCGGAATCAGGCTCTGCCGAGGACGAGTTCCATAAGATGTTCCTCCTCTGTGCAAGCCCAGGTCCCAGATCCTGTTGTGCCTGTGAATAGGCTGCAGGGGGACGGTGAAGACCAGCAACAACTTTCAGGGCTGCCACCTTCCGTGTGGGACAAGGAGCCGGACGTGTGCCTTTTCGGAATCAGGCTCTACCGAGGACGAGAGCCATGAGATGTTCCTCCTCTGGGCAAGCCCGGGTCCCAGATCCTGTTGTACCTGTGAATAGGCTGCAGGGGGACGGTGAAGACCAGCAACAGCTTTCAGGGCTGCCACCTTCCGTGTGGGACAAGGAGCCGGACGTGTGCCTTTTCGGAATCAGGCTCTGCCGAGGACGAGATCCATGAGATGTTCCTCCTCTGGGCATGCCCGGGTCCCAGATCCTGTTGTGCCTGTGAATAGGCTGCAGGGGGACGGTGAAGACCAGCAACATCTTTCAGGGCTGCCACCTTCCGTGTGGGACAAGGAGCCGGACGTGTGCCTTTTCGGAATCAGGCTCTGCCGAGGACGAGAGCCATGAGATGTTCCTCCTCTGGGCAAGCCCGGGTCCCAGATCCTGTTGTGCCTGTGAATAGGCTGCAGGGGGACGGTGAAGACCAGCAACAGCTTTCAGGGCTGCCACCTTCCGTGTGGGACAAGGAGCCGGACGTGTGCCTTTTCGGAATCAGGCTCTGCCGAGGACGAGAGCCATGAGATGTTCCTCCTCTGGGCATGCCCGGGTCCCAGATCCTGTTGAGCCTGTGAATAGGCTGCAGGGGGACGGTGAAGACCAGCAACAGCTTTCAGGGCTGCCACCTTCCGTGTGGGACAAGGAGCCGGACGTGTGCCTTTTCGGAATCAGGCTCTGCCGAGGACGAGAGCCATGAGATGTTCCTCCTCTGGGCATGCCCGTGTCCTGAATCCTGTTGTGCCTGTGAATAGGCTGCAGGGGGACGGTGAAGACCAGCAACAGCTTTCAGGGCTGCCACCTTCCGTGTGGGACAAGGAGCCGGACTTGTGCCCTTTCGGAATCAGGCTCTGCCGAGGACGAGATCCATTAGATGTTCCTCCTCTGGGCATGCCCAGGTCCCAGATCCTGTTGTGCCTGTGAATAGGCTGCAGGGGGACGGTGAAGACCAGCAACAGCTTTCAGGGCTGCCACCTTCCGTGTGGGACAAGGAGCCGGACGTGTGCCTTTTCGGAATCAGGCTCTGCCGCGGACGAGAGCCATGAGATGTTCCTCCTCTCAGCAAGCCCGGGTCCCATCTCCTGTTGTACCTGTGAATAGGCTGCAGGGGGACGGTGAAGACCAGCAACAGCTTTCAGGGCTGCCACCTTCCGTGTGGGACAAGGAGCCGGACGTGTGCCTTTTCGGAATCAGGCTCTGCCGAGGACGAGAGCCATGAGATTTTCCTTCTCTGGGCATGCCCGGGTCCTGAATCCTGTTGTGCCTCTGAATAGGCTGCAGGGGGACGGTGAAGACCAGCAACAGCTTTCAGGGCTGCCACCTTCCGTGTGGGACAAGGAGCCGGACGTGTGCCTTTTCGGAATCAGGCTCTGCCGAGGACGAGAGCCATGAGATGTTCCTCCTCTGGGCAAGCCCGGGTCCCAGATCCTGTTGTGCCTGTGAATAGGCTACAGGGGGACGGTGAAGACCAGCAACAGCTTTCAGGGCTGCCACCTTCCGTGTGGGACAAGGAGCCGGACGTGTGCCTTTTCGGAATCAGGCTCTGCCGAGGACGAGAGCCATGAGATGTTCCTCCTCTGGGCATGCCCAGGTCCCGAATCCTGTTTTGCCTTTGAATAGGCTGCAGCGGGACGGTGAAGACCAGCAACAGCTTTCAGGGCTGCCACCTTCCTTGTGGGACAAGGAGCCGGACGTGTGCCTTTTCGGAATCAGGCTCTGCCGAGGACGAGATACATGAGATGTTCCTCCTCTGGGCATGCCCGGGTCCCAGATCCTGTTGTGCCTGTGAATAGGCTGCAGGGGGACGGTGAAGACCAGCAACATATTTCAGGGCTGCCACCTTCCGTGTGGGACAAGGAGCCGGACGTGTGCCTTTTCGGAATCAGGCTCTGCCGAGGACGAGTTCCATAAGATGTTCCTCCTCTGTGCAAGCCCAGGTCCCAGATCCTGTTGTGCCTGTGAATAGGCTGCAGGGGGACGGTGAAGACCAGCAACAACTTTCAGGGCTGCCACCTTCCGTGTGGGACAAGGAGCCGGACGTGTGCCTTTTCGGAATCAGGCTCTACCGAGGACGAGAGCCATGAGATGTTCCTCCTCTGGGCAAGCCCGGGTCCCAGATCCTGTTGTACCTGTGAATAGGCTGCAGGGGGACGGTGAAGACCAGCAACAGCTTTCAGGGCTGCCACCTTCCGTGTGGGACAAGGAGCCGGACGTGTGCCTTTTCGGAATCAGGCTCTGCCGAGGACGAGAGCCATGAGATGTTCCTCCTCTGGGCAAGCCCGGGTCCCAGATCCTGTTGTGCCTGTGAATAGGCTACAGGGGGACGGTGAAGACCAGCAACAGCTTTCAGGGCTGCCACCTTCCGTGTGGGACAAGGAGCCGGACGTGTGCCTTTTCGGAATCAGGCTCTGCCGAGGACGAGAGCCATGAGATGTTCCTCCTCTGGGCATGCCCAGGTCCCGAATCCTGTTTTGCCTTTGAATAGGCTGCAGCGGGACGGTGAAGACCAGCAACAGCTTTCAGGGCTGCCACCTTCCTTGTGGGACAAGGAGCCGGACGTGTGCCTTTTCGGAATCAGGCTCTGCCGAGGACGAGATACATGAGATGTTCCTCCTCTGGGCAAGCCCGGGTCCCAGATCCTGTTGTGCCTGTGAATAGGCTGCAGGGGGACGGTGAAGACCAGCAACATATTTCAGGGCTGCCACCTTCCGTGTGGGACAAGGAGCCGGACGTGTGCCTTTTCGGAATCAGGCTCTGCCGAGGACGAGTTCCATAAGATGTTCCTCCTCTGTGCAAACCCAGGTCCCAGATCCTGTTGTGCCTGTGAATAGGCTGCAGGGGGACGGTGAAGACCAGCAACAACTTTCAGGGCTGCCACCTTCCGTGTGGGACAAGGAGCCGGACGTGTGCCTTTTCGGAATCAGGCTCTGCCGAGGACGAGAGCCATGAGATGTTCCTCCTCTGGGCATGCCCGGGTCCCAGATCCTGTTGTGCCTGTGAATAGGCTGCAGGGGGACGGTGAAGACCAGCAACAGCTTTCAGGGCTGCCACCTTCCGTGTGGGACAAGGAGCCGGACGTGTGCCTTTTCGGAATCAGGCTCTGCCGAGGACGAGAGCCATGAGATGTTCCTCTTATCAGCAAGCCCAGGTCCCAGATCCTGTTGTGCCTGTGAATAGGCTGCAGGGGGACGGTAAAGACCAGCAACAGCTTTCAGGGCTGCCACCTTCCGTGTGGGACAAGGAGCCGGACGTGTGCCTTTTCGGAATCAGGCTCTGCCGAGGACGAGAGCCATGAGATGTTCCTCCTCTGGGCATGCCCGGGTCCTGAATCCTGTTGTGCCTGTGAATAGGCTGCAGGGGGACGGTGAAGACCAGCAACAGCTTTCAGGGCTGCCACCTTCCGTGTGGGACAAGGAGCCAGACGTGTGCCTTTTCGGAATCAGGCTCTGCCGAGGACGAGAGCCATGAGATGTTCCTCCTCTGGGCATGCCCGGGTCCCAGATCCTGTTGTGCCTGTGAATAGGCTGCAGGGGGACGGTGAAGACCAGCAACAGCTTTCAGGGCTGCCACCTTCCGTGTGGGACAAGGAGCCGGACGTGTGCCTTTTCGGAATCAGGCTCTGCCGAGGACGAGAGCCATGAGATGTTCCTCCTCTGGGCATGCCCGGTTCACAGATCCTGTTGTACCTGTGAATAGGCTGCAGGGGGATGGTGAAGACCAGCAACAGCTTTCAGGGCTGCCACCTTCCGTGTGGGACAAGGAGCCGGACGTGTGCCTTTTCGGAATCAGGCTCTGCCGAGGACGAGATCCATGAGATGTTCCTCCTCTGGGCATGCCTGGGTCCCAGATCCTGTTGTGCCTGTGAATAGGCTGCAGGGGGACGGTGAAGACCAGCAACATCTTTCAGGGCTGCCACCTTCCGTGTGGGACAAGGAGCCGGACGTGTGCCTTTTCGGAATCAGGCTCTGCCGAGGACGAGAGCCATGAGATGTTCCTCCTCTGGGCAAGCCCGGGTCCCAGATCCTGTTGTGCCTGTGAATAGGCTACAGGGGGACGGTGAAGACCAGCAACAGCTTTCAGGGCTGCCACCTTCCGTGTGGGACAAGGAGCCGGACGTGTGCCTTTTCGGAATCAGGCTCTGCCGAGGACGAGAGCCATGAGATGTTCCTCCTCTCAGCAAGCCCAGGTCCCAGATCCTGTTGTGCCTGTGAATAGGCTGCAGGGGGACGGTAAAGACCAGCAACAGCTTTCAGGGCTGCCACCTTCCGTGTGGGCCAAGGAGCCGGACGTGTGCCTTTTCGGAATCAGGCTCTGCCGAGGACGAGATCCATGAGATGTTCCTCCTCTGGGCATGCCTGGGTCCCAGATCCTGTTGTGCCTGTGAATAGGCTGCAGGGGGACGGTGAAGACCAGCAACATCTTTCAGGGCTGCCACCTTCCGTGTGGGACAAGGAGCCGGACGTGTGCCTTTTCGGAATCAGGCTCTGCCGAGGACGAGAGCCATGAGATGTTCCTCCTCTGGGCAAGCCCGGGTCCCAGATCCTGTTGTGCCTGTGAATAGGCTACAGGGGGACGGTGAAGACCAGCAACAGCTTTCAGGGCTGCCACCTTCCGTGTGGGACAAGGAGCCGGACGTGTGCCTTTTCGGAATCAGGCTCTGCCGAGGACGAGAGCCATGAGATGTTCCTCCTCTGGGCATGCCCAGGTCCCGAATCCTGTTTTGCCTTTGAATAGGCTGCAGGGGGACGGTGAAGACCAGCAACATCTTTCAGGGCTGCCACCTTCCGTGTGGGACAAGGA
The DNA here is from genome assembly GCF_929443795.1 of Astur gentilis. Taxonomy (NCBI): domain Eukaryota; kingdom Metazoa; phylum Chordata; class Aves; order Accipitriformes; family Accipitridae; genus Astur; species Astur gentilis. Next base: position 173,670 of record NW_026061033.1, read on the forward strand.
GCCGGACGTGTGCCTTTTCGGAATCAGGCTCTGCCGAGGACGAGAGCCATGAGATGTTCCTCCTCTGGGCAAGCCCGGGTCCCAGATCCTGTTGTGCCTGTGAATAGGCTGCAGGGGGACGGTGAAGACCAGCAACAGCTTTCAGGGCTGCCACCTTCCGTGTGGGACAAGGAGCCGGACGTGTGCCTTTTCGGAATCAGGCTCTGCCGAGGACGAGAGCCATGAGATGTTCCTCCTCTGGGCATGCCCGGGTCCCAGATCCTGTTGAGCCTGTGAATAGGCTGCAGGGGCACGGTGAAGACCAGCAACAGCTTTCAGGGCTGCCACCTTCCGTGTGGGACAAGGAGCCGGACGTGTGCCTTTTCGGAATCAGGCTCTGCCGAGGACGAGAGCCATGAGATGTTCCTCCTCTCAGCAAGCCCAGGTCCCAGATCCTGTTGTGCCTGTGAATAGGCTGCAGGGGGACGGTAAAGACCAGCAACAGCTTTCAGGGCTGCCACCTTCCGTGTGGGACAAGGAGCCGGACGTGTGCCTTTTCGGAATCAGGCTCTGCCGAGGACGAGAGCCATGAGATGTTCCTCCTCTGGGCATGCCCGGGTCCAGAATCCTGTTGTGCCTGTGAATAGGCTGCAGGGGGACGGTGAAGACCAGCAACAGCTTTCAGGGCTGCCACCTTCCGTGTGGGACAAGGAGCCAGACGTGTGCCTTTTCGGAATCAGGCTCTGCCGAGGACGAGAGCCATGAGATGTTCCTCCTCTGGGCATGCCCGGGTCCCAGATCCTGTTGTGCCTGTGAATAGGCTGCAGGGGGACGGTGAAGACCACAAACAGCTTTCAGGGCTGCCACCTTCCGTGTGGGACAAGGAGCCGGACGTGTGCCTTTTCGGAATCAGGCTCTGCCGAGGACGAGAGCCATGAGATGTTCCTCCTCTGGGCATGCCCGGTTCCCAGATCCTGTTGTACCTGTGAATAGGCTGCAGGGGGATGGTGAAGACCAGCAACAGCTTTCAGGGCTGCCACCTTCCGTGTGGGACAAGGAGCCGGACGTGTGCCTTTTCGGAATCAGGCTCTGCCGAGGACGAGAGCCATGAGATGTTCCTCCTCTCAGCAAGCCCAGGTCCCAGATCCTGTTGTGCCTGTGAATAGGCTACAGGGGGACGGTAAAGACCAGCAACAGCTTTCAGGGCTGCCACCTTCCGTGTGGGCCAAGGAGCCGGACGTGTGCCTTTTCGGAATCAGGCTCTGCCGAGGACGAGAGCCATGAGATGTTCCTCCTCTGGGCATGCCCAGGTCCCGAATCCTGTTTTGCCTTTGAATAGGCTGCAGGGGGACGGTGAAGACCAGCAACAGCTTTCAGGGCTGCCACCTTCCGTGTGGGACAAGGAGCCGGACGTGTGCCTTTTCGGAATCAGGCTCTGCCGAGGACGAGATACATGAGATGTTCCTCCTCTGGGCATGCCCGGGTCCCAGATCCTGTTGTGCCTGTGAATAGGCTGCAGGGGGACGGTGAAGACCAGCAACATATTTCAGGGCTGCCACCTTCCGTGTGGGACAAGGAGCCGGACGTGTGCCTTTTCGGAATCAGGCTCTGCCGAGGACGAGTTCCATAAGATGTTCCTCCTCTGTGCAAGCCCAGGTCCCAGATCCTGTTGTGCCTGTGAATAGGCTGCAGGGGGACGGTGAAGACCAGCAACAACTTTCAGGGCTGCCACCTTCCGTGTGGGACAAGGAGCCGGACGTGTGCCTTTTCGGAATCAGGCTCTACCGAGGACGAGAGCCATGAGATGTTCCTCCTCTGGGCAAGCCCGGGTCCCAGATCCTGTTGTACCTGTGAATAGGCTGCAGGGGGACGGTGAAGACCAGCAACAGCTTTCAGGGCTGCCACCTTCCGTGTGGGACAAGGAGCCGGACGTGTGCCTTTTCGGAATCAGGCTCTGCCGAGGACGAGATCCATGAGATGTTCCTCCTCTGGGCATGCCCGGGTCCCAGATCCTGTTGTGCCTGTGAATAGGCTGCAGGGGGACGGTGAAGACCAGCAACATCTTTCAGGGCTGCCACCTTCCGTGTGGGACAAGGAGCCGGACGTGTGCCTTTTCGGAATCAGGCTCTGCCGAGGACGAGAGCCATGAGATGTTCCTCCTCTGGGCAAGCCTGGGTCCCAGATCCTGTTGTGCCTGTGAATAGGCTGCAGGGGGACGGTGAAGACCAGCAACAGCTTTCAGGGCTGCCACCTTCCGTGTGGGACAAGGAGCCGGACGTGTGCCTTTTCGGAATCAGGCTCTGCCGAGGACGAGAGCCATGAGATGTTCCTCCTCTGGGCATGCCCGGTTCCCAGATCCTGTTGTACCTGTGAATAGGCTGCAGGGGGATGGTGAAGACCAGCAACAGCTTTCAGGGCTGCCACCTTCCGTGTGGGACAAGGAGCCGGACGTGTGCCTTTTCGGAATCAGGCTCTGCCGAGGACGAGAGCCATGAGATGTTCCTCCTCTCAGCAAGCCCAGGTCCCAGATCCTGTTGTGCCTGTGAATAGGCTGCAGGGGGACGGTGAAGACCAGCAACAGCTTTCAGGGCTGCCACCTTCCGTGTGGGACAAGGAGCCGGACGTGTGCCTTTTCGGAATCAGTTTCTGCCGAGGACGAGAGCCATGAGATGTTCCTCCTCTCAGCAAGCCCAGGTCCCAGATCCTGTTGTGCCTGTGAATAGGCTGCAGGGGGACGGTGAAGACCAGCAACAGCTTTCAGGGCTGCCACCTTCCGTGTGGGACAAGGAGCCGGACGTGTGCCTTTTCGGAATCAGGCTCTGCCGAGGACGAGAGCCATGAGATGTTCCTCCTCTGGGCAAGCCCAGGTCCCAGATCCTGTTGTGCCTGTGAATAGGCTGCAGGGGGACGGTGAAGACCAGCAACAGCTTTCAGGGCTGCCACCTTCCGTGTGGGACAAGGAGCCGGACGTGTGCCTTTTCGGAATCAGGCTCTGCCGAGGACGAGAGCCATGAGATGTTCCTCCTCTGGGCAAGCCCGGGTCCCAGATCCTGTTGTGCCTGTGAATAGGCTGCAGGGGGACGGTGAAGACCAGCAACAGCTTTCAGGGCTGCCACCTTCCGTGTGGGACAAGGAGCCGGACGTGTGCCTTTTCGGAATCAGGCTCTGCCGAGGACGAGAGCCATGAGATGTTCCTCCTCTGGGCATGCCCGGGTCCTGAATCCTGTTGTGCCTCTGAATAGGCTGCAGGGGGACGGTGAAGACCAGCAACATCTTTCAGGGCTGCCACCTTCCGTGTGGGACAAGGAGCCGGACGTGTGCCTTTTCGGAATCAGGCTCTGCCGAGGACGAGAGCCATGAGATGTTCCTCCTCTGGGCATGCCCGGTTAACAGATCCTGTTGTACCTGTGAATAGGCTGCAGGGGGATGGTGAAGACCAGCAACAGCTTTCAGGGCTGCCACCTTCCGTGTGGGACAAGGAGCCGGACGTGTGCCTTTTCGGAATCAGGCTCTGCCGAGGACGAGAGCCATGAGATGTTCCTCCTCTGTGCAAGCCCAGGTCCCAGATCCTGTTGTGCCTGTGAATAGGCTGCAGGGGGACGGTGAAGACCAGCAACAACTTTCAGGGCTGCCACCTTCCGTGTGGGACAAGGAGCCGGACGTGTGCCTTTTCGGAATCAGGCTCTACCGAGGACGAGAGCCATGAGATGTTCCTCCTCTGGGCAAGCCCGGGTCCCAGATCCTGTTGTACCTGTGAATAGGCTGCAGGGGGACGGTGAAGACCACCAACAGCTTTCAGGGCTGCCACCTTCCGTGTGGGCCAAGGAGCCGGACGTGTGCCTTTTCGGAATCAGGCTCTGCCGAGGACGAGATCCATGAGATGTTCCTCCTCTGGGCATGCCCGGGTCCCAGATCCTGTTGTGCCTGTGAATAGGCTGCAGGGGGACGGTGAAGACCAGCAACATCTTTCAGGGCTGCCACCTTCCGTGTGGGACAAGGAGCCGGACGTGTGCCTTTTCGGAATCAGGCTCTGCCGAGGACGAGAGCCATGAGATGTTCCTCCTCTGGGCAAGCCTGGGTCCCAGATCCTGTTGTGCCTGTGAATAGGCTGCAGGGGGACGGTGAAGACCAGCAACAGCTTTCAGGGCTGCCACCTTCCGTGTGGGACAAGGAGCCGGACGTGTGCCTTTTCGGAATCAGGCTCTGCCGAGGACGAGAGCCATGAGATGTTCCTCCTCTGGGCATGCCCGGTTCCCAGATCCTGTTGTACCTGTGAATAGGCTGCAGGGGGATGGTGAAGACCAGCAACAGCTTTCAGGGCTGCCACCTTCCGTGTGGGACAAGGAGCCGGACGTGTGCCTTTTCGGAATCAGGCTCTGCCGAGGACGAGAGCCATGAGATGTTCCTCCTCTCAGCAAGCCCAGGTCCCAGATCCTGTTGTGCCTGTGAATAGGCTGCAGGGGGACGGTAAAGACCAGCAACAGCTTTCAGGGCTGCCACCTTCCGTGTGGGCCAAGGAGCCGGACGTGTGCCTTTTCGGAATCAGGCTCTGCCGAGGACGAGAGCCATGAGATGTTCCTCCTCTGGGCATGCCCGGGTCCTGAATCCTGTTGTGCCTCTGAATAGGCTGCAGGGGGACGGTGAAGACCAGCAACATCTTTCAGGGCTGCCACCTTCCGTGTGGGACAAGGAGCCGGACGTGTGCCTTTTCGGAATCAGGCTCTGCCGAGGACGAGAGCCATGAGATGTTCCTCCTCTGGGCATGCCCGGTTAACAGATCCTGTTGTACCTGTGAATAGGCTGCAGGGGGATGGTGAAGACCACCAACAGCTTTCAGGGCTGCCACCTTCCGTGTGGGACAAGGAGCCGGACGTGTGCCTTTTCGGAATCAGGCTCTGCCGAGGACGAGAGCCATGAGATGTTCCTCCTCTGTGCAAGCCCAGGTCCCAGATCCTGTTGTGCCTGTGAATAGGCTGCAGGGGGACGGTGAAGACCAGCAACAACTTTCAGGGCTGCCACCTTCCGTGTGGGACAAGGAGCCGGACGTGTGCCTTTTCGGAATCAGGCTCTACCGAGGACGAGAGCCATGAGATGTTCCTCCTCTGGGCAAGCCCGGGTCCCAGATCCTGTTGTACCTGTGAATAGGCTGCAGGGGGACGGTGAAGACCAGCAACAGCTTTCAGGGCTGCCACCTTCCGTGTGGGCCAAGGAGCCGGACATGTGCCTTTTCGGAATCAGGCTCTGCCGAGGACGAGATCCATGAGATGTTCATCGACTGGGCATGCCCGGGTCCCAGATCCTGTTGTGCCTGTGAATAGGCTGCAGGGGGACGGTGAAGACCAGCAACATCTTTCAGGGCTGCCACCTTCCGTGTGGGACAAGGAGCCGGACGTGTGCCTTTTCGGAATCAGGCTCTGCCGAGGACGAGAGCCATGAGATGTTCCTCCTCTGGGCAAGCCTGGGTCCCAGATCCTGTTGTGCCTGTGAATAGGCTGCAGGGGGACGGTGAAGACCAGCAACAGCTTTCAGGGCTGCCACCTTCCGTGTGGGACAAGGAGCCGGACGTGTGCCTTTTCGGAATCAGGCTCTGCCGAGGACGAGAGCCATGAGATGTTCCTCCTCTGGGCATGCCCGGTTCCCAGATCCTGTTGTACCTGTGAATAGGCTGCAGGGGGATGGTGAAGACCAGCAACAGCTTTCAGGGCTGCCACCTTCCGTGTGGGACAAGGAGCCGGACGTGTGCCTTTTCGGAATCAGGCTCTGCCGAGGACGAGAGCCATGAGATGTTCCTCCTCTCAGCAAGCCCAGGTCCCAGATCCTGTTGTGCCTGTGAATAGGCTGCAGGGGGACGGTAAAGACCAGCAACAGCTTTCAGGGCTGCCACCTTCCGTGTGGGCCAAGGAGCCGGACGTGTGCCTTTTCGGAATCAGGCTCTGCCGAGGACGAGATCCATGAGATGTTCCTCCTCTGGGCATGCCTGGGTCCCAGATCCTGTTGTGCCTGTGAATAGGCTGCAGGGGGACGGTGAAGACCAGCAACATCTTTCAGGGCTGCCACCTTCCGTGTGGGACAAGGAGCCGGACGTGTGCCTTTTCGGAATCAGGCTCTGCCGAGGACGAGAGCCATGAGATGTTCCTCCTCTGGGCAAGCCCGGGTCCCAGATCCTGTTGTGCCTGTGAATAGGCTGCAGGGGGACGGTGAAGACCAGCAACAGCTTTCAGGGCTGCCACCTTCCGTGTGGGACAAGGAGCCGGACGTGTGCCTTTTAGGAAAGAGGCTCTGCCGAGGATGAGAGCCATGAGACGTTCCTCCTCTGGGCAAGCCCAGGTCCCAGATCCTGTTGTGCCTGTGAATAGGCTGCAGGGGGACGGTGAAGACCAGCAACAGCTTTCAGGGCTGCCACCTTCCGTGTGGGACAAGGAGCCGGACGTGTGCCTTTTCGGAATCAGGCTCTGCCGAGGACGAGAGCCATGAGATGTTCCTCCTCTCAGCAAGCCCAGGTCCCAGATCCTGTTGTGCCTGTGAATAGGCTGCAGGGGGACGGTGAAGACCAGCAACAGCTTTCAGGGCTGCCACCTTCCGTGTGGGACAAGGAGCCGGACGTGTGCCTTTTCGGAATCAGGCTCTGCCGAGGACGAGAGCCATGAGATGTTCCTCCTCTGGGCAAGCCCAGGTCCCAGATCCTGTTGTGCCTGTGAATAGGCTGCAGGGGGACGGTGAAGACCAGCAACAGCTTTCAGGGCTGCCACCTTCCGTGTGGGACAAGGAGCCGGACGTGTGCCTTTTCGGAATCAGGCTCTGCCGAGGACGAGAGCCATGAGATGTTCCTCCTCTGGGCAAGCCCGGGTCCCAGATCCTGTTGTGCCTGTGAATAGGCTGCAGGGGGACGGTGAAGACCAGCAACAGCTTTCAGGGCTGCCACCTTCCGTGTGGGACAAGGAGCCGGACGTGTGCCTTTTCGGAATCAGGCTCTGCCGAGGACGAGAGCCATGAGATGTTCCTCCTCTGGGCATGCCCGGGTCCTGAATCCTGTTGTGCCTCTGAATAGGCTGCAGGGGGACGGTGAAGACCAGCAACATCTTTCAGGGCTGCCACCTTCCGTGTGGGACAAGGAGCCGGACGTGTGCCTTTTCGGAATCAGGCTCTGCCGAGGACGAGAGCCATGAGATGTTCCTCCTCTGGGCATGCCCGGTTAACAGATCCTGTTGTACCTGTGAATAGGCTGCAGGGGGATGGTGAAGACCAGCAACAGCTTTCAGGGCTGCCACCTTCCGTGTGGGACAAGGAGCCGGACGTGTGCCTTTTCGGAATCAGGCTCTGCCGAGGACGAGAGCCATGAGATGTTCCTCCTCTGGGCAAGCCCAGGTCCCAGATCCTGTTGTGCCTGTGAATAGGCTGCAGGGGGACGGTAAAGACCAGCAACAGCTTTCAGGGCTGCCACCTTCCGTGTGGGACAAGGAGCCGGACGTGTGCCTTTTCGGAATCAGGCTCTGCCGAGGAAGAGATCCATGAGATGTTCCTCCTCTGGGCATGCCCGGGTCCTGAATCCTGTTGTGCCTGTGAATAGGCTGCAGGGGGACGGTGAAGACCAGCAACAGCTTTCAGGGCTGCCACCTTCCGTGTGGGACAAGGAGCCGGACGTGTGCCTTTTCGGAATCAGGCTCTGCCGAGGACGAGAGCCATGAGATGTTCCTCCTCTGGGCAAGCCCGGGTCCCAGATCCTGTTGTGCCTGTGAATAGGCTGCAGGGGGACGGTGAAGACCAGCAACAGCTTTCAGGGCTGCCCCCTTCCGTGTGGGACAAGGAGCCGGACGTGTGCCTTTTCGGAATCAGGCTCTGCCGAGGACGAGAGCCATGAGATGTTCCTCCTCTGGGCATGCCCGTGTCCTGAATCCTGTTGTGCCTGTGAATAGGCTGCAGGGGGACGGTGAAGACCAGCAACAGCTTTCAGGGCTGCCACCTTCCGTGTGGGACAAGGAGCCGGACTTCTGCCCTTTCGGAATCAGGCTCTGCCGAGGACGAGATCCATTAGATGTTCCTCCTCTGGGCATGCCCGGGTCCCAGATCCTGTTGTGCCTGTGAATAGGCTGCAGGGGGACGGTAAAGACCAGCAACAGCTTTCAGGGCTGCCACCTTCCGTGTGGGACAAGGAGCCGGACGTGTGCCTTTTCGGAAAGAGGCTCTGCCGCGGACGAGAGCCATGAGATGTTCCTCCTCTCAGCAAGCCCGGGTCCCAGATCCTGTTGTACCTGTGAATAGGCTGCAGGGGGACGGTGAAGACCAGCAACAGCTTTCAGGGCTGCCACCTTCCGTGTGGGACAAGGAGCCGGACGTGTGCCTTTTCGGAATCAGGTTCTGCCGAGGACGAGAGCCATGAGATTTTCCTCCTCTGGGCATGCCCGGGTCCTGAATCCTGTTGTGCCTCTGAATAGGCTGCAGGGGGACGGTGAAGACCAGCAACAGCTTTCAGGGCTGCCACCTTCCGTGTGGGACAAGGAGCCGGACGTGTGCCTTTTCGGAATCAGGCTCTGCCGAGGACGAGAGCCATGAGATGTTCCTCCTCTGGGCAAGCCCGGGTCCCAGATCCTGTTGTGCCTGTGAATAGGCTACAGGGGGACGGTGAAGACCAGCAACAGCTTTCAGGGCTGCCACCTTCCGTGTGGGACAAGGAGCCGGACGTGTGCCTTTTCGGAATCAGGCTCTGCCGAGGACGAGAGCCATGAGATGTTCCTCCTCTGGGCATGCCCAGGTCCCGAATCCTGTTTTGCCTTTGAATAGGCTGCAGCGGGACGGTGAAGACCAGCAACAGCTTTCAGGGCTGCCACCTTCCTTGTGGGACAAGGATCCGGACGTGTGCCTTTTCGGAATCAGGCTCTACCGAGGACGAGAGCCATGAGATGTTCCTCCTCTGGGCATGCCCGGGTCCCAGATCCTGTTGTGCCTGTGAATAGGCTGCAGGGGGACGGTGAAGACCAGCAACATATTTCAGGGCTGCCAACTTCCGTGTGGGACAAGGAGCCGGACGTGTGCCTTTTCGGAATCAGGCTCTGCCGAGGACGAGATCCATAAGATGTTCCTCCTCTGTGCAAGCCCAGGTCCCAGATCCTGTTGTGCCTGTGAATAGGCTGCAGGGGGACGGTGAAGACCAGCAACAACGTTCAGGGCTGCCACCTTCCGTGTGGGACAAGGAGCCGGACGTGTGCCTTTTCGGAATCAGGCTCTACCGAGGACGAGAGCCATGAGATGTTCCTCCTCTGGGCAAGCCCGGGTCCCAGATCCTGTTGTACCTGTGAATAGGCTGCAGGGGGACGGTGAAGACCAGCAACAGCTTTCAGGGCTGCCACCTTCCGTGTGGGACAAGGAGCCGGACGTGTGCCTTTTCGGAATCAGGCTCTGCCGAGGACGAGAGCCATGAGATGTTCCTCCTCTCAGCAAGCCCAGGTCCCAGATCCTGTTGTGCCTGTGAATAGGCTGCAGGGGGACGGTAAAGACCAGCAACAGCTTTCAGGGCTGCCACCTTCCGTGTGGGACAAGGAGCCGGACGTGTGCCTTTTCGGAATCAGGCTCTGCCGAGGAAGAGATCCATGAGATGTTCCTCCTCTGGGCATGCCCGGGTCCTGAATCCTGTTGTGCCTGTGAATAGGCTGCAGGGGGACGGTGAAGACCAGCAACAGCTTTCAGGGCTGCCACCTTCCGTGTGGGACAAGGAGCCGGACGTGTGCCTTTTCGGAATCAGGCTCTGCCGAGGACGAGAGCCATGAGATGTTCCTCCTCTGGGCATGCCCGGGTCCCAGATCCTGTTGTGCCTGTGAATAGGCTGCAGGGGGACGGTAAAGACCAGCAACAGCTTTCAGGGCTGCCACCTTCCGTGTGGGACAAGGAGCCGGACGTGTGCCTTTTCGGAAAGAGGCTCTGCCGCGGACGAGAGCCATGAGATGTTCCTCCTCTAAGCAAGCCCGGGTCCCATCTCCTGTTGTACCTGTGAATAGGCTGCAGGGGGACGGTGAAGACCAGCAACAGCTTTCAGGGCTGCCACCTTCCGTGTGGGACAAGGAGCCGGACGTGTGCCTTTTCGGAATCAGGCTCTGCCGAGGACGAGAGCCATGAGATGTTCCTCCTCTGGGCAAGCCCGGGTCCCAGATCCTGTTGTTCCTGTGAATAGGCTACAAGGGGACGGTGAAGACCAGCAACAGCTTTCAGGGCTGCCACCTTCCGTGTGGGACAAGGAGCCGGACGTGTGCCTTTTCGGAATCAGGCTCTGCCGAGGACGAGAGCCATGAGATGTTCCTCCTCTGGGCATGCCCAGGTCCCGAATCCTGTTTTGCCTTTGAATAGGCTGCAGCGGGACGGTGAAGACCAGCAACAGCTTTCAGGGCTGCCACCTTCCTTGTGGGACAAGGAGCCGGACGTGTGCCTTTTCGGAATCAGGCTCTGCCGAGGACGAGATCCATGAGATGTTCCTCCTCTGGGCATGCCCGGGTCCCAGATCCTGTTGTGCCTGTGAATAGGCTGCAGGGGGACGGTGAAGACCAGCAACATATTTCAGGGCTGCCAACTTCCGTGTGGGACAAGGAGCCGGACGTGTGCCTTTTCGGAATCAGGCTCTGCCGAGGACGAGATCCATAAGATGTTCCTCCTCTGTGCAAGCCCAGGTCCCAGATCCTGTTGTGCCTGTGAATAGGCTGCAGGGGGACGGTGAAGACCAGCAACAACTTTCAGGGCTGCCACCTTCCGTGTGGGACAAGGAGCCGGACGTGTGCCTTTTCGGAATCAGGCTCTACCGAGGACGAGAGCCATGAGATGTTCCTCCTCTGGGCAAGCCCGGGTCCCAGATCCTGTTGTACCTGTGAATAGGCTGCAGGGGGACGGTGAAGACCAGCAACAGCTTTCAGGGCTGCCACCTTCCGTGTGGGACAAGGAGCCGGACGTGTGCCTTTTCGGAATCAGGCTCTGCCGAGGACGAGATCCATGAGATGTTCCTCCTCTGGGCATGCCCGGGTCCTGAATCCTGTTGTGCCTCTGAATAGGCTGCAGGGGGACGGTGAAGACCAGCAACATCTTTCAGGGCTGCCACCTTCCGTGTGGGACAAGGAGCCGGACGTGTGCCTTTTCGGAATTAGGCTCTGCCGAGGACGAGAGCCATGAGATGTTCCTCCTCTGGGCAAGCCCGGGTCCCAGATCCTGTTGTGCCTGTGAATAGGCTGCAGGGGGACGGTGAAGACCAGCAACAGCTTTCAGGGCTGCCACCTTCCGTGTGGGACAAGGAGCCGGACGTGTGCCTTTTCGGAATCAGGCTCTGCCGAGGACGAGAGCCATGAGATGTTCCTCCTCTGGGCATGCCCGGGTCCCAGATCCTGTTGTGCCTGTGAATAGGCTGCAGGGGGACGGTGAAGACCAGCAACAGCTTTCAGGGCTGCCACCTTCCGTGTGGGACAAGGAGCCGGACGTGTGCCTTTTCGGAATCAGGCTCTGCCGAGGACGAGAGCCATGAGATGTTCCTCCTCTCAGCAAGCCCAGGTCCCAGATCCTGTTGTGCCTGTGAATAGGCTGCAGGGGGACGGTGAAGACCAGCAACATCTTTCAGGGCTGCCACCTTCCGTGTGGGACAAGGATCCGGACGTGTGCCTTTTCGGAATCAGGCTCTGCCGAGGACGAGAGCCATGAGATGTTCCTCCTCTGGGCATGCCCGGGTCCCAGATCCTGTTGTGCCTCTGAATAGGCTGCAGGGGGACGGTGAAGACCAGCAACATCTTTCAGGGCTGCCACCTTCCGTGTGGGACAAGGAGCCGGACGTGTGCCTTTTCGGAATCAGGCTCTGCCGAGGACGAGAGCCATGAGATGTTCCTCCTCTGTGCATGCCCGGTTAACAGATCCTGTTGTACCTGTGAATAGGCTGCAGGGGGATGGTGAAGACCAGCAACAGCTTTCAGGGCTGCCACCTTCCGTGTGGGACAAGGAGCCGGACGTGTGCCTTTTCGGAATCAGGCTCTGCCGAGGACGAGAGCCATGAGATGTTCCTCCTCTGGGCATGCCCGGGTCCCAGATCCTGTTGTGCCTCTGAATAGGCTGCAGGGGGACGGTGAAGACCAGCAACATATTTCAGGGCTGCCACCTTCCGTGTGGGACAAGGAGCCGGACGTGTGCCTTTTCGGAATCAGGCTCTGCCGAGGACGAGATCCATGAGATGTTCCTCCTCTGGGCATGCCCGGGTCCCAGATCCTGTTGTGCCTGTGAATAGGCTGCAGGGGGACGGTGAAGACCAGCAACATATTTCAGGGCTGCCAACTTCCGTGTGGGACAAGGAGCCGGACGTGTGCCTTTTCGGAATCAGGCTCTGCCGAGGACGAGATCCATAAGATGTTCCTCCTCTGTGCAAGCCCAGGTCCCAGATCCTGTTGTGCCTGTGAATAGGCTGCAGGGGGACGGTGAAGACCAGCAACAACTTTCAGGGCTGCCACCTTCCGTGTGGGACAAGGAGCCGGACGTGTGCCTTTTCGGAATCAGGCTCTACCGAGGACGAGAGCCATGAGATGTTCCTCCTCTGGGCAAGCCCGGGTCCCAGATCCTGTTGTACCTGTGAATAGGCTGCAGGGGGACGGTGAAGACCAGCAACAGCTTTCAGGGCTGCCACCTTCCGTGTGGGACAAGGAGCCGGACGTGTGCCTTTTCGGAATCAGGCTCTGCCGAGGACGAGATCCATGAGATGTTCCTCCTCTGGGCATGCCCGGGTCCCAGATCCTGTTGTGCCTGTGAATAGGCTGCAGGGGGACGGTGAAGACCAGCAACATATTTCAGGGCTGCCAACTTCCATGTGGGACAAGGAGCCGGACGTGTGCCTTTTCGGAATCAGGCTCTGCCGAGGACGAGATCCATAAGATGTTCCTCCTCTGTGCAAGCCCAGGTCCCAGATCCTGTTGTGCCTGTGAATAGGCTGCAGGGGGACGGTGAAGACCAGCAACAACTTTCAGGGCTGCCACCTTCCGTGTGGGACAAGGAGCCGGACGTGTGCCTTTTCGGAATCAGGCTCTACCGAGGACGAGAGCCATGAGATGTTCCTCCTCTGGGCAAGCCCGGGTCCCAGATCCTGTTGTACCTGTGAATAGGCTGCAGGGGGACGGTGAAGACCAGCAACAGCTTTCAGGGCTGCCACCTTCCGTGTGGGACAAGGAGCCGGACGTGTGCCTTTTCGGAATCAGGCTCTGCCGAGGACGAGATCCATGAGATGTTCCTCCTCTGGGCATGCCCGGGTCCTGAATCCTGTTGTGCCTCTGAATAGGCTGCAGGGGGACGGTGAAGACCAGCAACATCTTTCAGGGCTGCCACCTTCCGTGTGGGACAAGGAGCCGGACATGTGCCTTTTCGGAATTAGGCTCTGCCGAGGACGAGAGCCATGAGATGTTCCTCCTCTGGGCAAGCCCGGGTCCCAGATCCTGTTGTGCCTGTGAATAGGCTGCAGGGGGACGGTGAAGACCAGCAACAGCTTTCAGGGCTGCCACCTTCCGTGTGGGACAAGGAGCCGGACGTGTGCCTTTTCGGAATCAGGCTCTGCCGAGGACGAGAGCCATGAGATGTTCCTCCTCTGGGCATGCCCGGGTCCCAGATCCTGTTGTGCCTGTGAATAGGCTGCAGGGGGACGGTGAAGACCAGCAACAGCTTTCAGGGCTGCCACCTTCCGTGTGGGACAAGGAGCCGGACGTGTGCCTTTTCGGAATCAGGCTCTGCCGAGGACGAGAGCCATGAGATGTTCCTCCTCTCAGCAAGCCCAGGTCCCAGATCCTGTTGTGCCTGTGAATAGGCTGCAGGGGGACGGTGAAGACCAGCAACATCTTTCAGGGCTGCCACCTTCCGTGTGGGACAAGGAGCCGGACGTGTGCCTTTTCGGAATCAGGCTCTGCCGAGGACGAGAGCCATGAGATGTTCCTCCTCTGGGCAAGCCCAGGTCCCAGATCCTGTTGTACCTGTGAATAGGCTGCAGGGGGACGGTGAAGACCAGCAACAACTTTCAGGGCTGCCACCTTCCGTGTGGGACAAGGAGCCGGACGTGTGCCTTTTCGGAATCAGGCTCTGCCGAGGACGAGAGCCATGAGATGTTCCTCCTCTCAGCAAGCCCGGGTCCCAGATCCTGTTGTACCTGTGAATAGTCTGCAGGGGGACGGTGAAGACCAGCAACAGCTTTCAGGGCTGCCACCTTCCGTGTGGGACAAGGAGCCGGACGTGTGCCTTTTCGGAATCAGGCTCTGCCGAGGACGAGAGCCATGAGATGTTCCTCCTCTGGGCATGCCCGGGTCCTGAATCCTGTTGTGCCTGTGAATAGGCTGCAGGGGGACGGTGAAGACCAGCAACAGCTTTCAGGGCTGCCACCTTCCGTGTGGGACAAGGAGCCGGACGTGTGCCTTTTCGGAATCAGGCTCTGCCGAGGACGAGAGCCATGAGATGTTCCTCCTCTGGGCATGCCCGGGTCCCAGATCCTGTTGTGCCTGTGAATAGGCTGCAGGGGGACGGTGAAGACCAGCAACAGCTTTCAGGGCTGCCACCTTCCGTGTGGGACAAGGAGCCGGACGTGTGCCTTTTCGGAATCAGGCTCTGCCGAGGATGACAGCCATGAGATGTTCCTCCTCTGGGCAAGCCCGGGTCCCAGATCCTGTTGTACCTGTGAATAGGCTGCAGGGGGACGGTGAAGACCAGCAACAGCTTTCAGGGCTGCCACCTTCCGTGTGGGACAAGGATCCGGACGTGTGCCTTTTCGGAATCAGGCTCTGCCGAGGACGAGAGCCATGAGATGTTCCTCCTCTGGGCATGCCCGGGTCCCAGATCCTGTTGTGCCTCTGAATAGGCTGCAGGGGGACGGTGAAGACCAGCAACATCTTTCAGGGCTGCCACCTTCCGTGTGGGACAAGGGGCCGGACGTGTGCCTTTTCGGAATCAGGCTCTGCCGAGGACGAGAGCCATGAGATGTTCCTCCTCTGGGCATGCCCGGGTCCTGAATCCTGTTGTGCCTGTGAATAGGCTGCAGGGGGACGGTGAAGACCAGCAACAGCTTTCAGGGCTGCCACCTTCCGTGTGGGACAAGGGCCGGACGTGTGCCTTTTCGGAATCAGGCTCTGCCGAGGACGAGAGCCATGAGATGTTCCTCCTCTGGGCATGCCCGGGTCCCAGATCCTGTTGTGCCTGTGAATAGGCTGCAGGGGGACGGTGAAGACCAGCAACAGCTTTCAGGGCTGCCACCTTCCGTGTGGGACAAGGAGCCGGACGTGTGCCTTTTCGGAATCAGGCTCTGCCGAGGAAGACAGCCATGAGATGTTCCTCCTCTGGGCAAGCCCGGGTCCCAGATCCTGTTGTACCTGTGAATAGGCTGCAGGGGGACGGTGAAGACCAGCAACAGCTTTCAGGGCTGCCACCTTCCGTGTGGGACAAGGAGCCGGACGTGTGCCTTTTCGGAATCAGGCTCTGCCGAGGACGAGAGCCATGAGATGTTCCTCCTCTGGGCATGCCCGGGTCCCAGATCCTGTTGTGCCTCTGAATAGGCTGCAGGGGGACGGTGAAGACCAGCAACATCTTTCAGGGCTGCCACCTTCCGTGTGGGACAAGGGGCCGGACGTGTGCCTTTTCGGAATCAGGCTCTGCCGAGGACGAGAGCCATGAGATGTTCCTCCTCTGGGCATGCCCGGTTAACAGATCCTGTTGTACCTGTGAATAGGCTGCAGGGGGATGGTGAAGACCAGCAACAGCTTTCAGGGCTGCCACCTTCCGTGTGGGACAAGGAGCCGGACGTGTGCCTTTTCGGAATCAGGCTCTGCCGAGGACGAGAGCCATGAGATGTTCCTCCTCTCAGCAAGCCCAGGTCCCAGATCCTGTTGTGCCTGTGAATAGGCTGCAGGGGGACGGTGAAGACCAGCAACAGCTTTCAGGGCTGCCACCTTCCGTGTGGGACAAGGAGCCGGACGTGTGCCTTTTCGGAATCAGGCTCTGCCGAGGACGAGAGCCATGAGATGTTCCTCCTCTGGGCATGCCCGGGTCCTGAATCCTGTTGTGCCTGTGAATAGGCTGCAGGGGGACGGTGAAGACCAGCAACAGCTTTCAGGGCTGCCACCTTCCGTGTGGGACAAGGAGCCGGACGTGTGCCTTTTCGGAATCAGGCTCTGCCGAGGACGAGAGCCATGAGATGTTCCTCCTCTGGGCATGCCCGGGTCCCAGATCCTGTTGTGCCTGTGAATAGGCTGCAGGGGGACGGTGAAGACCAGCAACAGCTTTCAGGGCTGCCACCTTCCGTGTGGGACAAGGAGCCGGACGTGTGCCTTTTCGGAATCAGGCTCTGCCGAGGATGACAGCCATGAGATGTTCCTCCTCTGGGCATGCCCGGGTCCCAGATCCTGTTGTACCTGTGAATAGGCTGCAGGGGGACGGTGAAGACCAGCAACAGCTTTCAGGGCTGCCACCTTCCGTGTGGGACAAGGATCCGGACGTGTGCCTTTTCGGAATCAGGCTCTGCCGAGGACGAGAGCCATGAGATGTTCCTCCTCTGGGCATGCCCGGGTCCCAGATCCTGTTGTGCCTCTGAATAGGCTGCAGGGGGACGGTGAAGACCAGCAACATCTTTCAGGGCTGCCACCTTCCGTGTGGGACAAGGGGCCGGACGTGTGCCTTTTCGGAATCAGGCTCTGCCGAGGACGAGAGCCATGAGATGTTCCTCCTCTGGGCATGCCCGGTTAACAGATCCTGTTGTACCTGTGAATAGGCTGCAGGGGGATGGTGAAGACCAGCAACAGCTTTCAGGGCTGCCACCTTCCGTGTGGGACAAGGAGCCGGACGTGTGCCTTTTCGGAATCAGGCTCTGCCGAGGACGAGAGCCATGAGATGTTCCTCCTCTCAGCAAGCCCAGGTCCCAGATCCTGTTGTGCCTGTGAATAGGCTGCAGGGGGACGGTGAAGACCAGCAACAGCTTTCAGGGCTGCCACCTTCCGTGTGGGACAAGGAGCCGGACGTGTGCCTTTTCGGAATCAGGCTCTGCCGAGGACGAGAGCCATGAGATGTTCCTCCTCTGGGCATGCCCGGGTCCTGAATCCTGTTGTGCCTGTGAATAGGCTGCAGGGGGACGGTGAAGACCAGCAACAGCTTTCAGGGCTGCCACCTTCCGTGTGGGACAAGGAGCCGGACGTGTGCCTTTTCGGAATCAGGCTCTGCCGAGGACGAGAGCCATGAGATGTTCCTCCTCTGGGCATGCCCGGGTCCCAGATCCTGTTGTGCCTCTGAATAGGCTGCAGGGGGACGGTGAAGACCAGCAACAGCTTTCAGGGCTGCCACCTTCCGTGTGGGACAAGGAGCCGGACGTGTGCCTTTTCGGAATCAGGCTCTGCCGAGGATGACAGCCATGAGATGTTCCTCCTCTGGGCAAGCCCGGGTCCCAGATCCTGTTGTACCTGTGAATAGGCTGCAGGGGGACGGTGAAGACCAGCAACAGCTTTCAGGGCTGCCACCTTCCGTGTGGGACAAGGAGCCGGACGTGTGCCTTTTCGGAATCAGGCTCTGCCGAGGACGAGAGCCATGAGATGTTCCTCCTCTGGGCATGCCCGGGTCCCAGATCCTGTTGTGCCTGTGAATAGGCTGCAGGGGGACGGTGAAGACCAGCAACAGCTTTCAGGGCTGCCACCTTCCGTGTGGGACAAGGAGCCGGACGTGTGCCTTTTCGGAATCAGGCTCTGCCGAGGACGAGAGCCATGAGATGTTCCTCCTCTCAGCAAGCCCAGGTCCCAGATCCTGTTGTGCCTGTGAATAGGCTGCAGGGGGACGGTGAAGACCAGCAACATCTTTCAGGGCTGCCACCTTCCGTGTGGGACAAGGAGCCGGACGTGTGCCTTTTCGGAATCAGGCTCTGCCGAGGACGAGAGCCATGAGATGTTCCTCCTCTGGGCAAGCCCAGGTCCCAGATCCTGTTGTACCTGTGAATAGGCTGCAGGGGGACGGTGAAGACCAGCAACAACTTTCAGGGCTGCCACCTTCCGTGTGGGACAAGGAGCCGGACGTGTGCCTTTTCGGAATAGGCTCTACCGAGGACGAGAGCCATGAGATGTTCCTCCTCTCAGCAAGCCCGGGTCCCAGATCCTGTTGTACCTGTGAATAGTCTGCAGGGGGACGGTGAAGACCAGCAACAGCTTCAGGGCTGCCACCTTCCGTGTGGGACAAGGAGCCGGACGTGTGCCTTTTCGGAATCAGGCTCTGCCGAGGACGAGATCCATGAGAAGTTCCTCCTCTGGGCATGCCCGGGTCCCAGATCCTGTTGTGCCTGTGAATAGGCTGCAGGGGGACGGTGAAGACCAGCAACAGCTTTCAGGGCTGCCACCTTCCGTGTGGGACAAGGAGCCGGACGTGTGCCTTTTCGGAATCAGGCTCTACCGAGGACGAGAGCCATGAGATGTTCCTCCTCTGGGCAAGCCCGGGTCCCAGATCCTGTTGTATCTGTGAATAGGCTGCAGGGGGACGGTGAAGACCAGCAACATCTTTCAGGGCTGCCACCTTCCGTGTGGGACAAGGAGCCGGACGTGTGCCTTTTCGGAATCAGGCTCTGCCGAGGACGAGATCCATGAGATGTTCCTCCTCTCAGCAAGCCCGGGTCCCAGATCCTGTTGTACCTGTGAATAGGCTGCAGGGGGACGGTGAAGACCAGCAACAGCTTTCAGGGCTGCCACCTTCCGTGTGGGACAAGGAGCCGGACGTGTGCCTTTTCGGAATCAGGCTCTGCCGAGGACGAGAGCCATGAGATGTTCCTCCTCTGGGCAAGCCCGGGTCCCAGATCCTGTTGTGCCTGTGAATAGGCTGCAGGGGGACGGTGAAGACCAGCAACAGCTTTCAGGGCTGCCACCTTCCGTGTGGGACAAGGAGCCGGACGTGTGCCTTTTCGGAATCAGGCTCTGCCGAGGACGAGATCCATGAGATGTTCCTCCACTGGGCATGCCCGGGTCCTGAATCCTGTTGTGCCTGTGAATAGGCTGCAGGGGGACGGTGAAGACCAGCAACAGCTTTCAGGGCTGCCACCTTCCGTGTGGGACAAGGAGCCGGACGTGTGCCTTTTCGGAATCAGGCTCTGCCGAGGATGAGAGCCATGAGATGTTCCTCCTTTCAGCAAGCCCGGGTCCCAGATCCTGTTGTGCCTGTGAATAGGCTGCAGGGGGACGGTGAAGACCAGCAACAGCTTTCAGGGCTGCCACCTTCCGTGTGGGACAAGGAGCCGGACGTGTGCCTTTTCGGAATCAGGCTCTGCCGAGGACGAGAGCCATGAGATGTTCCTCCTCTGGGCATGCCCGGGTCCTGAATCCTGTTGTGCCTCTGAATAGGCTGCAGGGGGACGGTGAGACCAGCCACAGCTTTCAGGGCTGCCACCTTCCGTGTGGGACAAGGAGCCGGACGTGTGCCTTTTCGGAATCAGGCTCTGCCGAGGACGAGATCCATGAGATGTTCCTCCTCTGGGCATGCCCGGGTCCCAGATCCTGTTGTGCCTGTGAATAGGCTGCAGGGGGACGGTGAAGACCAGCAACAGCTTTCAGGGCTGCCACCTTCCGTGTGGGACAAGGAGCCGGACGTGTGCCTTTTCGGAATCAGGCTCTACCGAGGACGAGAGCCATGAGATGTTCCTCCTCTGGGCAAGCCCGGGTCCCAGATCCTGTTGTATCTGTGAATAGGCTGCAGGGGGATGGTGAAGACAAGCAACAGCTTTCAGGGCTGCCACCTTCCGTGTGGGACAAGGAGCCGGACGTGTGCCTTTTCGGAATCAGGCTCTGCCGAGGACGAGAGCCATGAGATGTTCCTCCTCTGGGCAAGCCCGGGTCCCAGATCCTGTTGTGCCTGTGAATAGGCTGCAGGGGGACGGTGAAGACCAGCCACAGCTTTCAGGGCTGCCACCTTCCGTGTGGGACAAGGAGCCGGACGTGTGCCTTTTCGGAATCAGGCTCTGCCGAGGACTAGATCCATGAGAAGTTCCTCCTCTGGGCATGCCCGGGTCCCAGATCCTGTTTTGCCTGTGAATAGGCTGCAGGGGGACGGTGAAGACCAGCAACAGCTTTCAGGGCTGCCACCTTCCGTGTGGGACAAGGAGCCGGACGTGTGCCTTTTCGGAATCAGGCTCTACCGAGGACGAGAGCCATGAGATGTTCCTCCTCTGGGCAAGCCCACGTCCCAGATCCTGTTGTATCTGTGAATAGGCTGCAGGGGGACGGTGAAGACCAGCAACAGCTTTCAGGGCTGCCACCTTCCGTGTGGGACAAGGAGCCGGACGTGTGCCTTTTCGGAATCAGGCTCTGCCGAGGAAGAGAGCCATGAGATGTTCCTCCTCTGGGCAAGCCCGGGTCCCATATCCTGTTGTACCTGTGAATAGGCTGCAGGGGGACGGTGAAGACCAGCAACAGCTTTCAGGGCTGCCACCTTCCGTGTGGGACAAGGAGCCGGACGTGTGCCTTTTCGGAATCAGGCTCTGCCGAGGACGAGAGCCATGAGATGTTCCTCCTCTGGGCAAGCCTGGGTCCCAGATCCTGTTGTGCCTGTGAATAGGCTGCAGGGGGACGGTGAAGACCAGCAACAGCTTTCAGGGCTGCCACCTTCCGTGTGGGACAAGGAGCCGGACGTGTGCCTTTTCGGAATCAGGCTCTGCCGAGGACGAGATCCATGAGATGTTCCTCCTCTGGGCATGCCCAGGTCCTGAATCCTGTTGTGCCTGTGAATAGGCTGCAGGGGGACGGTGAAGACCAGCAACAGCTTTCAGGGCTGCCACCTTCCGTGTGGGACAAGGAGCCGGACGTGTGCCTTTTCGGAATCAGGCTCTGCCGAGGATGAGAGCCATGAGATGTTCCTCCTCTCAGCAAGCCCGGGTCCTGAATCCTGTTGTGCCTGTGAATAGGCTGCAGGGGGATGGTGAAGACCAGCAACAGCTTTCAGGGCTGCCACCTTCCGTGTGGGACAAGGAGCCGGACATGTGCCTTTCAGGAATCACACTCTGCCGAGGACGAGAGCCATGAGATGTTACTCCTCTGGGCATGCCCGGGTCCCAGATCCTGTTGTGCCTGTGAATAGGCTGCAGGGGGACGGTGAAGACCAGCAACAGCTTTCAGGGCTGCCACCTTCCGTGTGGGACAAGGAGCCGGACGTGTGCCTTTTCGGAATCAGGCTCTGCCGAGGATGAGAGCCATGAGATGTTCCTCCTCTGGGCAAGCCCGGGTCCCAGATCCTGTTGTGCCTGTGAATAGGCTGCAGGGGGACGGTGAAGACCAGCAACAGCTTTCAGGGCTGCCACCTTCCGTGTGGGACAAGGAGCCGGACGTGTGCCTTTTCGGAATCAGGCTCTGCCGAGGACGAGAGCCATGAGATGTTCCTCCTCTCAGCAAGCCCGGGTCCCAGATCCTGTTGTGCCTGTGAATAGGCTGCAGGGGGACGGTGAAGACCAGCAACAGCTTTCAGGGCTGCCACCTTCCGTGTGGGACAAGGAGCCGGACGTGTGCCTTTTCGGAATCAGGCTCTGCCGAGGACGAGAGCCATGAGATGTTCCTCCTCTGGGCATGCCCGCGTCCCAGATCCTGTTGTGCCTGTGAATAGGCTGCAGGGGGACGGTGAAGACCAGCAACAGCTTTCAGGGCTGCCACCTTCCGTGTGGGACAAGGAGCCGGACATGTGCCTTTCAGGAATCAGACTCTGCCGAGGACGAGAGCCATGAGATGTTACTCCTCCGGGCATGCCCGCGTCCCAGATCCTGTTGTACCTGTGAATAGGCTGCAGGGGGACGGTGAAGACCAGCAACAGCTTTCAGGGCTGCCACCTTCCGTGTGGGACAAGGAGCCGGACGTGTGCCTTCTCAAAATCAGGCTCTGCCGAGGAAGAGATCCATGAGAAGTTCCTCCTCTGGGCATGCCCAGGTCCCGAATCCTGTTGTGCCTGTGAATAGGCTGCAGGGGGACGGTGAAGACCAGCAACAGCTTTCAGGGCTGCCACCTTCCGTGTGGGACAAGGAGCCGGACGTGTGCCTTTTCGGAATCAGGCTCTGCCGAGGACGAGATCCATGAGAAGTTCCTCCTCTGGGCATGCCCGGGTCCCAGATCCTGTTGTGCCTGTGAATAGGCTGCAGGGGGACGGTGAAGACCAGCAACAGCTTTCAGGGCTGCCACCTTCCGTGTGGGACAAGGAGCCGGACGTGTGCCTTTTCGGAATCAGGCTCTACCGAGGACGAGAGCCATGAGATGTTCCTCCTCTGGGCAAGCCCGGGTCCCAGATCCTGTTGTGCCTGTGAATAGGCTGCAGGGGGACGGTGAAGACCAGCAACAGCTTTCAGGGCTGCCACCTTCCGTGTGGGACAAGGAGCTGGACGTGTGCCTTTTCGGAATCAGGCTCTGCCGAGGACGAGAGCCATGAGATGTTCCTCCTCTGGGCATGCCCGGGTCATGAATCCTGTTGTGCCTCTGAATAGGCTGCAGGGGGACGGTGAAGACCAGCCACAGCTTTCAGGGCTGCCACCTTCCGTGTGGGACAAGGAGCCGGACGTGTGCCTTTTCGGAATCAGGCTCTGCCGAGGACGAGATCCATGAGATGTTCCTCCTCTGGGCATGCCCGGGTCCCAGATCCTGTTGTGCCTGTGAATAGGCTGCAGGGGGACGGTGAAGACCAGCAACAGCTTTCAGGGCTGCCACCTTCCGTGTGGGACAAGGAGCCGGACGTGTGCCTTTTCGGAATCAGGCTCTACCGAGGACGAGAGCCATGAGATGTTCCTCCTCTGGGCAAGCCCGGGTCCCAGATCCTGTTGTATCTGTGAATAGGCTGCAGGGGGATGGTGAAGACAAGCAACAGCTTTCAGGGCTGCCACCTTCCGTGTGGGACAAGGAGCCGGACGTGTGCCTTTTCGGAATCAGGCTCTGCCGAGGACGAGAGCCATGAGATGTTCCTCCTCTGGGCAAGCCCGGGTCCCAGATCCTGTTGTGCCTGTGAATAGGCTGCAGGGGGACGGTGAAGACCAGCCACAGCTTTCAGGGCTGCCACCTTCCGTGTGGGACAAGGAGCCGGACGTGTGCCTTTTCGGAATCAGGCTCTGCCGAGGACTAGATCCATGAGAAGTTCCTCCTCTGGGCATGCCCGGGTCCCAGATCCTGTTTTGCCTGTGAATAGGCTGCAGGGGGACGGTGAAGACCAGCAACAGCTTTCAGGGCTGCCACCTTCCGTGTGGGACAAGGAGCCGGACGTGTGCCTTTTCGGAATCAGGCTCTACCGAGGACGAGAGCCATGAGATGTTCCTCCTCTGGGCAAGCCCACGTCCCAGATCCTGTTGTATCTGTGAATAGGCTGCAGGGGGACGGTGAAGACCAGCAACAGCTTTCAGGGCTGCCACCTTCCGTGTGGGACAAGGAGCCGGACGTGTGCCTTTTCGGAATCAGGCTCTGCCGAGGAAGAGAGCCATGAGATGTTCCTCCTCTCAGCAAGCCCGGGTCCCATATCCTGTTGTACCTGTGAATAGGCTGCAGGGGGACGGTGAAGACCAGCAACAGCTTTCAGGGCTGCCACCTTCCGTGTGGGACAAGGAGCCGGACGTGTGCCTTTTCGGAATCAGGCTCTGCCGAGGACGAGAGCCATGAGATGTTCCTCCTCTGGGCAAGCCTGGGTCCCAGATCCTGTTGTGCCTGTGAATAGGCTGCAGGGGGACGGTGAAGACCAGCAACAGCTTTCAGGGCTGCCACCTTCCGTGTGGGACAAGGAGCCGGACGTGTGCCTTTTCGGAATCAGGCTCTGCCGAGGACGAGATCCATGAGATGTTCCTCCTCTGGGCATGCCCAGGTCCTGAATCCTGTTGTGCCTGTGAATAGGCTGCAGGGGGACGGTGAAGACCAGCAACAGCTTTCAGGGCTGCCACCTTCCGTGTGGGACAAGGAGCCGGACGTGTGCCTTTTCGGAATCAGGCTCTGCCGAGGATGAGAGCCATGAGATGTTCCTCCTCTCAGCAAGCCCGGGTCCTGAATCCTGTTGTGCCTGTGAATAGGCTGCAGGGGGATGGTGAAGACCAGCAACAGCTTTCAGGGCTGCCACCTTCCGTGTGGGACAAGGAGCCGGACATGTGCCTTTCAGGAATCACACTCTGCCGAGGACGAGAGCCATGAGATGTTACTCCTCTGGGCATGCCCGGGTCCCAGATCCTGTTGTGCCTGTGAATAGGCTGCAGGGGGACGGTGAAGACCAGCAACAGCTTTCAGGGCTGCCACCTTCCGTGTGGGACAAGGAGCCGGACGTGTGCCTTTTCGGAATCAGGCTCTGCCGAGGATGAGAGCCATGAGATGTTCCTCCTCTGGGCAAGCCCGGGTCCCAGATCCTGTTGTGCCTGTGAATAGGCTGCAGGGGGACGGTGAAGACCAGCAACAGCTTTCAGGGCTGCCACCTTCCGTGTGGGACAAGGAGCCGGACGTGTGCCTTTTCGGAATCAGGCTCTGCCGAGGACGAGAGCCATGAGATGTTCCTCCTCTCAGCAAGCCCGGGTCCCAGATCCTGTTGTGCCTGTGAATAGGCTGCAGGGGGACGGTGAAGACCAGCAACAGCTTTCAGGGCTGCCACCTTCCGTGTGGGACAAGGAGCCGGACGTGTGCCTTTTCGGAATCAGGCTCTGCCGAGGACGAGAGCCATGAGATGTTCCTCCTCTGGGCATGCCCGCGTCCCAGATCCTGTTGTGCCTGTGAATAGGCTGCAGGGGGACGGTGAAGACCAGCAACAGCTTTCAGGGCTGCCACCTTCCGTGTGGGACAAGGAGCCGGACATGTGCCTTTCAGGAATCAGACTCTGCCGAGGACGAGAGCCATGAGATGTTACTCCTCCGGGCATGCCCGCGTCCCAGATCCTGTTGTACCTGTGAATAGGCTGCAGGGGGACGGTGAAGACCAGCAACAGCTTTCAGGGCTGCCACCTTCCGTGTGGGACAAGGAGCCGGACGTGTGCCTTCTCAAAATCAGGCTCTGCCGAGGAAGAGATCCATGAGAAGTTCCTCCTCTGGGCATGCCCAGGTCCCGAATCCTGTTGTGCCTGTGAATAGGCTGCAGGGGGACGGTGAAGACCAGCAACAGCTTTCAGGGCTGCCACCTTCCGTGTGGGACAAGGAGCCGGACGTGTGCCTTTTCGGAATCAGGCTCTGCCGAGGACGAGATCCATGAGAAGTTCCTCCTCTGGGCATGCCCGGGTCCCAGATCCTGTTGTGCCTGTGAATAGGCTGCAGGGGGACGGTGAAGACCAGCAACAGCTTTCAGGGCTGCCACCTTCCGTGTGGGACAAGGAGCCGGACGTGTGCCTTTTCGGAATCAGGCTCTACCGAGGACGAGAGCCATGAGATGTTCCTCCTCTGGGCAAGCCCGGGTCCCAGATCCTGTTGTATCTGTGAATAGGCTGCAGGGGGACGGTGAAGACCAGCAACAGCTTTCAGGGCTGCCACCTTCCGTGTGGGACAAGGAGCTGGACGTGTGCCTTTTCGGAATCAGGCTCTGCCGAGGACGAGAGCCATGAGATGTTCCTCCTCTGGGCATGCCCGGGTCCTGAATCCTGTTGTGCCTCTGAATAGGCTGCAGGGGGACGGTGAAGACCAGCCACAGCTTTCAGGGCTGCCACCTTCCGTGTGGGACAAGGAGCCGGACGTGTGCCTTTTCGGAATCAGGCTCTGCCGAGGACGAGATCCATGAGATGTTCCTCCTCTGGGCATGCCCGGGTCCCAGATCCTGTTGTGCCTGTGAATAGGCTGCAGGGGGACGGTGAAGACCAGCAACAGCTTTCAGGGCTGCCACCTTCCGTGTGGGACAAGGAGCCGGACGTGTGCCTTTTCGGAATCAGGCTCTACCGAGGACGAGAGCCATGAGATGTTCCTCCTCTGGGCAAGCCCGGGTCCCAGATCCTGTTGTATCTGTGAATAGGCTGCAGGGGGATGGTGAAGACAAGCAACAGCTTTCAGGGCTGCCACCTTCCGTGTGGGACAAGGAGCCGGACGTGTGCCTTTTCGGAATCAGGCTCTGCCGAGGACGAGAGCCATGAGATGTTCCTCCTCTGGGCAAGCCCGGGTCCCAGATCCTGTTGTGCCTGTGAATAGGCTGCAGGGGGACGGTGAAGACCAGCCACAGCTTTCAGGGCTGCCACCTTCCGTGTGGGACAAGGAGCCGGACGTGTGCCTTTTCGGAATCAGGCTCTGCCGAGGACGAGAGCCATGAGATGTTCCTCCTCTCAGCAAGCCCGGGTCCCAGATCCTGTTGTGCCTGTGAATAGGCTGCAGGGGGACGGTGAAGACCAGCAACAGCTTTCAGGGCTGCCACCTTCCGTGTGGGACAAGGAGCCGGACGTGTGCCTTTTCGGAATCAGGCTCTGCCGAGGACGAGAGCCATGAGATGTTCCTCCTCTGGGCATGCCCGCGTCCCAGATCCTGTTGTGCCTGTGAATAGGCTGCAGGGGGACGGTGAAGACCAGCAACAGCTTTCAGGGCTGCCACCTTCCGTGTGGGACAAGGAGCCGGACTTGTGCCTTTCAGGAATCAGACTCTGCCGAGGACGAGAGCCATGAGATGTTACTCCTCCGGGCATGCCCGCGTCCCAGATCCTGTTGTACCTGTGAATAGGCTGCAGGGGGACGGTGAAGACCAGCAACAGCTTTCAGGGCTGCCACCTTCCGTGTGGGACAAGGAGCCGGACGTGTGCCTTCTCAAAATCAGGCTCTGCCGAGGAAGAGATCCATGAGAAGTTCCTCCTCTGGGCATGCCCAGGTCCCGAATCCTGTTGTGCCTGTGAATAGGCTGCAGGGGGACGGTGAAGACCAGCAACAGCTTTCAGGGCTGCCACCTTCCGTGTGGGACAAGGAGCCGGACGTGTGCCTTTTCGGAATCAGGCTCTGCCGAGGACGAGATCCATGAGAAGTTCCTCCTCTGGGCATGCCCGGGTCCCAGATCCTGTTGTGCCTGTGAATAGGCTGCAGGGGGACGGTGAAGACCAGCAACAGCTTTCAGGGCTGCCACCTTCCGTGTGGGACAAGGAGCCGGACGTGTGCCTTTTCGGAATCAGGCTCTACCGAGGACGAGAGCCATGAGATGTTCCTCCTCTGGGCAAGCCCGGGTCCCAGATCCTGTTGTATCTGTGAATAGGCTGCAGGGGGACGGTGAAGACCAGCAACAGCTTTCAGGGCTGCCACCTTCCGTGTGGGACAAGGAGCTGGACGTGTGCCTTTTCGGAATCAGGCTCTGCCGAGGACGAGATCCATGAGATGTTCCTCCTCTCAGCAAGCCTGGGTCCCAGATCCTGTTGTACCTGTGAATAGGCTGCAGGGGGACGGTGAAGACCAGCAACAGCTTTCAGGGCTGCCACCTTCCGTGTGGGACAAGGAGCCGGACGTGTGCCTTTTCGGAATCAGGCTCTGCCGAGGACGAGAGCCATGAGATGTTCCTCCTCTGGGCAAGCCCGGGTCCCAGATCCTGTTGTGCCTGTGAATAGGCTGCAGGGGGACGGTGAAGACCAGCAACAGCTTTCAGGGCTGCCACCTTCCGTGTGGGACAAGGAGCCGGACGTGTGCCTTTTCGGAATCAGGCTCTGCCGAGGACGAGATCCATGAGATGTTCCTCCTCTGGGCATGCCCGGGTCCTGAATCCTGTTGTGCCTGTGAATAGGCTGCAGGGGGACGGTGAAGACCAGCAACAGCTTTCAGGGCTGCCACCTTCCGTGTGGGACAAGGAGCCGGATGTGTGCCTTTTCGGAATCAGGCTCTGCCGAGGATGAGAGCCATGAGATGTTCCTCCTTTCAGCAAGCCCGGGTCCCAGATCCTGTTGTGCCTGTGAATAGGCTGCAGGGGGACGGTGAAGACCAGCAACAGCTTTCAGGGCTGCCACCTTCCGTGTGGGACAAGGAGCCGGACGTGTGCCTTTTCGGAATCAGGCTCTGCCGAGGACGAGAGCCATGAGATGTTCCTCCTCTGGGCATGCCCGGGTCCTGAATCCTGTTGTGCCTCTGAATAGGCTGCAGGGGGACGGTGAAGACCAGCCACAGCTTTCAGGGCTGCCACCTTCCGTGTGGGACAAGGAGCCGGACGTGTGCCTTTTCGGAATCAGGCTCTGCCGAGGACGAGAGCCATGAGAAGTTCCTCCTCTGGGCATGCCCGGGTCCCAGATCCTGTTGTGCCTGTGAATAGGCTGCAGGGGGACGGTGAAGACCAGCAACAGCTTTCAGGGCTGCCACCTTCCGTGTGGGACAAGGAGCCGGACGTGTGCCTTTTCGGAATCAGGCTCTACCGAGGACGAGAGCCATGAGATGTTCCTCCTCTGGGCAAGCCCGGGTCCCAGATCCTGTTGTATCTGTGAATAGGCTGCAGGGGGATGGTGAAGACCAGCAACAGCTTTCAGGGCTGCCACCTTCCGTGTGGGACAAGGAGCCGGACGTGTGCCTTTTCGGAATCAGGCTCTGCCGAGGACGAGAGCCATGAGATGTTCCTCCTCTGGGCATGCCCATTTCCCGAATCCTGTTGTGCCTGTGAATAGGCTGCAGGGGGACGGTGAAGACCAGCAACAGCTTTCAGGGCTGCCACCTTCCGTGTGGGACAAGGAGCCGGACGTGTGCCTTTTCGGAATCAGGCTCTGCCGAGGACGAGATCCATGAGAAGTTCCTCCTCTGGGCATGCCCGGGTCCCAGATCCTGTTTTGCCTGTGAATAGGCTGCAGGGGGACGGTGAAGACCAGCAACAGCTTTCAGGGCTGCCACCTTCCGTGTGGGACAAGGAGCCGGACGTGTGCCTTTTCGGAATCAGGCTCTAACGAGGACGAGAGCCATGAGATGTTCCTCCTCTGGGCAAGCCCGGGTCCCAGATCCTGTTGTGCCTGTGAATAGGCTGCAGGGGGACGGTGAAGACCAGCAACAGCTTTCAGGGCTGCCACCTTCCGTGTGGGACAAGGAGCCGGACGTGTGCCTTTTCGGAATCAGGCTCTGCCGAGGAAGAGAGCCATGAGATGTTCCTCCTCTCAGCAAGCCCGGGTCCCATATCCTGTTGTACCTGTGAATAGGCTGCAGGGGGACGGTGAAGACCAGCAACAGCTTTCAGGGCTGCCACCTTCCGTGTGGGACAAGGAGCCGGACGTGTGCCTTTTCGGAATCAGGCTCTGCCGAGGACGAGAGCCATGAGATGTTCCTCCTCTGGGCAAGCCCGGGTCCCAGATCCTGTTGTGCCTGTGAATAGGCTGCAGGGGGACGGTGAAGACCAGCAACAGCTTTCAGGGCTGCCACCTTCCGTGTGGGACAAGGAGCCGGACGTATGCCTTTTCGGAATCAGGCTCTGCCGAGGACGAGATCCATGAGATGTTCCTCCTCTGGGCATGCCCAGGTCCTGAATCCTGTTGTGCCTGTGAATAGGCTGCAGGGGGACGGTGAAGACCAGCAACAGCTTTCAGGGCTGCCACCTTCCGTGTGGGACAAGGAGCCGGACGTGTGCCTTTTCGGAATCAGGCTCTGCCGAGGATGAGAGCCATGAGATGTTCCTCCTCTCAGCAAGCCCGGGTCCTGAATCCTGTTGTGCCTGTGAATAGGCTGCAGGGGGATGGTGAAGACCAGCAACAGCTTTCAGGGCTGCCACCTTCCGTGTGGGACAAGGAGCCGGACATGTGCCTTTCAGGAATCACACTCTGCCGAGGACGAGAGCCATGAGATGTTACTCCTCCGGGCATGCCCGGGTCCCAGATCCTGTTGTGCCTGTGAATAGGCTGCAGGGGGACGGTGAAGACCAGCAACAGCTTTCAGGGCTGCCACCTTCCGTGTGGGACAAGGAGCCGGACGTGTGCCTTTTCGGAATCAGGCTCTGCCGAGGATGAGAGCCATGAGATGTTCCTCCTCTCAGCAAGCCCGGGTCCCAGATCCTGTTGTGCCTGTGAATAGGCTGCAGGGGGATGGTGAAGACCAGCAACAGCTTTCAGGGCTGCCACCTTCCGTGTGGGACAAGGAGCCGGACGTGTGCCTTTTCGGAATCAGGCTCTGCCGAGGACGAGAGCCATGAGATGTTTCTCCTCTCAGCAAGCCCGGGTCCCAGATCCTGTTGTGCCTGTGAATAGGCTGCAGGGGGACGGTGAAGACCAGCAACAGCTTTCAGGGCTGCCACCTTCCGTGTGGGACAAGGAGCCGGACGTGTGCCTTTTCGGAATCAGGCTCTGCCGAGGACGAGAGCCATGAGATGTTCCTCCTCTGGGCATGCCCGCGTTCCAGATCCTGTTGTGCCTGTGAATAGGCTGCAGGGGGACGGTGAAGACCAGCAACAGCTTTCAGGGCTGCCACCTTCCGTGTGGGACAAGGAGCCGGACATGTGCCTTTCAGGAATCAGGCTCTGCCGAGGACGAGAGCCATGAGATGTTACTCCTCCGGGCATGCCCGGGTCCCAGATCCTGTTGTACCTGTGAATAGGCTGCAGGGGGACGGTGAAGACCAGCAACAGCTTTCAGGGCTGCCACCTTCCGTGTGGGACAAGGAGCCGGACGTGTGCCTTCTCGGAATCAGGCTCTGCCGAGGAAGAGATCCATGAGAAGTTCCTCCTCTGGGCAAGCCCGGGTCCCAGATCCTGTTGTGCCTGTGAATAGGCTGCAGGGGGACGGTGAAGACCAGCAACAGCTTTCAGGGCTGCCACCTTCCGTGTGGGACAAGGAGCCGGACGTGTGCCTTTTCGGAATCAGGCTCTGCCGAGGACGAGAGCCATGAGATGTTCCTCCTCTGGGCATGCCCGGGTCCTGAATCCTGTTGTGCCTCTGAATAGGCTGCAGGGGGACGGTGAAGACCAGCCACAGCTTTCAGGGCTGCCACCTTCCGTGTGGGACAAGGAGCCGGACGTGTGCCTTTTCGGAATCAGGCTCTGCCGAGGACGAGAGCCATGAGAAGTTCCTCCTCTGGGCATGCCCGGGTCCCAGATCCTGTTGTGCCTGTGAATAGGCTGCAGGGGGACGGTGAAGACCAGCAACAGCTTTCAGGGCTGCCACCTTCCGTGTGGGACAAGGAGCCGGACGTGTGCCTTTTCGGAATCAGGCTCTACCGAGGACGAGAGCCATGAGATGTTCCTCCTCTCAGCAAGCCCGGGTCCCAGATCCTGTTGTATCTGTGAATAGGCTGCAGGGGGATGGTGAAGACCAGCAACAGCTTTCAGGGCTGCCACCTTCCGTGTGGGACAAGGAGCCGGACGTGTGCCTTTTCGGAATCAGGCTCTGCCGAGGACGAGAGCCATGAGATGTTCCTCCTCTGGGCAAGCCCGGGTCCCAGATCCTGTTGTACCTGTGAATAGGCTGCAGGGGGACGGTGAAGACCAGCAACAGCTTTCAGGGCTGCCACCTTCCGTGTGGGACAAGGAGCCGGACGTGTGACTTTTCGGAATCAGGCTCTGCCGAGGACGAGATCCATGAGAAGTTCCTCCTCTGGGCATGCCCGGGTCCCAGATCCTGTTTTGCCTGTGAATAGGCTGCAGGGGGACGGTGAAGACCAGCAACAGCTTTCAGGGCTGCCACCTTCCGTGTGGGACAAGGAGCCGGACGTGTGCCTTTTCGGAATCAGGCTCTACCGAGGACGAGAGCCATGAGATGTTCCTCCTCTGGGCAAGCCCACGTCCCAGATCCTGTTGTATCTGTGAATAGGCTACAGGGGGACGGTGAAGACCAGCAACAGCTTTCAGGGCTGCCACCTTCCGTGTGGGACAAGGAGCCGGACGTGTGCCTTTTCGGAATCAGGCTCTGCCGAGGAAGAGAGCCATGAGATGTTCCTCCTCTCAGCAAGCCCGGGTCCCATATCCTGTTGTACCTGTGAATAGGCTGCAGGGGGACGGTGAAGACCAGCAACAGCTTTCAGGGCTGCCACCTTCCGTGTGGGACAAGGAGCCGGACGTGTGCCTTTTCGGAATCAGGCTCTGCCGAGGACGAGAGCCATGAGATGTTCCTCCTCTCAGCAAGCCCGGGTCCCAGATCCTGTTGTGCCTGTGAATAGGCTGCAGGGGGACGGTGAAGACCAGCAACAGCTTTCAGGGCTGCCACCTTCCGTGTGGGACAAGGAGCCGGACGTGTGCCTTTTCGGAATCAGGCTCTGCCGAGGACGAGATCCATGAGATGTTCTTCCTCTGGGCATGCCCGGGTCCTGAATCCTGTTGTGCCTGTGAATAGGCTGCAGGGGGACGGTGAAGACCAGCAACAGCTTTCAGGGCTGCCACCTTCCGTGTGGGACAAGGAGCCGGACGTGTGCCTTTTCGGAATCAGGCTCTGCCGAGGATGAGAGCCATGAGATGTTCCTCCTTTCAGCAAGCCCGGGTCCCAGATCCTGTTGTGCCTGTGAATAGGCTGCAGGGGGACGGTGAAGACCAGCAACAGCTTTCAGGGCTGCCACCTTCCGTGTGGGACAAGGAGCCGGACGTGTGCCTTTTCGGAATCAGGCTCTACCCAGGACGAGAGCCATGAGATGTTCCTCCTCTGGGCATGCCCGGGTCCTGAATCCTGTTGTGCCTCTGAATAGGCTGCAGGGGGACGGTGAAGACCAGCCACAGCTTTCAGGGCTGCCACCTTCCGTGTGGGACAAGGAGCCGGACATGTGCCTTTTCGGAATCAGGCTCTGCCGAGGACGAGAGCCATGAGAAGTTCCTCCTCTGGGCATGCCCGGGTCCCAGATCCTGTTGTGCCTGTGAATAGGCTGCAGGGGGACGGTGAAGACCAGCAACAGCTTTCAGGGCTGCCACCTTCCGTGTGGGACAAGGAGCCGGACGTGTGCCTTTTCGGAATCAGGCTCTACCCAGGACGAGAGCCATGAGATGTTCCTCCTCTGGGCAAGCCCGGGTCCCAGATCCTGTTGTATCTGTGAATAGGCTGCAGGGGGATGGTGAAGACCAGCAACAGCTTTCAGGGCTGCCACCTTCCGTGTGGGACAAGGAGCCGGACATGTGCCTTTCAGGAATCAGACTCTGCCGAGGACGAGAGCCATGAGATGTTCCCCCTCTGGGCAAGCCCGGGTCCCAGATCCTGTTGTGCCTGTGAATAGGCTGCAGGGGGACGGTGAAGACCAGCAACAGCTTTCAGGGCTGCCACCTTCCGTGTGGGACAAGGAGCCGGACGTGTGCCTTTCCGGAATCAGTCTCTGCCGAGGACGAGATCCATGAGAAGTTCCTCCTCTGGGCATGCCCGGGTCCCAGATCCTGTTTTGCCTGTGAATAGGCTGCAGGGGGACGGTGAAGACCAGCAACAGCTTTCAGGGCTGCCACCTTCCGTGTGGGACAAGGAGCCGGACGTGTGCCTTTTCGGAAAGAGGCTCTGCCGAGGACGAGAGCCATGAGATGTTCCTCCTCTCAGCAAGCCCGGGTCCCAGATCCTGTTGTGCCTGTGAATAGGCTGCAGGGGGACGGTGAAGACCAGCAACAGCTTTCAGGGCTGCCACCTTCCGTGTGGGACAAGGAGCCGGACGTGTGCCTTTTCGGAATCAGGCTCTGCCGAGGACGAGAGCCATGAGATGTTCCTCCTCTGGGCAAGCCCGGGTCCCAGATCCTGTTGTACCTGTGAATAGGCTGCAGGGGGACGGTGAAGACCAGCAACAGCTTTCAGGGCTGCCACCTTCCGTGTGGGACAAGGAGCCGGACATGTGCCTTTTCGGAATCAGGCTCTGCCGAGGACGAGAGCCATGAGATGTTCCTCCTCTGGGCAAGCCCGGGTCCCAGATCCTGTTGTGCCTGTGAATAGGCTGCAGGGGGACGGTGAAGACCAGCAACAGCTTTCAGGGCTGCCACCTTCCGTGTGGGACAAGGAGCCGGACGTGTGCCTTTTCGGAATCAGGCTCTGCCGAGGACGAGAGCCATGAGATGTTCCTCCTCTGGGCAAGCCCGGGTCCCAGATCCTGTTGTATCTGTGAATAGGCTGCAGGGGGACGGTGAAGACCAGCAACAGCTTTCAGGGCTGCCACCTTCCGTGTGGGACAAGGAGCCGGACGTGTGCCTTTTCGGAATCAGGCTCTGCCGAAGACGAGATCCATGAGAAGTTCCTCCTCTGGGCATGCCCGGGTCCCAGATCCTGTTGTATCTGTGAATAGGCTGCAGGGGGACGGTGAAGACCAGCAACATCTTTCAGGGCTGCCACCTTCCGTGTGGGACAAGGAGCCGGACGTGTGCCTTTTCGGAATCAGGCTCTAACGAGGACGAGAGCCATGAGATGTTCCTCCTCTGGGCAAGCCCGGGTCCCAGATCCTGTTGTATCTGTGAATAGGCTGCAGGGGGACGGTGAAGACCAGCAACAGCTTTCAGGGCTGCCACCTTCCGTGTGGGACAAGGAGCCGGACGTTTGCCTTTTCGGAATCAGGCTCTGCCGAGGACGAGAGCCATGAGATGTTCCTCCTCTGGGCAAGCCCGGGTCCCAGATCCTGTTGTGCCTGTGAATAGGCTGCAGGGGGACGGTGAAGACCAGCAACAGCTTTCAGGGCTGCCACCTTCCGTGTGGGACAAGGAGCCGGACGTGTGCCTTTCAGGAATCAGACTCTGCCGAGGACGAGAGCCATGAGATGTTCCTCCTCTCAGCAAGCCCGGGTCCCAGATCCTGTTGTGCCTGTGAATAGGCTGCAGGGGGGACGGTGAAGACCAGCAACAGCTTTCAGGGCTGCCACCTTCCGTGTGGGACAAGGAGCCGGACGTGTGCCTTTTCGGAATCAGGCTCTAACGAGGACGAGAGCCATGAGATGTTCCTCCTCTGGGCAAGCCCGGGTCCCAGATCCTGTTGTATCTGTGAATAGGCTGCAGGGGGACGGTGAAGACCAGCAACAGCTTTCAGGGCTGCCACCTTCCGTGTGGGACAAGGAGCCGGACGTGTGCCTTTTCGGAATCAGGCTCTGCCGAGGAAGAGATCCATGAGATGTTCCTCCTCTGGGCATGCCCGGGTCCTGAATCCTGTTGTGCCTGTGAATAGGCTGCAGGGGGACGGTGAAGACCAGCAACAGCTTTCAGGGCTGCCACCTTCCGTGTGGGACAAGGAGCCGGACGTGTGCCTTTCAGGAATCAGACTCTGCCGAGGACGAGAGCCATGAGATGTTCCTCCTCTCAGCAAGCCCGGGTCCCAGATCCTGTTGTACCTGTGAATAGGCTGCAGGGGGACGGTGAAGACCAGCAACAGCTTTCAGGGCTGCCACCTTCCGTGTGGGACAAGGAGCCGGACGTGTGCCTTTCAGGAATCAGACTCTGCCGAGGACGAGAGCCATGAGATGTTCCTCCTCTCAGCAAGCCCGGGTCCCAGATCCTGTTGTGCCTGTGAATAGGCTGCAGGGGGACGGTGAAGACCAGCAACAGCTTTCAGGGCTGCCACCTTCCGTGTGGGACAAGGAGCCGGACGTGTGCCTTTTCGGAATCAGGCTCTGCCGAAGACGAGATCCATGAGAAGTTCCTCCTCTGGGCATGCCCGGGTCCCAGATCCTGTTGTATCTGTGAATAGGCTGCAGGGGGACGGTGAAGACCAGCAACAGCTTTCAGGGCTGCCACCTTCCGTGTGGGACAAGGAGCCGGACGTGTGCCTTTTCGGAATCAGGCTCTAACGAGGACGAGAGCCATGAGATGTTCCTCCTCTGGGCAAGCCCGGGTCCCAGATCCTGTTGTATCTGTGAATAGGCTGCAGGGGGACGGTGAAGACCAGCAACAGCTTTCAGGGCTGCCACCTTCCGTGTGGGACAAGGAGCCGGACGTTTGCCTTTTCGGAATCAGGCTCTGCCGAGGACGAGAGCCATGAGATGTTCCTCCTCTGGGCAAGCCCGGGTCCCAGATCCTGTTGTGCCTGTGAATAGGCTGCAGGGGGACGGTGAAGACCAGCAACAGCTTTCAGGGCTGCCACCTTCCGTGTGGGACAAGGAGCCGGACGTGTGCCTTTCAGGAATCAGACTCTGCCGAGGAAGAGAGCCATGAGATGTTCCTCCTCTCAGCAAGCCCGGGTCCCAGATCCTGTTGTGCCTGTGAATAGGCTGCAGGGGGATGGTGAAGACCAGCAACAGCTTTCAGGGCTGCCACCTTCCGTGTGGGACAAGGAACCGGACGTGTGCCTTTTCGGAATCAGGCTCTAACGAGGACGAGAGCCATGAGATGTTCCTCCTCTGGGCAAGCCCGGGTCCCAGATCCTGTTGTATCTGTGAATAGGCTGCAGGGGGACGGTGAAGACCAGCAACAGCTTTCAGGGCTGCCACCTTCCGTGCGGGACAAGGAGCCGGACGTGTGCCTTTTCGGAATCAGGCTCTGCCGAGGACGAGAGCCATGAGATGTTCCTCCTCTGGGCAAGCCCAGGTCCCAGATCCTGTTGTACCTGTGAATAGGCTGCAGGGGGACGGTGAAGACCAGCAACAGCTTTCAGGGCTGCCACCTTCCGTGTGGGACAAGGAGCCGGACGTGTGCCTTTCAGGAATCAGACTCTGCCGAGGACGAGAGCCATGAGATGTTCCTCCTCTCAGCAAGCCCGGGTCCCAGATCCTGTTGTGCCTGTGAATAGGCTGCAGGGGGATGGTGAAGACCAGCAACAGCTTTCAGGGCTGCCACCTTCCGTGTGGGACAAGGAGCCGGACGTGTGCCTTTTCGGAATCAGGCTCTAACGAGGACGAGAGCCATGAGATGTTCCTCCTCTGGGCAAGCCCGGGTCCCAGATCCTGTTGTATCTGTGAATAGGCTGCAGGGGGACGGTGAAGACCAGCAACAGCTTTCAGGGCTGCCACCTTCCGTGTGGGACAAGGAGCCGGACGTGTGCCTTTTCGGAATCAGGCTCTGCCGAGGACGAGAGCCATGAGATGTTCCTCCTCTGGGCAAGCCCGGGTCCCAGATCCTGTTGTACCTGTGAATAGGCTGCAGGGGGACGGTGAAGACCAGCAACAGCTTTCAGGGCTGCCACCTTCCGTGTGGGACAAGGAGCCGGACGTGTGCCTTTTCGGAATCAGGCTCTGCCGAGGACGAGATCCATGAGAAGTTCCTCCTCTGGGCATGCCCGGGTCCCAGATCCTGTTTTGCCTGTGAATAGGCTGCAGGGGGACGGTGAAGACCAGCAACAGCTTTCAGGGCTGCCACCTTCCGTGTGGGACAAGGAGCCGGACGTGTGCCTTTTCGGAATCAGGCTCTGCCGAGGACGAGATCCATGAGAAGTTCCTCCTCTGGGCATGCCCGGGTCCCAGATCCTGTTTTGCCTGTGAATAGGCTGCAGGGGGACGGTGAAGACCAGCAACAGCTTTCAGGGCTGCCACCTTCCGTGTGGGACAAGGAGCCGGACGTGTGCCTTTTCGGAATCAGGCTCTACCGAGGACGAGAGCCATGAGATGTTCCTCCTCTGGGCAAGCCCACGTCCCAGATCCTGTTGTATCTGTGAATAGGCTGCAGGGGGATGGTGAAGACCAGCAACAGCTTTCAGGGCTGCCACCTTCCGTGTGGGACAAGGAGCCGAACATGTGCCTTTCAGGAATCAGACTCTGCCGAGGACGAGAGCCATGAGATGTTCCCCCTCTGGGCAAGCCCTGGTCCCAGATCTTGTTGTACCTCTGAATAGGCTGCAGGGGGACGGTGAAGACCAGCAACAGCTTTCAGGGCTGCCACCTTCCGTGTGGGACAAGGAGCCGGACGTGTGCCTTTTCGGAATCAGGCTCTGCCGAGGACGAGATCCATGAGAAGTTCCTCCTCTGGGCATGCCCGGGTCCCAGATCCTGTTTTGCCTGGGAATAGGCTGCAGGGGGACGGTGAAGACCAGCAACAGCTTTCAGGGCTGCCACTTTCCGTGTGGGACAAGGAGCCGGACGTGTGCCTTTTCGGAATCAGGCTCTGCCGAGGACGAGAGCCATGAGATGTTCCTCCTCTCAGCAAGCCCGGGTCCCAGATCCTGTTGTGCCTGTGAATAGGCTGCAGGGGGACGGTGAAGACCAGCAACAGCTTTCAGGGCTGCCACCTTCCGTGTGGGACAAGGAGCCGGACGTGTGCCTTTCAGGAATCAGACTCTGCCGAGGACGAGAGCCATGAGATGTTCCTCCTCTCAGCAAGCCCGGGTCCCAGATCCTGTTGTGCCTGTGAATAGGCTGCAGGGGGATGGTGAAGACCAGCAACAGCTTTCAGGGCTGCCACCTTCCGTGTGGGACAAGGAGCCGGACGTGTGCCTTTTCGGAATCAGGCTCTAACGAGGACGAGAGCCATGAGATGTTCCTCCTCTGGGCAAGCCCGGGTCCCAGATCCTGTTGTATCTGTGAATAGGCTGCAGGGGGATGGTGAAGACCAGCAACAGCTTTCAGGGCTGCCACCTTCCGTGTGGGACAAGGAGCCGAACATGTGCCTTTCAGGAATCAGACTCTGCCGAGGACGAGAGCCATGAGATGTTCCCCCTCTGGGCAAGCCCGGGTCCCAGATCCTGTTGTACCTGTGAATAGGCTGCAGGGGGACGGTGAAGACCAGCAACAGCTTTCAGGGCTGCCACCTTCCGTGTGGGACAAGGAGCCGGACGTGTGCCTTTTCGGAATCAGGCTCTGCCGAGGACGAGAGCCATGAGATGTTCCTCCTCTGGGCAAGCCCGGGTCCCAGATCCTGTTGTGCCTGTGAATAGGCTGCAGGGGGACGGTGAAGACCAGCAACAGCTTTCAGGGCTGCCACCTTCCGTGTGGGACAAGGAGCCGGACGTGTGCCTTTTCGGAATCAGGCTCTGCCGAGGACGAGATCCATGAGATGTTCCTCCTCTGGGCATGCCCGGGTCCTGAATCCTGTTGTGCCTGTGAATAGGCTGCAGGGGGACGGTGAAGACCAGCAACAGCTTTCAGGGCTGCCACCTTCCGTGTGGGACAAGGAGCCGGACGTGTGCCTTTTCGGAATCAGGCTCTACCGAGGACGAGAGCCATGAGATGTTCCTCCTTTCAGCAAGCCCGGGTCCCAGATCCTGTTGTGCCTGTGAATAGGCTGCAGGGGGACGGTGAAGACCAGCAACAGCTTTCAGGGCTGCCACCTTCCGTGTGGGACAAGGAGCCGGACGTGTGCCTTTTCGGAATGAGGCTCTGCCGAGGACGAGAGCCATGAGATGTTCCTCCTCTGGGCATGCCCGGGTCCTGAATCCTGTTGTGCCTCTGAATAGGCTGCAGGGGGACGGTGAAGACCAGCCACAGCTTTCAGGGCTGCCACCTTCCGTGTGGGACAAGGAGCCGGACGTGTGCCTTTTCGGAATCAGGCTCTGCCGAGGACGAGATCCATGAGATGTTCCTCCTCTGGGCATGCCCGGGTCCCAGATCCTGTTGTGCCTGTGAATAGGCTGCAGGGGGACGGTGAAGACCAGCAACAGCTTTCAGGGCTGCCACCTTCCGTGTGGGACAAGGAGCCGGACGTGTGCCTTTTCGGAATCAGGCTCTACCGAGGACGAGAGCCATGAGATGTTCCTCCTCTGGGCAAGCCCGGGTCCCAGATCCTGTTGTATCTGTGAATAGGCTGCAGGGGGATGGTGAAGACCAGCCACAGCTTTCAGGGCTGCCAACTTCCGTGTGGGACAAGGAGCCGGACGTGTGCCTTTTCGGAATCAGGCTCTGCCGAGGACGAGAGCCATGAGATGTTCCTCCTCTGGGCAAGCCCGGGTCCCAGATCCTGTTGTACCTGTGAATAGGCTGCAGGGGGACGGTGAAGACCAGCAACAGCTTTCAGGGCTGCCACCTTCCGTGTGGGACAAGGAGCCGGACGTGTGCCTTTTCGGAATCAGGCTCTGCCGAGGACTAGATCCATGAGAAGTTCCTCCTCTGGGCATGCCCGGGTCCCAGATCCTGTTTTGCCTGTGAATAGGCTGCAGGGGGACGGTGAAGACCAGCAACAGCTTTCAGGGCTGCCACCTTCAGTGTGGGACAAGGAGCCGGACGTGTGCCTTTTCGGAATCAGGCTCTACCGAGGACGAGAGCCATGAGATGTTCCTCCTCTGGGCAAGCCCACGTCCCAGATCCTGTTGTATCTGTGAATAGGCTGCAGGGGGACGGTGAAGACCAGCAACAGCTTTCAGGGCTGCCACCTTCCGTGTGGGACAAGGAGCCGGACGTGTGCCTTTTCGGAATCAGGCTCTGCCGAGGAAGAGAGCCATGAGATGTTCCTCCTCTCAGCAAGCCCGGGTCCCATATCCTGTTGTACCTGTGAATAGGCTGCAGGGGGACGGTGAAGACCAGCAACAGCTTTCAGGGCTGCCACCTTCCGTGTGGGACAAGGAGCCGGACGTGTGCCTTTTCGGAATCAGGCTCTGCCGAGGACGAGAGCCATGAGATGTTCCTCCTCTGGGCAAGCCCGGGTCCCAGATCCTGTTGTGCCTGTGAATAGGCTGCAGGGGGACGGTGAAGACCAGCAACAGCTTTCAGGGCTGCCACCTTCCGTGTGGGACAAGGAGCCGGACGTGTGCCTTTTCGGAATCAGGCTCTGCCGAGGACGAGATCCATGAGATGTTCCTCCTCTGGGCATGCCCAGGTCCTGAATCCTGTTGTGCCTGTGAATAGGCTGCAGGGGGACGGTGAAGACCAGCAACAGCTTTCAGGGCTGCCACCTTCCGTGTGGGACAAGGAGCCGGACGTGTGCCTTTTCGGAATCAGGCTCTGCCGAGGATGAGAGCCATGAGATGTTCCTCCTCTCAGCAAGCCCGGGTCCTGAATCCTGTTGTGCCTGTGAATAGGCTGCAGGGGGATGGTGAAGACCAGCAACAGCTTTCAGGGCTGCCACCTTCCGTGTGGGACAAGGAGCCGGACATGTGCCTTTCAGGAATCACACTCTGCCGATGACGAGAGCCATGAGATGTTACTCCTCCGGGCATGCCCGGGTCCCAGATCCTGTTGTGCCTGTGAATAGGCTGCAGGGGGACGGTGAAGACCAGCAACAGCTTTCAGGGCTGCCACCTTCCGTGTGGGACAAGGAGCCGGACGTGTGCCTTTTCGGAATCAGGCTCTGCCGAGGATGAGAGCCATGAGATGTTCCTCCTCTGGGCAAGCCCGGGTCCCAGATCCTGTTGTACCTGTGAATAGGCTGCAGGGGGACGGTGAAGACCAGCAACAGCTTTCAGGGCTGCCACCTTCCGTGTGGGACAAGGAGCCGGACGTGTGCCTTTTCGGAATCAGGCTCTGCCGAGGACGAGAGCCATGAGATGTTCCTCCTCTCAGCAAGCCCGGGTCCCAGATCCTGTTGTGCCTGTGAATAGGCTGCAGGGGGACGGTGAAGACCAGCAACAGCTTTCAGGGCTGCCACCTTCCGTGTGGGACAAGGAGCCGGACGTGTGCCTTTTCGGAATCAGGCTCTGCCGAGGACGAGAGCCATGAGATGTTCCTCCTCTGGGCATGCCCGCGTCCCAGATCCTGTTGTGCCTGTGAATAGGCTGCAGGGGGACGGTGAAGACCAGCAACAGCTTTCAGGGCTGCCACCTTCCGTGTGGGACAAGGAGCCGGACATGTGCCTTTCAGGAATCAGACTCTGCCGAGGACGAGAGCCATGAGATGTTACTCCTCCGAGCATGCCCGGGTCCCAGATCCTGTTGTACCTCTGAATAGGCTGCAGGGGGACGGTGAAGACCAGCAACAGCTTTCAGGGCTGCCACCTTCCGTGTGGGACAAGGAGCCGGACGTGTGCCTTCTCGGAATCAGGCTCTGCCGAGGAAGAGATCCATGAGAAGTTCCTCCTCTGGGCATGCCCAGGTCCCGAATCCTGTTGTGCCTGTGAATAGGCTGCAGGGGGACGGTGAAGACCAGCAACAGCTTTCAGGGCTGCCACCTTCCGTGTGGGACAAGGAGCCGGACGTGTGCCTTTTCGGAATCAGGCTCTGCCGAGGACGAGATCCATGAGAAGTTCCTCCTCTGGGCATGCCCGGGTCCCAGATCCTGTTGTGCCTGTGAATAGGCTGCAGGGGGACGGTGAAGACCAGCAACAGCTTTCAGGGCTGCCACCTTCCGTGTGGGACAAGGAGCCGGACGTGTGCCTTTTCGGAATCAGGCTCTACCGAGGACGAGAGCCATGAGATGTTCCTCCTCTGGGCAAGCCCGGGTCCCAGATCCTGTTGTGCCTGTGAATAGGCTGCAGGGGGACGGTGAAGACCAGCAACAGCTTTCAGGGCTGCCACCTTCCGTGTGGGACAAGGAGCCGGACGTGTGCCTTTTCGGAATCAGGCTCTGCCGAGGATGAGAGCCATGAGATGTTCCTCCTCTGGGCAAGCCCGGGTCCCAGATCCTGTTGTACCTGTGAATAGGCTGCAGGGGGACGGTGAAGACCAGCAACAGCTTTCAGGGCTGCCACCTTCCGTGTGGGACAAGGAGCCGGACGTGTGCCTTTTCGGAATCAGGCTCTGCCGAGGACGAGAGCCATGAGATGTTCCTCCTCTGGGCAAGCCCGGGTCCCAGATCCTGTTGTGCCTGTGAATAGGCTGCAGGGGGACGGTGAAGACCAGCAACAGCTTTCAGGGCTGCCACCTTCCGTGTGGGACAAGGAGCCGGACGTGTGCCTTTTCGGAATCAGGCTCTGCCGAGGACGAGATCCATGAGATGTTCCTCCTCTGGGCATGCCCGGGTCCTGAATCCTGTTGTGCCTGTGAATAGGCTGCAGGGGGACGGTGAAGACCAGCAACAGCTTTCAGGGCTGCCACCTTCCGTGTGGGACAAGGAGCCGGACGTGTGCCTTTTCGGAATCAGGCTCTGCCGAGGATGAGAGCCATGAGATGTTCCTCCTTTCAGCAAGCCCGGGTCCCAGATCCTGTTGTGCCTGTGAATAGGCTGCAGGGGGACGGTGAAGACCAGCAACAGCTTTCAGGGCTGCCACCTTCCGTGTGGGACAAGGAGCCGGACGTGTGCCTTTTCGGAATCAGGCTCTGCCGAGGACGAGAGCCATGAGATGTTCCTCCTCTGGGCATGCCCGGGTCCTGAATCCTGTTGTGCCTCTGAATAGGCTGCAGGGGGACGGTGAAGACCAGCCACAGCTTTCAGGGCTGCCACCTTCCGTGTGGGACAAGGAGCCGGACGTGTGCCTTTTCGGAATCAGGCTCTGCCGAGGACGAGATCCATGAGATGTTCCTCCTCTGGGCATGCCCGGGTCCCAGATCCTGTTGTGCCTGTGAATAGGCTGCAGGGGGACGGTGAAGACCAGCAACAGCTTTCAGGGCTGCCACCTTCCGTGTGGGACAAGGAGCCGGACGTGTGCCTTTTCGGAATCAGGCTCTACCGAGGACGAGAGCCATGAGATGTTCCTCCTCTGGGCAAGCCCGGGTCCCAGATCCTGTTGTATCTGTGAATAGGCTGCAGGGGGATGGTGAAGACAAGCAACAGCTTTCAGGGCTGCCACCTTCCGTGTGGGAGAAGGAGCCGGACGTGTGCCTTTTCGGAATCAGGCTCTGCCGAGGACGAGAGCCATGAGATGTTCCTCCTCTGGGCAAGCCCGGGTCCTGAATCCTGTTGTACCTGTGAATAGGCTGCAGGGGGACGGTGAAGACCAGCAACAGCTTTCAGGGCTGCCACCTTCCGTGTGGGACAAGGAGCCGGACGTGTGCCTTTTCGGAATCAGGCTCTGCCGAGGACTAGATCCATGAGAAGTTCCTCCTCTGGGCATGCCCGGGTCCCAGATCCTGTTGTGCCTGTGAATAGGCTGCAGGGGGACGGTGAAGACCAGCAACAGCTTTCAGGGCTGCCACCTACCGTGTGGGACAAGGAGCCGGACGTGTGCCTTTTCGGAATCAGGCTCTGCCGAGGAAGAGAGCCATGAGATGT
Source organism: Astur gentilis (assembly GCF_929443795.1). Classification (NCBI taxonomy): domain Eukaryota; kingdom Metazoa; phylum Chordata; class Aves; order Accipitriformes; family Accipitridae; genus Astur; species Astur gentilis. The sequence continues at coordinate 217,320 of NW_026061033.1, forward strand.
TCCTCCTCTCAGCAAGCCCGGGTCCCATATCCTGTTGTACCTGTGAATAGGCTGCAGGGGGACGGTGAAGACCAGCAACAGCTTTCAGGGCTGCCACCTTCCGTGTGGGACAAGGAGCCGGACGTGTGCCTTTTCGGAATCAGGCTCTGCCGAGGACGAGAGCCATGAGATGTTCCTCCTCTGGGCAAGCCTGGGTCCCAGATCCTGTTGTGCCTGTGAATAGGCTGCAGGGGGACGGTGAAGACCAGCAACAGCTTTCAGGGCTGCCACCTTCCGTGTGGGACAAGGAGCCGGACGTGTGCCTTTTCGGAATCAGGCTCTGCCGAGGACGAGATCCATGAGATGTTCCTCCTCTGGGCATGCCCAGGTCCTGAATCCTGTTGTGCCTGTGAATAGGCTGCAGGGGGACGGTGAAGACCAGCAACAGCTTTCAGGGCTGCCACCTTCCGTGTGGGACAAGGAGCCGGACGTGTGCCTTTTCGGAATCAGGCTCTGCCGAGGATGAGAGCCATGAGATGTTCCTCCTCTCAGCAAGCCCGGGTCCTGAATCCTGTTGTGCCTGTGAATAGGCTGCAGGGGGATGGTGAAGACCAGCAACAGCTTTCAGGGCTGCCACCTTCCGTGTGGGACAAGGAGCCGGACATGTGCCTTTCAGGAATCACACTCTGCCGAGGACGAGAGCCATGAGATGTTACTCCTCTGGGCATGCCCGGGTCCCAGATCCTGTTGTGCCTGTGAATAGGCTGCAGGGGGACGGTGAAGACCAGCAACAGCTTTCAGGGCTGCCACCTTCCGTGTGGGACAAGGAGCCGGACGTGTGCCTTTTCGGAATCAGGCTCTGCCGAGGATGAGAGCCATGAGATGTTCCTCCTCTGGGCAAGCCCGGGTCCCAGATCCTGTTGTGCCTGTGAATAGGCTGCAGGGGGACGGTGAAGACCAGCAACAGCTTTCAGGGCTGCCACCTTCCGTGTGGGACAAGGAGCCGGACGTGTGCCTTTTCGGAATCAGGCTCTGCCGAGGACGAGAGCCATGAGATGTTCCTCCTCTCAGCAAGCCCGGGTCCCAGATCCTGTTGTGCCTGTGAATAGGCTGCAGGGGGACGGTGAAGACCAGCAACAGCTTTCAGGGCTGCCACCTTCCGTGTGGGACAAGGAGCCGGACGTGTGCCTTTTCGGAATCAGGCTCTGCCGAGGACGAGAGCCATGAGATGTTCCTCCTCTGGGCATGCCCGCGTCCCAGATCCTGTTGTGCCTGTGAATAGGCTGCAGGGGGACGGTGAAGACCAGCAACAGCTTTCAGGGCTGCCACCTTCCGTGTGGGACAAGGAGCCGGACATGTGCCTTTCAGGAATCAGACTCTGCCGAGGACGAGAGCCATGAGATGTTCCTCCTCTGGGCATGCCCGGGTCCTGAATCCTGTTGTGCCTCTGAATAGGCTGCAGGGGGACGGTGAAGACCAGCCACAGCTTTCAGGGCTGCCACCTTCCGTGTGGGACAAGGAGCCGGACGTGTGCCTTTTCGGAATCAGGCTCTGCCGAGGACGAGAGCCATGAGAAGTTCCTCCTCTGGGCATGCCCGGGTCCCAGATCCTGTTGTGCCTGTGAATAGGCTGCAGGGGGACGGTGAAGACCAGCAACAGCTTTCAGGGCTGCCACCTTCCGTGTGGGACAAGGAGCCGGACGTGTGCCTTTTCGGAATCAGGCTCTACCGAGGACGAGAGCCATGAGATGTTCCTCCTCTGGGCAAGCCCGGGTCCCAGATCCTGTTGTATCTGTGAATAGGCTGCAGGGGGATGGTGAAGACCAGCAACAGCTTTCAGGGCTGCCACCTTCCGTGTGGGACAAGGAGCCGGACTTGTGCCTTTTCGGAATCAGGCTCTGCCGAGGACGAGAGCCATGAGATGTTCCTCCTCTGGGCATGCCCATTTCCCGAATCCTGTTGTGCCTGTGAATAGGCTGCAGGGGGACGGTGAAGACCAGCAACAGCTTTCAGGGCTGCCACCTTCCGTGTGGGACAAGGATCCGGACGTGTGCCTTTTCGAAATCAAGCTCTGCCGAGGACGAGATCCATGAGAAGTTCCTCCTCTGGGCATGCCCGGGTCCCAGATCCTGTTTTGCCTGTGAATAGGCTGCAGGGGGACGGTGAAGACCAGCAACAGCTTTCAGGGCTGCCACCTTCCGTGTGGGACAAGGAGCCGGACGTGTGCCTTTTCGGAATCAGGCTCTACCGAGGACGAGAGCCATGAGATGTTCCTCCTCTGGGCAAGCCCGGGTCCCAGATCCTGTTGTGCCTGTGAATAGGCTGCAGGGGGACGGTGAAGACCAGCAACAGCTTTCAGGGCTGCCACCTTCCGTGTGGGACAAGGAGCCGGACGTGTGCCTTTTCGGAATCAGGCTCTGCCGAGGAAGAGAGCCATGAGATGTTCCTCCTCTCAGCAAGCCCGGGTCCCATATCCTGTTGTACCTGTGAATAGGCTGCAGGGGGACGGTGAAGACCAGCAACAGCTTTCAGGGCTGCCACCTTCCGTGTGGGACAAGGAGCCGGACGTGTGCCTTTTCGGAATCAGGCTCTGCCGAGGACGAGAGCCATGAGATGTTCCTCCTCTGGGCAAGCCCGGGTCCCAGATCCTGTTGTGCCTGTGAATAGGCTGCAGGGGGACGGTGAAGACCAGCAACAGCTTTCAGGGCTGCCACCTTCCGTGTGGGACAAGGAGCCGGACGTGTGCCTTTTCGGAATCAGGCTCTGCCGAGGACGAGATCCATGAGATGTTCCTCCTCTGGGCATGCCCAGGTCCTGAATCCTGTTGTGCCTGTGAATAGGCTGCAGGGGGACGGTGAAGACCAGCAACAGCTTTCAGGGCTGCCACCTTCCGTGTGGGACAAGGAGCCGGACGTGTGCCTTTTCGGAATCAGGCTCTGCCGAGGATGAGAGCCATGAGATGTTCCTCCTCTCAGCAAGCCCGGGTCCTGAATCCTGTTGTGCCTGTGAATAGGCTGCAGGGGGATGGTGAAGACCAGCAACAGCTTTCAGGGCTGCCACCTTCCGTGTGGGACAAGGAGCCGGACATGTGCCTTTCAGGAATCACACTCTGCCGAGGACGAGAGCCATGAGATGTTACTCCTCCGGGCATGCCCGGGTCCCAGATCCTGTTGTGCCTGTGAATAGGCTGCAGGGGGACGGTGAAGACCAGCAACAGCTTTCAGGGCTGCCACCTTCCGTGTGGGACAAGGAGCCGGACGTGTGCCTTTTCGGAATCAGGCTCTGCCGAGGATGAGAGCCATGAGATGTTCCTCCTCTCAGCAAGCCCGGGTCCCAGATCCTGTTGTGCCTGTGAATAGGCTGCAGGGGGACGGTGAAGACCAGCAACAGCTTTCAGGGCTGCCACCTTCCGTGTGGGACAAGGAGCCGGACGTGTGCCTTTTCGGAATCAGGCTCTGCCGAGGACGAGAGCCATGAGATGTTTCTCCTCTCAGCAAGCCCGGGTCCCAGATCCTGTTGTGCCTGTGAATAGGCTGCAGGGGGACGGTGAAGACCAGCAACAGCTTTCAGGGCTGCCACCTTCCGTGTGGGACAAGGAGCCGGACGTGTGCCTTTTCGGAATCAGGCTCTGCCGAGGACGAGAGCCATGAGATGTTCCTCCTCTGGGCATGCCCGCGTCCCAGATCCTGTTGTGCCTGTGAATAGGCTGCAGGGGGACGGTGAAGACCAGCAACAGCTTTCAGGGCTGCCACCTTCCGTGTGGGACAAGGAGCCGGACGTGTGCCTTTCAGGAATCAGGCTCTGCCGAGGACGAGAGCCATGAGATGTTACTCCTCCGGGCATGCCCGGGTCCCAGATCCTGTTGTACCTGTGAATAGGCTGCAGGGGGACGGTGAAGACCAGCAACAGCTTTCAGGGCTGCCACCTTCCGTGTGGGACAAGGAGCCGGACGTGTGCCTTCTCGGAATCAGGCTCTGCCGAGGAAGAGATCCATGAGAAGTTCCTCCTCTGGGCATGCCCAGGTCCCGAATCCTGTTGTGCCTGTGAATAGGCTGCAGGGGGACGGTGAAGACCAGCAACAGCTTTCAGGGCTGCCACCTTCCGTGTGGGACAAGGAGCCGGACGTGTGCCTTTTCGGAATCAGGCTCTGCCGAGGACGAGAGCCATGAGATGTTCCTCCTCTGGGCATGCCCGGGTCCCGAATCCTGTTGTGCCTCTGAATAGGCTGCAGGGGGACGGTGAAGACCAGCCACAACTTTCAGGGCTGCCACCTTCCGTGTGGGACAAGGAGCCGGACGTGTGCCTTTTCGGAATCAGGCTCTGCCGAGGACGAGAGCCATGAGAAGTTCCTCCTCTGGGCATGCCCGGGTCCCAGATCCTGTTGTGCCTGTGAATAGGCTGCAGGGGGACGGTGAAGACCAGCAACAGCTTTCAGGGCTGCCACCTTCCGTGTGGGACAAGGAGCCGGACGTGTGCCTTTTCGGAATCAGGCTCTACCGAGGACGAGAGCCATGAGATGTTCCTCCTCTCAGCAAGCCCGGGTCCCAGATCCTGTTGTATCTGTGAATAGGCTGCAGGGGGATGGTGAAGACCAGCAACAGCTTTCAGGGCTGCCACCTTCCGTGTGGGACAAGGAGCCGGACGTGTGCCTTTTCGGAATCAGGCTCTGCCGAGGACGAGAGCCATGAGATGTTCCTCCTCTGGGCAAGCCCGGGTCCCAGATCCTGTTGTACCTGTGAATAGGCTGCAGGGGGACGGTGAAGACCAGCAACAGCTTTCAGGGCTGCCACCTTCCGTGTGGGACAAGGAGCCGGACGTGTGCCTTTTCGGAATCAGGCTCTGCCGAGGACGAGATCCATGAGAAGTTCCTCCTCTGGGCATGCCCGGGTCCCAGATCCTGTTTTGCCTGTGAATAGGCTGCAGGGGGACGGTGAAGACCAGCAACAGCTTTCAGGGCTGCCACCTTCCGTGTGGGACAAGGAGCCGGACGTGTGCCTTTTCGGAATCAGGCTCTACCGAGGACGAGAGCCATGAGATGTTCCTCCTCTGGGCAAGCCCACGTCCCAGATCCTGTTGTATCTGTGAATAGGCTACAGGGGGACGGTGAAGACCAGCAACAGCTTTCAGGGCTGCCACCTTCCGTGTGGGACAAGGAGCCGGACGTGTGCCTTTTCGGAATCAGGCTCTGCCGAGGAAGAGAGCCATGAGATGTTCCTCCTCTCAGCAAGCCCGGGTCCCATATCCTGTTGTACCTGTGAATAGGCTGCAGGGGGACGGTGAAGACCAGCAACAGCTTTCAGGGCTGCCACCTTCCGTGTGGGACAAGGAGCCGGACGTGTGCCTTTTCGGAATCAGGCTCTGCCGAGGACGAGAGCCATGAGATGTTCCTCCTCTCAGCAAGCCCGGGTCCCAGATCCTGTTGTGCCTGTGAATAGGCTGCAGGGGGACGGTGAAGACCAGCAACAGCTTTCAGGGCTGCCACCTTCCGTGTGGGACAAGGAGCCGGACGTGTGCCTTTTCGGAATCAGGCTCTGCCGAGGACGAGATCCATGAGATGTTCTTCCTCTGGGCATGCCCGGGTCCTGAATCCTGTTGTGCCTGTGAATAGGCTGCAGGGGGACGGTGAAGACCAGCAACAGCTTTCAGGGCTGCCACCTTCCGTGTGGGACAAGGAGCCGGACGTGTGCCTTTTCGGAATCAGGCTCTGCCGAGGATGAGAGCCATGAGATGTTCCTCCTTTCAGCAAGCCCGGGTCCCAGATCCTGTTGTGCCTGTGAATAGGCTGCAGGGGGACGGTGAAGACCAGCAACAGCTTTCAGGGCTGCCACCTTCCGTGTGGGACAAGGAGCCGGACGTGTGCCTTTTCGGAATCAGGCTCTGCCGAGGACGAGAGCCATGAGATGTTCCTCCTCTGGGCATGCCCGGGTCCTGAATCCTGTTGTGCCTCTGAATAGGCTGCAGGGGGATGGTGAAGACCAGCCACAGCTTTCAGGGCTGCCACCTTCCGTGTGGGACAAGGAGCCGGACGTGTGCCTTTTCGGAATCAGGCTCTGCCGAGGACGAGAGCCATGAGAAGTTCCTCCTCTGGGCATGCCCGGGTCCCAGATCCTGTTGTGCCTGTGAATAGGCTGCAGGGGGATGGTGAAGACCAGCAACAGCTTTCAGGGCTGCCACCTTCCGTGTGGGACAAGGAGCCGGACGTGTGCCTTTTCGGAATCAGGCTCTACCCAGGACGAGAGCCATGAGATGTTCCTCCTCTGGGCAAGCCCGGGTCCCAGATCCTGTTGTATCTGTGAATAGGCTGCAGGGGGATGGTGAAGACCAGCAACAGCTTTCAGGGCTGCCACCTTCCGTGTGGGACAAGGAGCCGGACATGTGCCTTTCAGGAATCAGACTCTGCCGAGGACGAGAGCCATGAGATGTTCCCCCTCTGGGCAAGCCCGGGTCCCAGATCCTGTTGTACCTGTGAATAGGCTGCAGGGGGACGGTGAAGACCAGCAACAGCTTTCAGGGCTGCCACCTTCCGTGTGGGACAAGGAGCCGGACGTGTGCCTTTTCGGAATCAGGCTCTGCCGAGGACGAGATCCATGAGAAGTTCCTCCTCTGGGCATGCCCGGGTCCCAGATCCTGTTTTGCCTGTGAATAGGCTGCAGGGGGACGGTGAAGACCAGCAACAGCTTTCAGGGCTGCCACCTTCCGTGTGCGACAAGGAGACGGACGTGTGCCTTTTCGGAAAGAGGCTCTGCCGAGGACGAGAGCCATGAGATGTTCCTCCTCTCAGCAAGCCCGGGTCCCAGATCCTGTTGTGCCTGTGAATAGGCTGCAGGGGGACGGTGAAGACCAGCAACAGCTTTCAGGGCTGCCACCTTCCGTGTGGGACAAGGAGCCGGACGTGTGCCTTTTCGGAATCAGGCTCTGCCGAGGACGAGAGCCATGAGATGTTCCTCCTCTGGGCAAGCCCGGGTCCCAGATCCTGTTGTACCTGTGAATAGGCTGCAGGGGGACGGTGAAGACCAGCAACAGCTTTCAGGGCTGCCACCTTCCGTGTGGGACAAGGAGCCGGACATGTGCCTTTTCGGAATCAGGCTCTGCCGAGGACGAGAGCCATGAGATGTTCCTCCTCTGGGCAAGCCCGGGTCCCAGATCCTGTTGTGCCTGTGAATAGGCTGCAGGGGGACGGTGAAGACCAGCAACAGCTTTCAGGGCTGCCACCTTCCGTGTGGGACAAGGAGCCGGACGTGTGCCTTTTCGGAATCAGGCTCTGCCGAGGACGAGAGCCATGAGATGTTCCTCCTCTGGGCAAGCCCGGGTCCCAGATCCTGTTGTATCTGTGAATAGGCTGCAGGGGGACGGTGAAGACCAGCAACAGCTTTCAGGGCTGCCACCTTCCGTGTGGGACAAGGAGCCGGACATGTGCCTTTTCGGAATCAGGCTCTGCCGAAGACGAGATCCATGAGAAGTTCCTCCTCTGGGCATGCCCGGGTCCCAGATCCTGTTGTATCTGTGAATAGGCTGCAGGGGGACGGTGAAGACCAGCAACATCTTTCAGGGCTGCCACCTTCCGTGTGGGACAAGGAGCCGGACGTGTGCCTTTTCGGAATCAGGCTCTAACGAGGACGAGAGCCATGAGATGTTCCTCCTCTGGGCAAGCCCGGGTCCCAGATCCTGTTGTATCTGTGAATAGGCTGCAGGGGGACGGTGAAGACCAGCAACAGCTTTCAGGGCTGCCACCTTCCGTGTGGGACAAGGAGCCGGACGTTTGCCTTTTCGGAATCAGGCTCTGCCGAGGACGAGAGCCATGAGATGTTCCTCCTCTGGGCAAGCCCGGGTCCCAGATCCTGTTGTGCCTGTGAATAGGCTGCAGGGGGACGGTGAAGACCAGCAACAGCTTTCAGGGCTGCCACCTTCCGTGTGGGACAAGGAGCCGGACGTGTGCCTTTCAGGAATCAGACTCTGCCGAGGACGAGAGCCATGAGATGTTCCTCCTCTCAGCAAGCCCGGGTCCCAGATCCTGTTGTGCCTGTGAATAGGCTGCAGGGGGACGGTGAAGACCAGCAACAGCTTTCAGGGCTGCCACCTTCCGTGTGGGACAAGGAGCCGGACGTGTGCCTTTTCGGAATCAGGCTCTGCCGAGGACGAGAGCCATGAGATGTTCCTCCTCTGGGCAAGCCCGGGTCCCAGATCCTGTTGTATCTGTGAATAGGCTGCAGGGGGACGGTGAAGACCAGCAACAGCTTTCAGGGCTGCCACCTTCCGTGTGGGACAAGGAGCCGGACGTGTGCCTTTTCGGAATCAGGCTCTGCCGAGGACGAGAGCCATGAGATGTTCCTCCTCTGGGCAAGCCCGGGTCCCAGATCCTGTTGTACCTGTGAATAGGCTGCAGGGGGACGGTGAAGACCAGCAACAGCTTTCAGGGCTGCCACCTTCCGTGTGGGACAAGGAGCCGGACGTGTGCCTTTCAGGAATCAGACTCTGCCGAGGACGAGAGCCATGAGATGTTCCTCCTCTCAGCAAGCCCGGGTCCCAGATCCTGTTGTGCCTGTGAATAGGCTGCAGGGGGACGGTGAAGACCAGCAACAGCTTTCAGGGCTGCCACCTTCCGTGTGGGACAAGGAGCCGGACGTGTGCCTTTTCGGAATCAGGCTCTGCCGAAGACGAGATCCATGAGAAGTTCCTCCTCTGGGCATGCCCGGGTCCCAGATCCTGTTGTATCTGTGAATAGGCTGCAGGGGGACGGTGAAGACCAGCAACATCTTTCAGGGCTGCCACCTTCCGTGTGGGACAAGGAGCCGGACGTGTGCCTTTTCGGAATCAGGCTCTAACGAGGACGAGAGCCATGAGATGTTCCTCCTCTGGGCAAGCCCGGGTCCCAGATCCTGTTGTATCTGTGAATAGGCTGCAGGGGGACGGTGAAGACCAGCAACAGCTTTCAGGGCTGCCACCTTCCGTGTGGGACAAGGAGCCGGACGTTTGCCTTTTCGGAATCAGGCTCTGCCGAGGACGAGAGCCATGAGATGTTCCTCCTCTGGGCAAGCCCGGGTCCCAGATCCTGTTGTGCCTGTGAATAGGCTGCAGGGGGACGGTGAAGACCAGCAACAGCTTTCAGGGCTGCCACCTTCCGTGTGGGACAAGGAGCCGGACGTGTGCCTTTCAGGAATCAGACTCTGCCGAGGAAGAGAGCCATGAGGTGTTCCTCCTCTCAGCAAGCCCGGGTCCCAGATCCTGTTGTGCCTGTGAATAGGCTGCAGGGGGATGGTGAAGACCAGCAACAGCTTTCAGGGCTGCCACCTTCCGTGTGGGACAAGGAACCGGACGTGTGCCTTTTCGGAATCAGGCTCTAACGAGGACGAGAGCCATGAGATGTTCCTCCTCTGGGCAAGCCCGGGTCCCAGATCCTGTTGTATCTGTGAATAGGCTGCAGGGGGACGGTGAAGACCAGCAACAGCTTTCAGGGCTGCCACCTTCCGTGTGGGACAAGGAGCCGGACGTGTGCCTTTTCGGAATCAGGCTCTGCCGAGGACGAGAGCCATGAGATGTTCCTCCTCTGGGCAAGCCCGGGTCCCAGATCCTGTTGTACCTGTGAATAGGCTGCAGGGGGACGGTGAAGACCAGCAACAGCTTTCAGGGCTGCCACCTTCCGTGTGGGACAAGGAGCCGGACGTGTGCCTTTCAGGAATCAGACTCTGCCGAGGACGAGAGCCATGAGATGTTCCTCCTCTCAGCAAGCCCGGGTCCCAGATCCTGTTGTGCCTGTGAATAGGCTGCAGGGGGATGGTGAAGACCAGCAACAGCTTTCAGGGCTGCCACCTTCCGTGTGGGACAAGGAGCCGGACGTGTGCCTTTTCGGAATCAGGCTCTAACGAGGACGAGAGCCATGAGATGTTCCTCCTCTGGGCAAGCCCGGGTCCCAGATCCTGTTGTATCTGTGAATAGGCTGCAGGGGGACGGTGAAGACCAGCAACAGCTTTCAGGGCTGCCACCTTCCGTGTGGGACAAGGAGCCGGACGTGTGCCTTTTCGGAATCAGGCTCTGCCGAGGACGAGAGCCATGAGATGTTCCTCCTCTGGGCAAGCCCGGGTCCCAGATCCTGTTGTACCTGTGAATAGGCTGCAGGGGGACGGTGAAGACCAGCAACAGCTTTCAGGGCTGCCACCTTCCGTGTGGGACAAGGAGCCGGACGTGTGCCTTTTCGGAATCAGGCTCTGCCGAGGACGAGATCCATGAGAAGTTCCTCCTCTGGGCATGCCCGGGTCCCAGATCCTGTTTTGCCTGTGAATAGGCTGCAGGGGGACGGTGAAGACCAGCAACAGCTTTCAGGGCTGCCACCTTCCGTGTGGGACAAGGAGCCGGACGTGTGCCTTTTCGGAATCAGGCTCTGCCGAGGACGAGATCCATGAGAAGTTCCTCCTCTGGGCATGCCCGGGTCCCAGATCCTGTTTTGCCTGTGAATAGGCTGCAGGGGGACGGTGAAGACCAGCAACAGCTTTCAGGGCTGCCACCTTCCGTGTGGGACAAGGAGCCGGACGTGTGCTTTTTCGGAATCAGGCTCTACCGAGGACGAGAGCCATGAGATGTTCCTCCTCTGGGCAAGCCCACGTCCCAGATCCTGTTGTATCTGTGAATAGGCTGCAGGGGGATGGTGAAGACCAGCAACAGCTTTCAGGGCTGCCACCTTCCGTGTGGGACAAGGAGCCGAACATGTGCCTTTCAGGAATCAGACTCTGCCGAGGACGAGAGCCATGAGATGTTCCCCCTCTGGGCAAGCCCTGGTCCCAGATCTTGTTGTACCTGTGAATAGGCTGCAGGGGGACGGTGAAGACCAGCAACAGCTTTCAGGGCTGCCACCTTCCGTGTGGGACAAGGAGCCGGACGTGTGCCTTTTCGGAATCAGGCTCTGCCGAGGACGAGATCCATGAGAAGTTCCTCCTCTGGGCATGCCCGGGTCCCAGATCCTGTTTTGCCTGGGAATAGGCTGCAGGGGGACGGTGAAGACCAGCAACAGCTTTCAGGGCTGCCACCTTCCGTGTGGGACAAGGAGCCGGACGTGTGCCTTTTCGGAATCAGGCTCTGCCGAGGACGAGAGCCATGAGATGTTCCTCCTCTCAGCAAGCCCGGGTCCCAGATCCTGTTGTGCCTGTGAATAGGCTGCAGGGAGACGGTGAAGACCAGCAACAGCTTTCAGGGCTGCCACCTTCCGTGTGGGACAAGGAGCCGGACGTGTGCCTTTTCGGAATCAGGCTCTAACGAGGACGAGAGCCATGAGATGTTCCTCCTCTGGGCAAGCCCGGGTCCCAGATCCTGTTGTATCTGTGAATAGGCTGCAGGGGGATGGTGAAGACCAGCAACAGCTTTCAGGGCTGCCACCTTCCGTGTGGGACAAGGAGCCGAACATGTGCCTTTCAGGAATCAGACTCTGCCGAGGACGAGAGCCATGAGATGTTCCCCCTCTGGGCAAGCCCGGGTCCCAGATCCTGTTGTACCTGTGAATAGGCTGCAGGGGGACGGTGAAGACCAGCAACAGCTTTCAGGGCTGCCACCTTCCGTGTGGGACAAGGAGCCGGACGTGTGCCTTTTCGGAATCAGGCTCTGCCGAGGACGAGATCCATGAGAAGTTCCTCCTCTGGGCATGCCCGGGTCCCAGATCCTGTTTTGCCTGGGAATAGGCTGCAGGGGGACGGTGAAGACCAGCAACAGCTTTCAGGGCTGCCACCTTCCGTGTGGGACAAGGAGCCGGACGTGTGCCTTTTCGGAAAGAGGCTCTGCCGAGGACGAGAGCCATGAGATGTTCCTCCTCTCAGCAAGCCCGGGTCCCAGATCCTGTTGTGCCTGTGAATAGGCTGCAGGGGGACGGTGAAGACCAGCAACAGCTTTCAGGGCTGCCACCTTCCGTGTGGGACAAGGAGCCGGACGTGTGCCTTTCAGGAATCAGACTCTGCCGAGGACGAGAGCCATGAGATGTTCCTCCTCTCAGCAAGCCCGGGTCCCAGATCCTGTTGTGCCTGTGAATAGGCTGCAGGGGGATGGTGAAGACCAGCAACAGCTTTCAGGGCTGCCACCTTCCGTGTGGGACAAGGAGCCGGACGTGTGCCTTTTCGGAATCAGGCTCTAACGAGGACGAGAGCCATGAGATGTTCCTCCTCTGGGCAAGCCCGGGTCCCAGATCCTGTTGTATCTGTGAATAGGCTGCAGGGGGACGGTGAAGACCAGCAACAGCTTTCAGGGCTGCCACCTTCCGTGTGGGACAAGGAGCCGGACGTGTGCCTTTTCGGAATCAGGCTCTGCCGAGGACGAGAGCCATGAGATGTTCCTCCTCTGGGCAAGCCCGGGTCCCAGATCCTGTTGTGCCTGTGAATAGGCTGCAGGGGGACGGTGAAGACCAGCAACAGCTTTCAGGGCTGCCACCTTCCGTGTGGGACAAGGAGCCGGACGTGTGCCTTTTCGGAATCAGGCTCTGCCGAGGACGAGATCCATGAGAAGTTCCTCCTCTGGGCATGCCCGGGTCCCAGATCCTGTTTTGCCTGTGAATAGGCTGCAGGGGGACGGTGAAGACCAGCAACAGCTTTCAGGGCTGCCACCTTCCGTGTGGGACAAGGAGCCGGACGTGTGCCTTTTCGGAATCAGGCTCTACCGAGGACGAGAGCCATGAGATGTTCCTCCTCTGGGCAAGCCCACGTCCCAGATCCTGTTGTATCTGTGAATAGGCTGCAGGGGGACGGTGAAGACCAGCAACATCTTTCAGGGCTGCCACCTTCCGTGTGGGACAAGGAGCCGGACGTGTGCCTTTTCGGAATCAGGCTCTGCCGAGGAAGAGAGCCATGAGATGTTCCTCCTCTGGGCAAGCCCGGGTCCCAGATCCTGTTGTATCTGTGAATAGGCTGCAGGGGGATGGTGAAGACCAGCAACAGCTTTCAGGGCTGCCACCTTCCATGTGGGACAAGGAGCCGGACGTGTGCCTTTTCGGAATCAGGCTCTGCCGAGGACGAGAGCCATGAGATGTTCCTCCTCTGGGCATGCCCATTTCCCGAATCCTGTTGTGCCTGTGAATAGGCTGCAGGGGGACGGTGAAGACCAGCAACAGCTTTCAGGGCTGCCACCTTCCGTGTGGGACAAGGAGCCGGACGTGTGCCTTTTCGGAATCAGGCTCTGCCGAGGACGAGATCCATGAGAAGTTCCTCCTCTGGGCATGCCCGGGTCCCAGATCCTGTTTTGCCTGTGAATAGGCTGCAGGGGGACGGTGAAGACCAGCAACAGCTTTCAGGGCTGCCACCTTCCGTGTGGGACAAGGAGCCGGACGTGTGCCTTTTCGGAATCAGGCTCTACCGAGGACGAGAGCCATGAGATGTTCCTCCTCTGGGCAAGCCCACGTCCCAGATCCTGTTGTATCTGTGAATAGGCTGCAGGGGGACGGTGAAGACCAGCAACAGCTTTCAGGGCTGCCACCTTCCGTGTGGGACAAGGAGCCGGACGTGTGCCTTTTCGGAATCAGGCTCTGCCGAGGAAGAGAGCCATGAGATGTTCCTCCTCTCAGCAAGCCCGGGTCCCATATCCTGTTGTACCTGTGAATAGGCTGCAGGGGGACGGTGAAGACCAGCAACAGCTTTCAGGGCTGCCACCTTCCGTGTGGGACAAGGAGCCGGACGTGTGCCTTTTCGGAATCAGGCTCTGCCGAGGACGAGAGCCATGAGATGTTCCTCCTCTGGGCAAGCCCGGGTCCCAGATCCTGTTGTGCCTGTGAATAGGCTGCAGGGGGACGGTGAAGACCAGCAACAGCTTTCAGGGCTGCCACCTTCCGTGTGGGACAAGGAGCCGGACGTGTGCCTTTTCGGAATCAGGCTCTGCCGAGGACGAGATCCATGAGATGTTCCTCCTCTGGGCATGCCCAGGTCCTGAATCCTGTTGTGCCTGTGAATAGGCTGCAGGGGGACGGTGAAGACCAGCAACAGCTTTCCGGGCTGCCACCTTCCGTGTGGGACAAGGAGCCGGACGTGTGCCTTTTCGGAATCAGGCTCTGCCGAGGATGAGAGCCATGAGATGTTCCTCCTCTCAGCAAGCCCGGGTCCTGAATCCTGTTGTGCCTGTGAATAGGCTGCAGGGGGATGGTGAAGACCAGCAACAGCTTTCAGGGCTGCCACCTTCCGTGTGGGACAAGGAGCCGGACATGTGCCTTTCAGGAATCACACTCTGCCGAGGACGAGAGCCATGAGATGTTACTCCTCCGGGCATGCCCGGGTCCCAGATCCTGTTGTGCCTGTGAATAGGCTGCAGGGGGACGGTGAAGACCAGCAACAGCTTTCAGGGCTGCCACCTTCCGTGTGGGACAAGGAGCCGGACGTGTGCCTTTTCGGAATGAGGCTCTGCCGAGGACGAGAGCCATGAGAAGTTCCTCCTCTGGGCATGCCCCGGTCCCAGATCCTGTTGTGCCTGTGAATAGGCTGCAGGGGGACGGTGAAGACCAGCAACAGCTTTCAGGGCTGCCACCTTCCGTGTGGGACAAGGAGCCGGACGTGTGCCTTTTCGGAATCAGGCTCTACCGAGGACGAGAGCCATGAGATGTTCCTCCTCTGGGCAAGCCCGGGTCCCAGATCCTGTTGTATCTGTGAATAGGCTGCAGGGGGACGGTGAAGACCAGCAACAGCTTTCAGGGCTGCCACCTTCCGTGTGGGCCAAGGAGCCGGACGTGTGCCTTTTCGGAATCAGGCTCTGCCGAGGACGAGAGCCATGAGATGTTCCTCCTCTGGGCAAGCCCGGGTCCCAGATCCTGTTGTACCTGTGAATAGGCTGCAGGGGGACGGTGAAGACCAGCAACAGCTTTCAGGGCTGCCACCTTCCGTGTGGGACAAGGAGCCGGACGTGTGCCTTTTCGGAATCAGGCTCTGCCGAGGACGAGATCCATGAGAAGTTCCTCCTCTGGGCATGCCCGGGTCCCAGATCCTGTTTTGCCTGTGAATAGGCTGCAGGGGGACGGTGAAGACCAGCAACAGCTTTCAGGGCTGCCACCTTCCGTGTGGGACAAGGAGCCGGACGTGTGCCTTTTCGGAATCAGGCTCTACCGAGGACGAGAGCCATGAGATGTTCCTCCTCTGGGCAAGCCCACGTCCCAGATCCTGTTGTATCTGTGAATAGGCTACAGGGGGACGGTGAAGACCAGCAACAGCTTTCAGGGCTGCCACCTTCCGTGTGGGACAAGGAGCCGGACGTGTGCCTTTTCGGAATCAGGCTCTGCCGAGGAAGAGAGCCATGAGATGTTCCTCCTCTCAGCAAGCCCGGGTCCCATATCCTGTTGTACCTGTGAATAGGCTGCAGGGGGACGGTGAAGACCAGCAACAGCTTTCAGGGCTGCCACCTTCCGTGTGGGACAAGGAGCCGGACGTGTGCCTTTTCGGAATCAGGCTCTGCCGAGGACGAGATCCATGAGATGTTCTTCCTCTGGGCATGCCCGGGTCCTGAATCCTGTTGTGCCTGTGAATAGGCTGCAGGGGGACGGTGAAGACCAGCAACAGCTTTCAGGGCTGCCACCTTCCGTGTGGGACAAGGAGCCGGACGTGTGCCTTTTCGGAATCAGGCTCTGCCGAGGACGAGAGCCATGAGATGTTCCTCCTCTGGGCAAGCCCACGTCCCAGATCCTGTTGTGCCTGTGAATAGGCTGCAGGGGGACGGTGAAGACCAGCAACAGCTTTCAGGGCTGCCACCTTCCGTGTGGGACAAGGAGCCGGACGTGTGCCTTTTCGGAATCAGGCTCTACCCAGGACGAGAGCCATGAGATGTTCCTCCTCTGGGCAAGCCCGGGTCCCAGATCCTGTTGTATCTGTGAATAGGCTGCAGGGGGATGGTGAAGACCAGCAACAGCTTTCAGGGCTGCCACCTTCCGTGTGGGACAAGGAGCCGGACATGTGCCTTTCAGGAATCAGACTCTGCCGAGGACGAGAGCCATGAGATGTTCCCCCTCTGGGCAAGCCCGGGTCCCAGATCCTGTTGTACCTGTGAATAGGCTGCAGGGGGACGGTGAAGACCAGCAACAGCTTTCAGGGCTGCCACCTTCCGTGTGGGACAAGGAGCCGGACGTGTGCCTTTTCGGAATCAGGCTCTGCCGAGGACGAGATCCATGAGAAGTTCCTCCTCTGGGCATGCCCGGGTCCCAGATCCTGTTGTGCCTGTGAATAGGCTGCAGGGGGACGGTGAAGACCAGCAACAGCTTTCAGGGCTGCCACCTTCCGTGTGGGACAAGGAGCCGGACGTGTGCCTTTTCGGAAAGAGGCTCTGCCGAGGACGAGAGCCATGAGATGTTCCTCCTCTCAGCAAGCCCGGGTCCCAGATCCTGTTGTGCCTGTGAATAGGCTGCAGGGGGACGGTGAAGACCAGCAACAGCTTTCAGGGCTGCCACCTTCCGTGTGGGACAAGGAGCCGGACGTGTGCCTTTTCGGAATCAGGCTCTGCCGAGGACGAGAGCCATGAGATGTTCCTCCTCTGGGCAAGCCCGGGTCCCAGATCCTGTTGTATCTGTGAATAGGCTGCAGGGGGACGGTGAAGACCAGCAACAGCTTTCAGGGCTGCCACCTTCCGTGTGGGACAAGGAGCCGGACGTGTGCCTTTTCGGAATCAGGCTCTGCCGAGGACGAGAGCCATGAGATGTTCCTCCTCTGGGCAAGCCCGGGTCCCAGATCCTGTTGTGCCTGTGAATAGGCTGCAGGGGGACGGTGAAGACCAGCAACAGCTTTCAGGGCTGCCACATTCCGTGTGGGACAAGGAGCCGGACGTGTGCCTTTTCGGAATCAGGCTCTGCCGAGGACGAGAGCCATGAGATGTTCCTCCTCTGGGCAAGCCCGGGTCCCAGATCCTGTTGTATCTGTGAATAGGCTGCAGGGGGACGGTGAAGACCAGCAACAGCTTTCAGGGCTGCCACCTTCCGTGTGGGACAAGGAGCCGGACGTGTGCCTTTTCGGAATCAGGCTCTGCCGAAGACGAGATCCATGAGAAGTTCCTCCTCTGGGCATGCCCGGGTCCCAGATCCTGTTGTATCTGTGAATAGGCTGCAGGGGGACGGTGAAGACCAGCAACATCTTTCAGGGCTGCCACCTTCCGTGTGGGACAAGGAGCCGGACGTGTGCCTTTTCGGAATCAGGCTCTAACGAGGACGAGAGCCATGAGATGTTCCTCCTCTGGGCAAGCCCGGGTCCCAGATCCTGTTGTATCTGTGAATAGGCTGCAGGGGGACGGTGAAGACCAGCAACAGCTTTCAGGGCTGCCACCTTCCGTGTGGGACAAGGAGCCGGACGTTTGCCTTTTCGGAATCAGGCTCTGCCGAGGACGAGAGCCATGAGATGTTCCTCCTCTGGGCAAGCCCGTGTCCCAGATCCTGTTGTGCCTGTGAATAGGCTGCAGGGGGACGGTGAAGACCAGCAACAGCTTTCAGGGCTGCCACCTTCCGTGTGGGACAAGGAGCCGGACGTGTGCCTTTCAGGAATCAGACTCTGCCGAGGACGAGAGCCATGAGATGTTCCTCATCTCAGCAAGCCCGGGTCCCAGATCCTGTTGTGCCTGTGAATAGGCTGCAGGGGGATGGTGAAGACCAGCAACAGCTTTCAGGGCTGCCACCTTCCGTGTGGGACAAGGAGCCGGACGTGTGCCTTTTCGGAATCAGGCTCTAACGAGGACGAGAGCCATGAGATGTTCCTCCTCTGGGCAAGCCCGGGTCCCAGATCCTGTTGTATCTGTGAATAGGCTGCAGGGGGACGGTGAAGACCAGCAACAGCTTTCAGGGCTGCCACCTTCCGTGTGGGACAAGGAGCCGGACGTGTGCCTTTTCGGAATCAGGCTCTGCCGAGGACGAGAGCCATGAGATGTTCCTCTTCTGGGCAAGCCCGGGTCCCAGATCCTGTTGTACCTGTGAATAGGCTGCAGGGGGACGGTGAAGACCAGCAACAGCTTTCAGGGCTGCCACCTTCCGTGTGGGACAAGGAGCCGGACGTGTGCCTTTCAGGAATCAGACTCTGCCGAGGACGAGAGCCATGAGATGTTCCTCCTCTCAGCAAGCCCGGGTCCCAGATCCTGTTGTGCCTGTGAATAGGCTGCAGGGGGATGGTGAAGACCAGCAACAGCTTTCAGGGCTGCCACCTTCCGTGTGGGACAAGGAGCCGGACGTGTGCCTTTTCGGAATCAGGCTCTAACGAGGACGAGAGCCATGAGATGTTCCTCCTCTGGGCAAGCCCGGGTCCCAGATCCTGTTGTATCTGTGAATAGGCTGCAGGGGGACGGTGAAGACCAGCAACAGCTTTCAGGGCTGCCACCTTCGTGTGGGACAAGGAGCCGGACGTGTGCCTTTTCGGAATCAGGCTCTGCCGAGGACGAGAGCCATGAGATGTTCCTCCTCTGGGCAAGCCCGGGTCCCAGATCCTGTTTTGCCTGGGAATAGGCTGCAGGGGGACGGTGAAGACCAGCAACAGCTTTCAGGGCTGCCACCTTCCGTGTGGGACAAGGAGCCGGACGTGTGCCTTTTCGGAATCAGGCTCTAACGAGGACGAGAGCCATGAGATGTTCCTCCTCTGGGCAAGCCCGGGTCCCAGATCCTGTTGTATCTGTGAATAGGCTGCAGGGGGACGGTGAAGACCAGCAACAGCTTTCAGGGCTGCCACCTTCCGTGTGGGACAAGGAGCCGGACGTTTGCCTTTTCGGAATCAGGCTCTGCCGAGGACGAGAGCCATGAGATGTTCCTCCTCTGGGCAAGCCCGTGTCCCAGATCCTGTTGTGCCTGTGAATAGGCTGCAGGGGGACGGTGAAGACCAGCAACAGCTTTCAGGGCTGCCACCTTCCGTGTGGGACAAGGAGCCGGACGTGTGCCTTTCAGGAATCAGACTCTGCCGAGGACGAGAGCCATGAGATGTTCCTCCTCTCAGCAAGCCCGGGTCCCAGATCCTGTTGTGCCTGTGAATAGGCTGCAGGGGGATGGTGAAGACCAGCAACAGCTTTCAGGGCTGCCACCTTCCGTGTGGGACAAGGAGCCGGACGTGTGCCTTTTCGGAATCAGGCTCTAACGAGGACGAGAGCCATGAGATGTTCCTCCTCTGGGCAAGCCCGGGTCCCAGATCCTGTTGTATCTGTGAATAGGCTGCAGGGGGACGGTGAAGACCAGCAACAGCTTTCAGGGCTGCCACCTTCCGTGTGGGACAAGGAGCCGGACGTGTGCCTTTTCGGAATCAGGCTCTGCCGAGGACGAGAGCCATGAGATGTTCCTCTTCTGGGCAAGCCCGGGTCCCAGATCCTGTTGTACCTGTGAATAGGCTGCAGGGGGACGGTGAAGACCAGCAACAGCTTTCAGGGCTGCCACCTTCCGTGTGGGACAAGGAGCCGGACGTGTGCCTTTCAGGAATCAGACTCTGCCGAGGACGAGAGCCATGAGATGTTCCTCCTCTCAGCAAGCCCGGGTCCCAGATCCTGTTGTGCCTGTGAATAGGCTGCAGGGGGATGGTGAAGACCAGCAACAGCTTTCAGGGCTGCCACCTTCCGTGTGGGACAAGGAGCCGGACGTGTGCCTTTTCGGAATCAGGCTCTAACGAGGACGAGAGCCATGAGATGTTCCTCCTCTGGGCAAGCCCGGGTCCCAGATCCTGTTGTATCTGTGAATAGGCTGCAGGGGGACGGTGAAGACCAGCAACAGCTTTCAGGGCTGCCACCTTCCGTGTGGGACAAGGAGCCGGACGTGTGCCTTTTCGGAATCAGGCTCTGCCGAGGACGAGAGCCATGAGATGTTCCTCCTCTGGGCAAGCCCGGGTCCCAGATCCTGTTGTACCTGTGAATAGGCTGCAGGGGGACGGTGAAGACCAGCAACAGCTTTCAGGGCTGCCACCTTCCGTGTGGGACAAGGAGCCGGACGTGTGCCTTTTCGGAATCAGGCTCTGCCGAGGACGAGATCCATGAGAAGTTCCTCCTCTGGGCATGCCCGGGTCCCAGATCCTGTTGTACCTGTGAATAGGCTGCAGGGGGACGGTGAAGACCAGCAACAGCTTTCAGGGCTGCCACCTTCCGTGTGGGACAAGGAGCCGGACGTGTGCCTTTTGGGAATCAGGCTCTACCGAGGACGAGAGCCATGAGATGTTCCTCCTCTGGGCAAGCCCACGTCCCAGATCCTGTTGTATCTGTGAATAGGCTGCAGGGGGATGGTGAAGACCAGCAACAGCTTTCAGGGCTGCCACCTTCCGTGTGGGACAAGGAGCCGAACATGTGCCTTTCAGGAATCAGACTCTGCCGAGGACGAGAGCCATGAGATGTTCCCCCTCTGGGCAAGCCCGGGTCCCAGATCTTGTTGTACCTGTGAATAGGCTGCAGGGGGACGGTGAAGACCAGCAACAGCTTTCAGGGCTGCCACCTTCCGTGTGGGACAAGGAGCCGGACGTGTGCCTTTTCGGAATCAGGCTCTGCCGAGGACGAGAGCCATGAGATGTTCCTCCTCTCAGCAAGCCCGGGTCCCAGATCCTGTTGTGCCTGTGAATAGGCTGCAGGGGGACGGTGAAGACCAGCAACAGCTTTCAGGGCTGCCACCTTCCGTGTGGGACAAGGAGCCGGACGTGTGCCTTTCAGGAATCAGACTCTGCCGAGGACGAGAGCCATGAGATGTTCCTCCTCTCAGCAAGCCCGGGTCCCAGATCCTGTTGTGCCTGTGAATAGGCTGCAGGGGGATGGTGAAGACCAGCAACAGCTTTCAGGGCTGCCACCTTCCGTGTGGGACAAGGAGCCGGACGTGTGCCTTTTCGGAATCAGGCTCTAACGAGGACGAGAGCCATGAGATGTTCCTCCTCTGGGCAAGCCCGGGTCCCAGATCCTGTTGTATCTGTGAATAGGCTGCAGGGGGATGGTGAAGACCAGCAACAGCTTTCAGGGCTGCCACCTTCCGTGTGGGACAAGGAGCCGAACATGTGCCTTTCAGGAATCAGGCTCTGCCGAGGACGAGAGCCATGAGATGTTCCCCCTCTGGGCAAGCCCGGGTCCCAGATCCTGTTGTACCTGTGAATAGGCTGCAGGGGGACGGTGAAGACCAGCAACAGCTTTCAGGGCTGCCACCTTCCGTGTGGGACAAGGAGCCGGACGTGTGCCTTTTCGGAATCAGGCTCTGCCGAGGACGAGATCCATGAGAAGTTCCTCCTCTGGGCATGCCCGGGTCCCAGATCCTGTTTTGCCTGGGAATAGGCTGCAGGGGGACGGTGAAGACCAGCAACAGCTTTCAGGGCTGCCACCTTCCGTGTGGGACAAGGAGCCGGACGTGTGCCTTTTCGGAATCAGGCTCTAACGAGGACGAGAGCCATGAGATGTTCCTCCTCTGGGCAAGCCCGGGTCCCAGATCCTGTTGTACCTGTGAATAGGCTGCAGGGGGACGGTGAAGACCAGCAACAGCTTTCAGGGCTGCCACCTTCCGTGTGGGACAAGGAGCCGGACGTGTGCCTTTTCGGAATCAGGCTCTGCCGAGGACGAGAGCCATGAGATGTTCCTCCTCTGGGCAAGCCCGGGTCCCAGATCCTGTTGTACCTGTGAATAGGCTGCAGGGGGACGGTGAAGACCAGCAACAGCTTTCAGGGCTGCCACCTTCCGTGTGGGACAAGGAGCCGGACGTGTGCCTTTTCGGAATCAGGCTCTCCCGAGGACGAGATCCATGAGAAGTTCCTCCTCTGGGCATGCCCGGGTCCCAGATCCTGTTGTACCTGTGAATAGGCTGCAGGGGGACGGTGAAGACCAGCAACAGCTTTCAGGGCTGCCACCTTCCGTGTGGGACAAGGAGCCGGACGTGTGCCTTTTCGGAATCAGGCTCTACCGAGGACGAGAGCCATGAGATGTTCCTCCTCTGGGCAAGCCCACGTCCCAGATCCTGTTGTATCTGTGAATAGGCTGCAGGGGGACGGTGAAGACCAGCAACAGCTTTCAGGGCTGCCACCTTCCGTGTGGGACAAGGAGCCGGACGTGTGCCTTTTCGGAATCAGGCTCTGCCGAGGAAGAGAGCCATGAGATGTTCCTCCTCTCAGCAAGCCCGGGTCCCATATCCTGTTGTACCTGTGAATAGGCTGCAGGGGGACGGTGAAGACCAGCAACAGCTTTCAGGGCTGCCACCTTCCGTGTGGGACAAGGAGCCGGACGTGTGCCTTTTCGGAATCAGGCTCTGCCGAGGAAGAGAGCCATGAGATGTTCCTCCTCTCAGCAAGCCCGGGTCCCAGATCCTGTTGTACCTGTGAATAGGCTGCAGGGGGACGGTGAAGACCAGCAACAGCTTTCAGGGCTGCCACCTTCCGTGTGGGACAAGGAGCCGGACGTGTGCCTTTTCGGAATCAGGCTCTGCCGAGGACGAGAGCCATGAGATGTTCCTCCTCTGGGCAAGCCCGGGTCCCAGATCCTGTTGTGCCTGTGAATAGGCTGCAGGGGGATGGTGAAGACCAGCAACAGCTTTCAGGGCTGCCACCTTCCGTGTGGGACAAGGAGCCGGACGTGTGCCTTTTCGGAATCAGGCTCTGCCGAGGAAGAGAGCCATGAGATGTTCCTCCTCTGGGCAAGCCCGGGTCCTAAATCCTGTTGTGCCTGTGAATAGGCTGCAGGGGGACGGTGAAGACCAGCAACAGCTTTCAGGGCTGCCACCTTCCGTGTGGGACAAGGAGCCGGACGTGTGCCTTTTCGGAATCAGGCTCTGCCGAGGATGAGAGCCATGAGATGTTCCTCCTCTCAGCAAGCCCGGGTCCTGAATCCTGTTGTGCCTGTGAATAGGCTGCAGGGGGATGGTGAAGACCAGCAACAGCTTTCAGGGCTGCCACCTTCCGTGTGGGACAAGGAGCCGGACGTGTGCCTTTCAGGAATCAGACTCTGCCGAGGACGAGAGCCATGAGATGTTCCTCCTCTGGGCAAGCCCGGGTCCCAGATCCTGTTGTACCTGTGAATAGGCTGCAGGGGGACGGTGAAGACCAGCAACAGCTTTCAGGGCTGCCACCTTCCGTGTGGGACAAGGAGCCGGACGTGTGCCTTTTCGAAATCAGGCTCTGCCGAGGACGAGAGCCATGAGATGTTCCTCCTCTGGGCAAGCCCGGGTCCCAGATCCTGTTGTGCCTGTGAATAGGCTGCAGGGGGACGGTGAAGACCAGCAACAGCTTTCAGGGCTGCCACCTTCCGTGTGGGACAAGGAGCCGGACGTGTGCCTTTTCGGAAAGAGGCTCTGCCGAGGACGAGAGCCATGAGATGTTCCTCCTCTCAGCAAGCCCGGGTCCCAGATCCTGTTGTGCCTGTGAATAGGCTGCAGGGGGACGGTGAAGACCAGCAACAGCTTTCAGGGCTGCCACCTTCCGTGTGGGACAAGGAGCCGGACGTGTGCCTTTTCGGAATCAGGCTCTGCCGAGGACGAGAGCCATGAGATGTTCCTCCTCTGGGCAAGCCCGGGTCCCAGATCCTGTTGTACCTGTGAATAGGCTGCAGGGGGACGGTGAAGACCAGCAACAGCTTTCAGGGCTGCCACCTTCCGTGTGGGACAAGGAGCCGGACATGTGCCTTTTCGGAATCAGGCTCTGCCGAGGACGAGAGCCATGAGATGTTCCTCCTCTGGGCAAGCCCGGGTCCCAGATCCTGTTGTGCCTGTGAATAGGCTGCAGGGGGACGGTGAAGACCAGCAACAGCTTTCAGGGCTGCCATCTTCCGTGTGGGACAAGGAGCCGGACGTGTGCCTTTTCGGAATCAGGCTCTGCCGAGGACGAGAGCCATGAGATGTTCCTCCTCTGGGCAAGCCCGGGTCCCAGATCCTGTTGTATCTGTGAATAGGCTGCAGGGGGACGGTGAAGACCAGCAACAGCTTTCAGGGCTGCCACCTTCCGTGTGGGACAAGGAGCCGGACGTGTGCCTTTTCGGAATCAGGCTCTGCCGAAGACGAGATCCATGAGAAGTTCCTCCTCTGGGCATGCCCGGGTCCCAGATCCTGTTGTATCTGTGAATAGGCTGCAGGGGGACGGTGAAGACCAGCAACATCTTTCAGGGCTGCCACCTTCCGTGTGGGACAAGGAGCCGGACGTTTGCCTTTTCGGAATCAGGCTCTGCCGAGGACGAGAGCCATGAGATGTTCCTCCTCTGGGCAAGCCCGTGTCCCAGATCCTGTTGTGCCTGTGAATAGGCTGCAGGGGGACGGTGAAGACCAGCAACAGCTTTCAGGGCTGCCACCTTCCGTGTGGGACAAGGAGCCGGACGTGTGCCTTTCAGGAATCAGACTCTGCCGAGGACGAGAGCCATGAGATGTTCCTCCTCTCAGCAAGCCCGGGTCCCAGATCCTGTTGTGCCTGTGAATAGGCTGCAGGGGGATGGTGAAGACCAGCAACAGCTTTCAGGGCTGCCACCTTCCGTGTGGGACAAGGAGCCGGACGTGTGCCTTTTCGGAATCAGGCTCTAACGAGGACGAGAGCCATGAGATGTTCCTCCTCTGGGCAAGCCCGGGTCCCAGATCCTGTTGTATCTGTGAATAGGCTGCAGGGGGACGGTGAAGACCAGCAACAGCTTTCAGGGCTGCCACCTTCCGTGTGGGACAAGGAGCCGGACGTGTGCCTTTTCGGAATCAGGCTCTACCGAGGACGAGAGCCATGAGATGTTCCTCTTCTGGGCAAGCCCGGGTCCCAGATCCTGTTGTACCTGTGAATAGGCTGCAGGGGGACGGTGAAGACCAGCAACAGCTTTCAGGGCTGCCACCTTCCGTGTGGGACAAGGAGCCGGACGTGTGCCTTTCAGGAATCAGACTCTGCCGAGGACGAGAGCCATGAGATGTTCCTCCTCTCAGCAAGCCCGGGTCCCAGATCCTGTTGTGCCTGTGAATAGGCTGCAGGGGGATGGTGAAGACCAGCAACAGCTTTCAGGGCTGCCACCTTCCGTGTGGGACAAGGAGCCGGACGTGTGCCTTTTCGGAATCAGGCTCTAACGAGGACGAGAGCCATGAGATGTTCCTCCTCTGGGCAAGCCCGGGTCCCAGATCCTGTTGTATCTGTGAATAGGCTGCAGGGGGACGGTGAAGACCAGCAACAGCTTTCAGGGCTGCCACCTTCCGTGTGGGACAAGGAGCCGGACGTGTGCCTTTTCGGAATCAGGCTCTGCCGAGGACGAGAGCCATGAGATGTTCCTCCTCTGGGCAAGCCCGGGTCCCAGATCCTGTTGTACCTGTGAATAGGCTGCAGGGGGACGGTGAAGACCAGCAACAGCTTTCAGGGCTGCCACCTTCCGTGTGGGACAAGGAGCCGGACGTGTGCCTTTTCGGAATCAGGCTCTGCCGAGGACGAGATCCATGAGAAGTTCCTCCTCTGGGCATGCCCGGGTCCCAGATCCTGTTGTACCTGTGAATAGGCTGCAGGGGGACGGTGAAGACCAGCAACAGCTTTCAGGGCTGCCACCTTCCGTGTGGGACAAGGAGCCGGACGTGTGCCTTTTGGGAATCAGGCTCTACCGAGGACGAGAGCCATGAGATGTTCCTCCTCTGGGCAAGCCCACGTCCCAGATCCTGTTGTATCTGTGAATAGGCTGCAGGGGGATGGTGAAGACCAGCAACAGCTTTCAGGGCTGCCACCTTCCGTGTGGGACAAGGAGCCGAACATGTGCCTTTCAGGAATCAGACTCTGCCGAGGACGAGAGCCATGAGATGTTCCCCCTCTGGGCAAGCCCGGGTCCCAGATCTTGTTGTACCTGTGAATAGGCTGCAGGGGGACGGTGAAGACCAGCAACAGCTTTCAGGGCTGCCACCTTCCGTGTGGGACAAGGAGCCGGACGTGTGCCTTTTCGGAATCAGGCTCTGCCGAGGACGAGAGCCATGAGATGTTCCTCCTCTCAGCAAGCCCGGGTCCCAGATCCTGTTGTGCCTGTGAATAGGCTGCAGGGGGACGGTGAAGACCAGCAACAGCTTTCAGGGCTGCCACCTTCCGTGTGGGACAAGGAGCCGGACGTGTGCCTTTCAGGAATCAGACTCTGCCGAGGACGAGAGCCATGAGATGTTCCTCCTCTCAGCAAGCCCGGGTCCCAGATCCTGTTGTGCCTGTGAATAGGCTGCAGGGGGATGGTGAAGACCAGCAACAGCTTTCAGGGCTGCCACCTTCCGTGTGGGACAAGGAGCCGGACGTGTGCCTTTTCGGAATCAGGCTCTAACGAGGACGAGAGCCATGAGATGTTCCTCCTCTGGGCAAGCCCGGGTCCCAGATCCTGTTGTATCTGTGAATAGGCTGCAGGGGGATGGTGAAGACCAGCAACAGCTTTCAGGGCTGCCACCTTCCGTGTGGGACAAGGAGCCGAACATGTGCCTTTCAGGAATCAGGCTCTGCCGAGGACGAGAGCCATGAGATGTTCCCCCTCTGGGCAAGCCCGGGTCCCAGATCCTGTTGTACCTGTGAATAGGCTGCAGGGGGACGGTGAAGACCAGCAACAGCTTTCAGGGCTGCCACCTTCCGTGTGGGACAAGGAGCCGGACGTGTGCCTTTTCGGAATCAGGCTCTGCCGAGGACGAGATCCATGAGAAGTTCCTCCTCTGGGCATGCCCGGGTCCCAGATCCTGTTTTGCCTGGGAATAGGCTGCAGGGGGACGGTGAAGACCAGCAACAGCTTTCAGGGCTGCCACCTTCCGTGTGGGACAAGGAGCCGGACGTGTGCCTTTTCGGAATCAGGCTCTAACGAGGACGAGAGCCATGAGATGTTCCTCCTCTGGGCAAGCCCGGGTCCCAGATCCTGTTGTACCTGTGAATAGGCTGCAGGGGGACGGTGAAGACCAGCAACAGCTTTCAGGGCTGCCACCTTCCGTGTGGGACAAGGAGCCGGACGTGTGCCTTTTCGGAATCAGGCTCTGCCGAGGACGAGAGCCATGAGATGTTCCTCCTCTGGGCAAGCCCGGGTCCCAGATCCTGTTGTACCTGTGAATAGGCTGCAGGGGGACGGTGAAGACCAGCAACAGCTTTCAGGGCTGCCACCTTCCGTGTGGGACAAGGAGCCGGACGTGTGCCTTTTCGGAATCAGGCTCTCCCGAGGACGAGATCCATGAGAAGTTCCTCCTCTGGGCATGCCCGGGTCCCAGATCCTGTTGTACCTGTGAATAGGCTGCAGGGGGACGGTGAAGACCAGCAACAGCTTTCAGGGCTGCCACCTTCCGTGTGGGACAAGGAGCCGGACGTGTGCCTTTTCGGAATCAGGCTCTAACGAGGACGAGAGCCATGAGATGTTCCTCCTCTGGGCAAGCCCACGTCCCAGATCCTGTTGTATCTGTGAATAGGCTGCAGGGGGACGGTGAAGACCAGCAACAGCTTTCAGGGCTGCCACCTTCCGTGTGGGACAAGGAGCCGGACGTGTGCCTTTTCGGAATCAGGCTCTGCCGAGGAAGAGAGCCATGAGATGTTCCTCCTCTCAGCAAGCCCGGGTCCCATATCCTGTTGTACCTGTGAATAGGCTGCAGGGGGACGGTGAAGACCAGCAACAGCTTTCAGGGCTGCCACCTTCCGTGTGGGACAAGGAGCCGGACGTGTGCCTTTTCGGAATCAGGCTCTGCCGAGGAAGAGAGCCATGAGATGTTCCTCCTCTCAGCAAGCCCGGGTCCCAGATCCTGTTGTACCTGTGAATAGGCTGCAGGGGGACGGTGAAGACCAGCAACAGCTTTCAGGGCTGCCACCTTCCGTGTGGGACAAGGAGCCGGACGTGTGCCTTTTCGGAATCAGGCTCTGCCGAGGACGAGAGCCATGAGATGTTCCTCCTCTGGGCAAGCCCGGGTCCCAGATCCTGTTGTGCCTGTGAATAGGCTGCAGGGGGATGGTGAAGACCAGCAACAGCTTTCAGGGCTGCCACCTTCCGTGTGGGACAAGGAGCCGGACGTGTGCCTTTTCGGAATCAGGCTCTGCCGAGGAAGAGAGCCATGAGATGTTCCTCCTCTGGGCAAGCCCGGGTCCTAAATCCTGTTGTGCCTGTGAATAGGCTGCAGGGGGACGGTGAAGACCAGCAACAGCTTTCAGGGCTGCCACCTTCCGTGTGGGACAAGGAGCCGGACGTGTGCCTTTTCGGAATCAGGCTCTGCCGAGGATGAGAGCCATGAGATGTTCCTCCTCTCAGCAAGCCCGGGTCCTGAATCCTGTTGTGCCTGTGAATAGGCTGCAGGGGGATGGTGAAGACCAGCAACAGCTTTCAGGGCTGCCACCTTCCGTGTGGGACAAGGAGCCGGACGTGTGCCTTTCAGGAATCAGACTCTGCCGAGGACGAGAGCCATGAGATGTTCCTCCTCTGGGCAAGCCCGGGTCCCATATCCTGTTGTACCTGTGAATAGGCTGCAGGGGGACGGTGAAGACCAGCAACAGCTTTCAGGGCTGCCACCTTCCGTGTGGGACAAGGAGCCGGACGTGTGCCTTTTCGAAATCAGGCTCTGCCGAGGACGAGAGCCATGAGATGTTCCTCCTCTGGGCAAGCCCGGGTCCCAGATCCTGTTGTGCCTGTGAATAGGCTGCAGGGGGACGGTGAAGACCAGCAACAGCTTTCAGGGCTGCCACCTTCCGTGTGGGACAAGGAGCCGGACGTGTGCCTTTTCGGAAAGAGGCTCTGCCGAGGACGAGAGCCATGAGATGTTCCTCCTCTCAGCAAGCCCGGGTCCCAGATCCTGTTGTGCCTGTGAATAGGCTGCAGGGGGACGGTGAAGACCAGCAACAGCTTTCAGGGCTGCCACCTTCCGTGTGGGACAAGGAGCCGGACGTGTGCCTTTTCGGAATCAGGCTCTGCCGAGGACGAGAGCCATGAGATGTTCCTCCTCTGGGCAAGCCCGGGTCCCAGATCCTGTTGTACCTGTGAATAGGCTGCAGGGGGACGGTGAAGACCAGCAACAGCTTTCAGGGCTGCCACCTTCCGTGTGGGACAAGGAGCCGGACATGTGCCTTTTCGGAATCAGGCTCTGCCGAGGACGAGAGCCATGAGATGTTCCTCCTCTGGGCAAGCCCGGGTCCCAGATCCTGTTGTGCCTGTGAATAGGCTGCAGGGGGACGGTGAAGACCAGCAACAGCTTTCAGGGCTGCCATCTTCCGTGTGGGACAAGGAGCCGGACGTGTGCCTTTTCGGAATCAGGCTCTGCCGAGGACGAGAGCCATGAGATGTTCCTCCTCTGGGCAAGCCCGGGTCCCAGATCCTGTTGTATCTGTGAATAGGCTGCAGGGGGACGGTGAAGACCAGCAACAGCTTTCAGGGCTGCCACCTTCCGTGTGGGACAAGGAGCCGGACGTGTGCCTTTTCGGAATCAGGCTCTGCCGAAGACGAGATCCATGAGAAGTTCCTCCTCTGGGCATGCCCGGGTCCCAGATCCTGTTGTATCTGTGAATAGGCTGCAGGGGGACGGTGAAGACCAGCAACATCTTTCAGGGCTGCCACCTTCCGTGTGGGACAAGGAGCCGGACGTGTGCCTTTTCGGAATCAGGCTCTAACGAGGACGAGAGCCATGAGATGTTCCTCCTCTGGGCAAGCCCGGGTCCCAGATCCTGTTGTATCTGTGAATAGGCTGCAGGGGGACGGTGAAGACCAGCAACAGCTTTCAGGGCTGCCACCTTCCGTGTGGGACAAGGAGCCGGACGTGTGCCTTTCAGGAATCAGACTCTGCCGAGGACGAGAGCCATGAGATGTTCCTCCTCTCAGCAAGCCCGGGTCCCAGATCCTGTTGTGCCTGTGAATAGGCTGCAGGGGGATGGTGAAGACCAGCAACAGCTTTCAGGGCTGCCACCTTCCGTGTGGGACAAGGAGCCGGACATGTGCCTTTCAGGAATCAGACTCTGCCGAGGACGAGAGCCATGAGATGTTCCTCCTCTGGGCAAGCCCGGGTCCCAAATCCTGTTGTGCCTGTGAATAGGCTGCAGGGGGACGGTGAAGACCAGCAACAGCTTTCAGGGCTGCCACCTTCCGTGTGGGACAAGGAGCCGGACGTGTGCCTTTTCGGAAAGAGGCTCTGCCGAGGACGAGAGCCATGAGATGTTCCTCCTCTCAGCAAGCCCGGGTCCCAGATCCTGTTGTGCCTGTGAATAGGCTGCAGGGGGACGGTGAAGACCAGCAACAGCTTTCAGGGCTGCCACCTTCCGTGTGGGACAAGGAGCCGGACGTGTGCCTTTTCGGAATCAGGCTCTGCCGAGGACGAGAGCCATGAGATGTTCCTCCTCTCAGCAAGCCCGGGTACCAGATCCTGTTGTACCTGTGAATAGGCTGCAGGGGGACGGTGAAGACCAGCAACAGCTTTCAGGGCTGCCACCTTCCGTGTGGGACAAGGAGCCGGACGTGTGTCTTTTCGGAATCAGGCTCTGCCGAGGACGAGAGCCATGAGATGTTCCTCCTCTGGGCAAGCCCGGGTCCCAGATCCTGTTGTGCCTGTTAATAGGCTGCAGGGGGACGGTGAAGACCAGCAACAGCTTTCAGGGCTGCCACCTTCCGTGTGGGACAAGGAGCCGGACGTGTGCCTTTTCGGAATCAGGCTCTGCCGAGGACGAGAGCCATGAGATGTTCCTCCTCTCAGCAAGCCCGGGTCCCAGATCCTGTTGTACCTGTGAATAGGCTGCAGGGGGACGGTGAAGACCAGCAACAGCTTTCAGGGCTGCCACCTTCCGTGTGGGACAAGGAGCCGGACGTGTGCCTTTTCGGAATCAGGCTCTGCCGAGGACGAGAGCCATGAGATGTTCCTCCTCTGGGCAAGCCCGGGTCCCAGATCCTGTTGTATCTGTGAATAGGCTGCAGGGGGACGGTGAAGACCAGCAACAGCTTTCAGGGCTGCCACCTTCCGTGTGGGACAAGGAGCCGGACGTGTGCCTTTTCGGAATCAGGCTCTGCCGAGGACGAGAGCCATGAGATGTTCCTCCTCTGGGCAAGCCCTGGTCCCAGATCCTGTTGTGCCTGTGAATAGGCTGCAGGGGGACGGTGAAGACCAGCAACAGCTTTCAGGGCTGCCACCTTCCGTGTGGGACAAGGAGCCGGACGTTTGCCTTTTCGGAATCAGGCTCTGCCGAGGACGAGAGCCATGAGATGTTCCTCCTCTGGGCAAGCCCGGGTCCCAGATCCTATTGTGCCTGTGAATAGGCTGCAGGGGGACGGTGAAGACCAGCAACAGCTTTCAGGGCTGCCACCTTCCGTGTGGGACAAGGAGCCGGACGTGTGCCTTTCAGGAATCAGACTCTGCCGAGGACGAGAGCCATGAGATGTTCCTCCTCTCAGCAAGCCCGGGTCCCAGATCCTGTTGTGCCTGTGAATAGGCTGCAGGGGGACGGTGAAGACCAGCAACAGCTTTCAGGGCTGCCACCTTCCGTGTGGGACAAGGAGCCGGACGTGTGCCTTTTCGGAATCAGGCTCTGCCGAGGACGAGAGTCATGAGATGTTCCTCCTCTGGGCAAGCCCACGTCCCAGATCCTGTTGTGCCTGTGAATAGGCTGCAGGGGGACGGTGAAGACCAGCAACAGCTTTCAGGGCTGCCACCTTCCGTGTGGGACAAGGAGCCGGACGTGTGCCTTTTCGGAATCAGGCTCTGCCGAGGACGAGAGCCATGAGATGTTCCTCCTCTGGGCAAGCCCACGTCCCAGATCCTGTTGTACCTGTGAATAGGCTGCAGGGGGACGGTGAAGACCAGCAACAGCTTTCAGGGCTGCCACCTTCCGTGTGGGACAAGGAGCCGGACGTGTGCCTTTTCGGAATCAGGCTCTGCCGAGGACGAGAGCCATGAGATGTTCCTCCTCTCAGCAAGCCCGGGTCCCAGATCCTGTTGTGCCTGTGAATTGGCTGCAGGGGGACGGTGAAGACCAGCAACAGCTTTCAGGGCTGCCACCTTCCGTGTGGGACAAGGAGCTGGACGTGTGCCTTTTCGGAATCAGGCTCTGCCGAGGACGAGATCCATGAGAAGTTCCTCCTCTGGGCATGCCCGGGTCCCAGATCCTGTTTTGCCTGTGAATAGGCTGCAGGGGGACGGTGAAGACCAGCAACAGCTTTCAGGGCTGCCACCTTCCGTGTGGGACAAGGAGCCGGACGTGTGCCTTTTCGGAATCAGGCTCTGCCGAGGACGAGAGCCATGAGATGTTCCTCCTCTGGGCAAGCCCACGTCCCAGATCCTGTTGTGCCTGTGAATAGGCTGCAGGGGGACGGTGAAGACCAGCAACACCTTTCAGGGCTGCCACCTTCCGTGTGGGACAAGGAGCCGGACGTGTGCCTTTTCGGAATCAGGCTCTGCCGAGGACGAGAGCCATGAGATGTTCCTCCTCTGGGCAAGCCCACGTCCCAGATCCTGTTGTGCCTGTGAATAGGCTGCAGGGGGACGGTGAAGACCAGCAACAGCTTTCAGGGCTGCCACCTTCCGTGTGGGACAAGGAGCCGGACGTGTGCCTTTTCGGAATCAGGCTCTGCCGAGGACGAGAGCCATGAGATGTTCCTCCTCTGGGCAAGCCCGGGTCCCAGATCCTGTTGTACCTGTGAATAGGCTGCAGGGGGACGGTGAAGACCAGCAACAGCTTTCAGGGCTGCCACCTTCCGTGTGGGACAAGGAGCCGGACGTGTGCCTTTTCGGAATCAGGCTCTGCCGAGGACGAGAGCCATGAGATGTTCCTCCTCTGGGCAAGCCCGGGTCCCAGATCCTGTTGTGCCTGTGAATAGGCTGCAGGGGGACGGTGAAGACCAGCAACAGCTTTCAGGGCTGCCACCTTCCGTGTGGGAGAAGGAGCTGGACGTGTGCCTTTTCGGAATCAGGCTCTGCCGAGGACGAGATCCATGAGATGTTCCTCCTCTGGGCATGCCCGGGTCCTGAATCCTGTTGTGCCTGTGAATAGGCTGCAGGGGGACGGTGAAGACCAGCAACAGCTTTCAGGGCTGCCACCTTCCGTGTGGGACAAGGAGCCGGACGTGTGCCTTTTCGGAAATAGGCTCTGCCGAGGATGAGAGCCATGAGATGTTCCTCCTCTGGGCAAGCCCGGGTCCTGAATCCTGTTGTGCCTGTGAATAGGCTGCAGGGGGATGGTGAAGACCAGCAACAGCTTTCAGGGCTGCCACCTTCCGTGTGGGACAAGGAGCCGGACATGTGCCTTTCAGGAATCAGACTCTGCCGAGGACGAGAGCCATGAGATGTTCCCTCTCTCGGCATGCCCGGGTCCCAGATCCTGTTGTGCCTGTGAATAGGCTGCAGGGGGACGGTGAAGACCAGCAACAGCTTTCAGGGCTGCCACCTTCCGTGTGGGACAAGGAGCCGGACGTGTGCCTTTTCGGAATCAGGCTCTGCCGAGGACGAGAGCCATGAGATGTTCCTCCTCTGGGCAAGCCCGGGTCCCAGATCCTGTTGTACCTGTGAATAGGCTGCAGGGGGACGGTGAAGACCAGCAACAGCTTTCAGGGCTGCCACCTTCCGTGTGGGACAAGGAGCCGGACGTGTGCCTTTTCGGAATCAGGCTCTGCCGAGGAAGAGATCCATGAGATGTTCCTCCTCTGGGCATGCCCAGGTCCCGAATCCTGTTGTGCCTGTGAATAGGCTGCAGGGGGACGGTGAAGACCAGCAACAGCTTTCAGGGCTGCCACCTTCCGTGTGGGACAAGGAGCCGGACGTGTGCCTTTTTGGAATCAGGCTCTGCCGAGGACGAGATCCATGAGAAGTTCTTCCTCTGGGCATGCCCGGGTCCCAGATCCTGTTGTATCTGTGAATAGGCTGCAGGGGGATGGCGAAGACCAGCAACAGCTTTCAGGGCTGCCACCTTCCGTGTGGGACAAGGAGCCGGACGTGTGCCTTTTCGGAATCAGGCTCTGCCGAGGACGAGAGCCATGAGATATTCCTCCTCTGGGCATGCCCGGGTCCCAGATCCTGTTGTGCCTGTGAATAGGCTGCAGGGGGACGGTGAAGACCAGCAACAGCTTTCAGGGCTGCCACCTTCCGTGTGGGACAAGGAGCCGGACGTGTGCCTTTTCGGAATCAGGCTCTGCCGAGGACGAGAGCCATGAGATGTTCCTCCTCTGGGCAAGCCCACGTCCCAGATCCTGTTGTGCCTGTGAATAGGCTGCAGGGGGACGGTGAAGACCAGCAACACCTTTCAGGGCTGCCACCTTCCGTGTGGGACAAGGAGCCGGACGTGTGCCTTTTCGGAATCAGGCTCTGCCGAGGACGAGAGCCATGAGATGTTCCTCCTCTGGGCAAGCCCACGTCCCAGATCCTGTTGTGCCTGTGAATAGGCTGCAGGGGGACGGTGAAGACCAGCAACAGCTTTCAGGGCTGCCACCTTCCGTGTGGGACAAGGAGCCGGACGTGTGCCTTTTCGGAATCAGGCTCTGCCGAGGACGAGAGCCATGAGATGTTCCTCCTCTGGGCAAGCCCGGGTCCCAGATCCTGTTGTACCTGTGAATAGGCTGCAGGGGGACGGTGAAGACCAGCAACAGCTTTCAGGGCTGCCACCTTCCGTGTGGGACAAGGAGCCGGACGTGTGCCTTTTCGGAATCAGGCTCTGCCGAGGACGAGAGCCATGAGATGTTCCTCCTCTGGGCATGCCCGGGTCCTGAATCCTGTTGTGCCTGTGAATAGGCTGCAGGGGGACGGTGAAGACCAGCAACAGCTTTCAGGGCTGCCACCTTCCGTGTGGGACAAGGAGCCGGACGTGTGCCTTTTCGGAAATAGGCTCTGCCGAGGATGAGAGCCATGAGATGTTCCTCCTCTGGGCAAGCCCGGGTCCTGAATCCTGTTGTGCCTGTGAATAGGCTGCAGGGGGATGGTGAAGACCAGCAACAGCTTTCAGGGCTGCCACCTTCCGTGTGGGACAAGGAGCCGGACATGTGCCTTTCAGGAATCAGACTCTGCCGAGGACGAGAGCCATGAGATGTTCCCTCTCTCGGCATGCCCGGGTCCCAGATCCTGTTGTGCCTGTGAATAGGCTGCAGGGGGACGGTGAAGACCAGCAACAGCTTTCAGGGCTGCCACCTTCCGTGTGGGACAAGGAGCCGGACGTGTGCCTTTTCGGAATCAGGCTCTGCCGAGGACGAGAGCCATGAGATGTTCCTCCTCTGGGCAAGCCCACGTCCCAGATCCTGTTGTGCCTGTGAATAGGCTGCAGGGGGACGGTGAAGACCAGCAACACCTTTCAGGGCTGCCACCTTCCGTGTGGGACAAGGAGCCGGACGTGTGCCTTTTCGGAATCAGGCTCTGCCGAGGACGAGAGCCATGAGATGTTCCTCCTCTGGGCATGCCCGGGTCCTGAATCCTGTTGTGCCTGTGAATAGGCTGCAGGGGGACGGTGAAGACCAGCAACAGCTTTCAGGGCTGCCACCTTCCGTGTGGGACAAGGAGCCGGACGTGTGCCTTTTCGGAAATAGGCTCTGCCGAGGATGAGAGCCATGAGATGTTCCTCCTCTGGGCAAGCCCGGGTCCTGAATCCTGTTGTGCCTGTGAATAGGCTGCAGGGGGATGGTGAAGACCAGCAACAGCTTTCAGGGCTGCCACCTTCCGTGTGGGACAAGGAGCCGGACATGTGCCTTTCAGGAATCAGACTCTGCCGAGGACGAGAGCCATGAGATGTTCCCTCTCTCGGCATGCCCGGGTCCCAGATCCTGTTGTGCCTGTGAATAGGCTGCAGGGGGACGGTGAAGACCAGCAACAGCTTTCAGGGCTGCCACCTTCCGTGTGGGACAAGGAGCCGGACGTGTGCCTTTTCGGAATCAGGCTCTGCCGAGGACGAGAGCCATGAGATGTTCCTCCTCTGGGCAAGCCCACGTCCCAGATCCTGTTGTGCCTGTGAATAGGCTGCAGGGGGACGGTGAAGACCAGCAACACCTTTCAGGGCTGCCACCTTCCGTGTGGGACAAGGAGCCGGACGTGTGCCTTTTCGGAATCAGGCTCTGCCGAGGACGAGAGCCATGAGATGTTCCTCCTCTGGGCAAGCCCACGTCCCAGATCCTGTTGTGCCTGTGAATAGGCTGCAGGGGGACGGTGAAGACCAGCAACAGCTTTCAGGGCTGCCACCTTCCGTGTGGGACAAGGAGCCGGACGTGTGCCTTTTCGGAATCAGGCTCTGCCGAGGACGAGAGCCATGAGATGTTCCTCCTCTGGGCAAGCCCGGGTCCCAGATCCTGTTGTACCTGTGAATAGGCTGCAGGGGGACGGTGAAGACCAGCAACAGCTTTCAGGGCTGCCACCTTCCGTGTGGGACAAGGAGCCGGACGTGTGCCTTTTCGGAATCAGGCTCTGCCGAGGACGAGAGCCATGAGATGTTCCTCCTCTGGGCATGCCCGGGTCCTGAATCCTGTTGTGCCTGTGAATAGGCTGCAGGGGGACGGTGAAGACCAGCAACAGCTTTCAGGGCTGCCACCTTCCGTGTGGGACAAGGAGCCGGACGTGTGCCTTTTCGGAAATAGGCTCTGCCGAGGATGAGAGCCATGAGATGTTCCTCCTCTGGGCAAGCCCGGGTCCTGAATCCTGTTGTGCCTGTGAATAGGCTGCAGGGGGATGGTGAAGACCAGCAACAGCTTTCAGGGCTGCCACCTTCCGTGTGGGACAAGGAGCCGGACATGTGCCTTTCAGGAATCAGACTCTGCCGAGGACGAGAGCCATGAGATGTTCCCTCTCTCGGCATGCCCGGGTCCCAGATCCTGTTGTGCCTGTGAATAGGCTGCAGGGGGACGGTGAAGACCAGCAACAGCTTTCAGGGCTGCCACCTTCCGTGTGGGACAAGGAGCCGGACGTGTGCCTTTTCGGAATCAGGCTCTGCCGAGGACGAGAGCCATGAGATGTTCCTCCTCTGGGCAAGCCCGGGTCCCAGATCCTGTTGTACCTGTGAATAGGCTGCAGGGGGACGGTGAAGACCAGCAACAGCTTTCAGGGCTGCCACCTTCCGTGTGGGACAAGGAGCCGGACGTGTGCCTTTTC
This sequence comes from Astur gentilis, assembly GCF_929443795.1. Classification (NCBI taxonomy): domain Eukaryota; kingdom Metazoa; phylum Chordata; class Aves; order Accipitriformes; family Accipitridae; genus Astur; species Astur gentilis. The sequence goes on from NW_026061033.1 coordinate 254,130, forward strand.
GGAATCAGGCTCTGCCGAGGAAGAGATCCATGAGATGTTCCTCCTCTGGGCATGCCCAGGTCCCGAATCCTGTTGTGCCTGTGAATAGGCTGCAGTGGGACGGTGAAGACCAGCAACAGCTTTCAGGGCTGCCACCTTCGTGTGGGACAAGGAGCCGGACGTGTGCCTTTTCGGAATCAGGCTCTGCCGAGGACGAGAGCCATGAGATGTTCCTCCTCTCAGCAAGCCCGGGTCCCAGATCCTGTTGTATCTGTGAATAGGCTGCAGGGGGACGGTGAAGACCAGCAACAGCTTTCAGGGCTGCCACCTTCCGTGTGGGACAAGGAGCCGGACGTGTGCCTTTTCGGAATCAGGCTCTGCCGAGGACGAGAGCCATGAGATGTTCCTCCTCTGGGCAAGCCCGGGTCCCAGATCCTGTTGTGCCTGTGAATAGGCTGCAGGGGGACGGTGAAGACCAGCAACAGCTTTCAGGGCTGCCACCTTCCGTGTGGGACAAGGAGCCGGACGTTTGCCTTTTCGGAATCAGGCTCTGCCGAGGACGAGAGCCATGAGATGTTCCTCCTCTGGGCAAGCCCGGGTCCCAGATCCTGTTGTGCCTGTGAATAGGCTGCAGGGGGACGGTGAAGACCAGCAACAGCTTTCAGGGCTGCCACCTTCCGTGTGGGACAAGGAGCCGGACGTGTGCCTTTCAGGAATCAGACTCTGCCGAGGACGAGAGCCATGAGATGTTCCTCCTCTCAGCAAGCCCGGGTCCCAGATCCTGTTGTGCCTGTGAATAGGCTGCAGGGGGACGGTGAAGACCAGCAACAGCTTTCAGGGCTGCCACCTTCCGTGTGGGACAAGGAGCCGGACGTGTGCCTTTTCGGAATCAGGCTCTGCCGAGGACGAGAGTCATGAGATGTTCCTCCTCTGGGCAAGCCCACGTCCCAGATCCTGTTGTGCCTGTGAATAGGCTGCAGGGGGACGGTGAAGACCAGCAACACCTTTCAGGGCTGCCACCTTCCGTGTGGGACAAGGAGCCGGAGGTGTGCCTTTTTGGAATCAGGCTCTGCCGAGGACGAGATCCATGAGAAGTTCCTCCTCTGGGCAAGCCCGGGTCCCAGATCCTGTTGTACCTGTGAATAGGCTGTAGGGGGACGGTGAAGACCAGCAACAGCTTTCAGGGCTGCCACCTTCCGTGTGGGACAAGGAGCCGGACGTGTGCCTTTTCGGAATCAGGCTCTGCCGAGGACGAGAGCCATGAGATGTTCCTCCTCTGGGCATGCCCGGGTCCTGAATCCTGTTGTGCCTGTGAATAGGCTGCAGGGGGACGGTGAAGACCAGCAACAGCTTTCAGGGCTGCCACCTTCCGTGTGGGACAAGGAGCCGGACGTGTGCCTTTTCGGAAATAGGCTCTGCCGAGGATGAGAGCCATGAGATGTTCCTCCTCTGGGCAAGCCCGGGTCCTGAATCCTGTTGTGCCTGTGAATAGGCTGCAGGGGGATGGTGAAGACCAGCAACAGCTTTCAGGGCTGCCACCTTCCGTGTGGGACAAGGAGCCGGACATGTGCCTTTCAGGAATCAGACTCTGCCGAGGACGAGAGCCATGAGATGTTCCCTCTCTCGGCATGCCCGGGTCCCAGATCCTGTTGTGCCTGTGAATAGGCTGCAGGGGGACGGTGAAGACCAGCAACAGCTTTCAGGGCTGCCACCTTCCGTGTGGGACAAGGAGCCGGACGTGTGCCTTTTCGGAATCAGGCTCTGCCGAGGACGAGAGCCATGAGATGTTCCTCCTCTGGGCAAGCCCGGGTCCCAGATCCTGTTGTACCTGTGAATAGGCTGCAGGGGGATGGTGAAGACCAGCAACAGCTTTCAGGGCTGCCACCTTCCGTGTGGGACAAGGAGCCGGACGTGTGCCTTTTCGGAATCAGGCTCTGCCGAGGAAGAGATCCATGAGATGTTCCTCCTCTGGGCATGCCCAGGTCCCGAATCCTGTTGTGCCTGTGAATAGGCTGCAGTGGGACGGTGAAGACCAGCAACAGCTTTCAGGGCTGCCACCTTCGTGTGGGACAAGGAGCCGGACGTGTGCCTTTTCGGAATCAGGCTCTGCCGAGGACGAGAGCCATGAGATGTTCCTCCTCTCAGCAAGCCCGGGTCCCAGATCCTGTTGTACCTGTGAATAGGCTGCAGGGGGACGGTGAAGACCAGCAACAGCTTTCAGGGCTGCCACCTTCCGTGTGGGACAAGGAGCCGGACGTGTGCCTTTTCGGAATCAGGCTCTGCCGAGGACGAGAGCCATGAGATGTTCCTCCTCTCAGCAAGCCCGGGTCCCAGATCCTGTTGTATCTGTGAATAGGCTGCAGGGGGACGGTGAAGACCAGCAACAGCTTTCAGGGCTGCCACCTTCCGTGTGGGACAAGGAGCCGGACGTGTGCCTTTTCGGAATCAGACTCTGCCGAGGACGAGAGCCATGAGATGTTCCTCCTCTCAGCAAGCCCGGGTCCCAGATCCTGTTGTGCCTGTGAATAGGCTGCAGGGGGACGGTGAAGACCAGCAACAGCTTTCAGGGCTGCCACCTTCCGTGTGGGACAAGGAGCCGGACGTGTGCCTTTTCGGAATCAGGCTCTGCCGAGGACGAGAGTCATGAGATGTTCCTCCTCTGGGCAAGCCCAGGTCCCAGATCCTGTTGTGCCTGTGAATAGGCTGCAGGGGGACGGTGAAGACCAGCAACACCTTTCAGGGCTGCCACCTTCCGTGTGGGACAAGGAGCCGGAGGTGTGCCTTTTTGGAATCAGGCTCTGCCGAGGACGAGATCCATGAGAAGTTCCTCCTCTGGGCATGCCCGGGTCCCAGATCCTGTTTTGCCTGTGAATAGGCTGCAGGGGGACGGTGAAGACCAGCAACAGCTTTCAGGGCTGCCACCTTCCGTGTGGGACAAGGAGCCGGACGTGTGCCTTTTCGGAATCAGGCTCTGCCGAGGACGAGAGCCATGAGATGTTCCTCCTCTGGGCAAGCCCACGTCCCAGATCCTGTTGTACCTGTGAATAGGCTGCAGGGGGACGGTGAAGACCAGCAACAGCTTTCAGGGCTGCCACCTTCCGTGTGGGACAAGGAGCCGGACGTGTGCCTTTTCGGAATCAGGCTCTGCCGAGGACGAGAGCCATGAGATGTTCCTCCTCTCAGCAAGCCCGGGTACCAGATCCTGTTGTGCCTGTGAATTGGCTGCAGGGGGACGGTGAAGACCAGCAACAGCTTTCAGGGCTGCCACCTTCCGTGTGGGACAAGGAGCTGGACGTGTGCCTTTTCGGAATCAGGCTCTGCCGAGGACGAGATCCATGAGAAGTTCCTCCTCTGGGCATGCCCGGGTCCCAGATCCTGTTTTGCCTGTGAATAGGCTGCAGGGGGACGGTGAAGACCAGCAACAGCTTTCAGGGCTGCCACCTTCCGTGTGGGACAAGGAGCCGGACGTGTGCCTTTTCGGAATCAGGCTCTGCCGAGGACGAGAGCCATGAGATGTTCCTCCTCTGGGCAAGCCCACGTCCCAGATCCTGTTGTGCCTGTGAATAGGCTGCAGGGGGACGGTGAAGACCAGCAACACCTTTCAGGGCTGCCACCTTCCGTGTGGGACAAGGAGCCGGACGTGTGCCTTTTCGGAATCAGGCTCTGCCGAGGACGAGAGCCATGAGATGTTCCTCCTCTGGGCAAGCCCACGTCCCAGATCCTGTTGTGCCTGTGAATAGGCTGCAGGGGGACGGTGAAGACCAGCAACAGCTTTCAGGGCTGCCACCTTCCGTGTGGGACAAGGAGCCGGACGTGTGCCTTTTCGGAATCAGGCTCTGCCGAGGACGAGAGCCATGAGATGTTCCTCCTCTGGGCAAGCCCGGGTCCCAGATCCTGTTGTACCTGTGAATAGGCTGCAGGGGGACGGTGAAGACCAGCAACAGCTTTCAGGGCTGCCACCTTCCGTGTGGGACAAGGAGCCGGACGTGTGCCTTTTCGGAATCAGGCTCTGCCGAGGACGAGAGCCATGAGATGTTCCTCCTCTGGGCAAGCCCGGGTCCCAGATCCTGTTGTGCCTGTGAATTGGCTGCAGGGGGACGGTGAAGACCAGCAACAGCTTTCAGGGCTGCCACCTTCCGTGTGGGAGAAGGAGCTGGACATGTGCCTTTTCGGAATCAGGCTCTGCCGAGGACGAGATCCATGAGATGTTCCTCCTCTGGGCATGCCCGGGTCCTGAATCCTGTTGTGCCTGTGAATAGGCTGCAGGGGGACGGTGAAGACCAGCAACAGCTTTCAGGGCTGCCACCTTCCGTGTGGGACAAGGAGCCGGACGTGTGCCTTTTCGGAAATAGGCTCTGCCGAGGATGAGAGCCATGAGATGTTCCTCCTCTGGGCAAGCCCGGGTCCTGCATCCTGTTGTGCCTGTGAATAGGCTGCAGGGGGATGGTGAAGACCAGCAACAGCTTTCAGGGCTGCCACCTTCCGTGTGGGACAAGGAGCCGGACATGTGCCTTTCAGGAATCAGACTCTGCCGAGGACGAGAGCCATGAGATGTTCCCTCTCTCGGCATGCCCGGGTCCCAGATCCTGTTGTGCCTGTGAATAGGCTGCAGGGGGACGGTGAAGACCAGCAACAGCTTTCAGGGCTGCCACCTTCCGTGTGGGACAAGGAGCCGGACGTGTGCCTTTTCGGAATCAGGCTCTGCCGAGGACGAGAGCCATGAGATGTTCCTCCTCTGGGCAAGCCCGGGTCCCAGATCCTGTTGTACCTGTGAATAGGCTGCAGGGGGACGGTGAAGACCAGCAACAGCTTTCAGGGCTGCCACCTTCCGTGTGGGACAAGGAGCCGGACGTGTGCCTTTTCGGAATCAGGCTCTGCCGAGGAAGAGATCCATGAGATGTTCCTCCTCTGGGCATGCCCAGGTCCCGAATCCTGTTGTGCCTGTGAATAGGCTGCAGGGGGACGGTGAAGACCAGCAACAGCTTTCAGGGCTGCCACCTTCCGTGTGGGACAAGGAGCCGGACGTGTGCCTTTTTGGAATCAGGCTCTGCCGAGGACGAGATCCATGAGAAGTTCTTCCTCTGGGCATGCCCGGGTCCCAGATCCTGTTGTATCTGTGAATAGGCTGCAGGGGGATGGTGAAGACCAGCAACAGCTTTCAGGGCTGCCACCTTCCGTGTGGGACAAGGAGCCGGACGTGTGCCTTTTCGGAATCAGGCTCTGCCGAGGACGAGAGCCATGAGATATTCCTCCTCTGGGCATGCCCGGGTCCCAGATCCTGTTGTGCCTGTGAATAGGCTGCAGGGGGACGGTGAAGACCAGCAACAGCTTTCAGGGCTGCCACCTTCCGTGTGGGACAAGGAGCCGGACGTGTGCCTTTTCGGAATCAGGCTCTGCCGAGGACGAGAGCCATGAGATGTTCCTCCTCTGGGCAAGCCCACGTCCCAGATCCTGTTGTGCCTGTGAATAGGCTGCAGGGGGACGGTGAAGACCAGCAACACCTTTCAGGGCTGCCACCTTCCGTGTGGGACAAGGAGCCGGACGTGTGCCTTTTCGGAATCAGGCTCTGCCGAGGACGAGAGCCATGAGATGTTCCTCCTCTGGGCAAGCCCACGTCCCAGATCCTGTTGTGCCTGTGAATAGGCTGCAGGGGGACGGTGAAGACCAGCAACAGCTTTCAGGGCTGCCACCTTCCGTGTGGGACAAGGAGCCGGACGTGTGCCTTTTCGGAATCAGGCTCTGCCGAGGACGAGAGCCATGAGATGTTCCTCCTCTGGGCAAGCCGGGTCCCAGATCCTGTTGTACCTGTGAATAGGCTGCAGGGGGACGGTGAAGACCAGCAACAGCTTTCAGGGCTGCCACCTTCCGTGTGGGACAAGGAGCCGGACGTGTGCCTTTTCGGAATCAGGCTCTGCCGAGGACGAGAGCCATGAGATGTTCCTCCTCTGGGCATGCCCGGGTCCTGAATCCTGTTGTGCCTGTGAATAGGCTGCAGGGGGACGGTGAAGACCAGCAACAGCTTTCAGGGCTGCCACCTTCCGTGTGGGACAAGGAGCCGGACGTGTGCCTTTTCGGAAATAGGCTCTGCCGAGGATGAGAGCCATGAGATGTTCCTCCTCTGGGCAAGCCCGGGTCCTGAATCCTGTTGTGCCTGTGAATAGGCTGCAGGGGGATGGTGAAGACCAGCAACAGCTTTCAGGGCTGCCACCTTCCGTGTGGGACAAGGAGCCGGACATGTGCCTTTCAGGAATCAGACTCTGCCGAGGACGAGAGCCATGAGATGTAACCTCTCTCGGCATGCCCGGGTCCCAGATCCTGTTGTGCCTGTGAATAGGCTGCAGGGGGACGGTGAAGACCAGCAACAGCTTTCAGGGCTGCCACCTTCCGTGTGGGACAAGGAGCCGGACGTGTGCCTTTTCGGAATCAGGCTCTGCCGAGGACGAGAGCCATGAGATGTTCCTCCTCTGGGCAAGCCCGGGTCCCAGATCCTGTTGTACCTGTGAATAGGCTGCAGGGGGACGGTGAAGACCAGCAACAGCTTTCAGGGCTGCCACCTTCGTGTGGGACAAGGAGCCGGACGTGTGCCTTTTCGGAATCAGGCTCTGCCGAGGACGAGAGCCATGAGATGTTCCTCCTCTGGGCATGCCCGGGTCCCAGATCCTGTTGTGCCTGTGAATAGGCTGCAGGGGGACGGTGAAGACCAGCAACAGCTTTCAGGGCTGCCACCTTCCGTGTGGGACAAGGAGCCGGACGTGTGCCTTTTCGGAAATAGGCTCTGCCGAGGAAGAGATCCATGAGATGTTCCTCCTCTGGGCATGCCCAGGTCCCGAATCCTGTTGTGCCTGTGAATAGGCTGCAGGGGGACGGTGAAGACCAGCAACAGCTTTCAGGGCTGCCACCTTCCGTGTGGGACAAGGAGCCGGACGTGTGCCTTTTCGGAATCAGGCTCTGCCGAGGACGAGAGCCATGAGATGTTCCTCCTCTGGGCATGCCCGGGTCCCAGATCCTGTTGTGCCTGTGAATAGGCTGCAGGGGGACGGTGAAGACCAGCAACAGCTTTCAGGGCTGCCACCTTCCGTGTGGGACAAGGAGCCGGACGTGTGCCTTTTCGGAATCAGGCTCTGCCGAGGACGAGAGCCATGAGATGTTCCTCCTCTGGGCAAGCCCACGTCCCAGATCCTGTTGTGCCTGTGAATAGGCTGCAGGGGGACGGTGAAGACCAGCAACACCTTTCAGGGCTGCCACCTTCCGTGTGGGACAAGGAGCCGGACGTGTGCCTTTTCGGAATCAGGCTCTGCCGAGGACGAGAGCCATGAGATGTTCCTCCTCTGGGCAAGCCCACGTCCCAGATCCTGTTGTGCCTGTGAATAGGCTGCAGGGGGACGGTGAAGACCAGCAACAGCTTTCAGGGCTGCCACCTTCCGTGTGGGACAAGGAGCCGGACGTGTGCCTTTTCGGAATCAGGCTCTAACGAGGACGAGAGCCATGAGATGTTCCTCCTCTGGGCAAGCCCGGGTCCCAGATCCTGTTGTACCTGTGAATAGGCTGCAGGGGGACGGTGAAGACCAGCAACAGCTTTCAGGGCTGCCACCTTCCGTGTGGGACAAGGAGCCGGACGTGTGCCTTTTCGGAATCAGGCTCTGCCGAGGACGAGAGCCATGAGATGTTCCTCCTCTGGGCAAGCCCGGGTCCCAGATCCTGTTGTGCCTGTGAATTGGCTGCAGGGGGACGGTGAAGACCAGCAACAGCTTTCAGGGCTGCCACCTTCCGTGTGGGACAAGGAGCTGGACGTGTGCCTTTTCGGAATCAGGCTCTGCCGAGGACGAGATCCATGAGATGTTCCTCCTCTGGGCATGCCCGGGTCCTGAATCCTGTTGTGCCTGTGAATAGGCTGCAGGGGGACGGTGAAGACCAGCAACAGCTTTCAGGGCTGCCACCTTCCGTGTGGGACAAGGAGCCGGACGTGTGCCTTTTCGGAAATAGGCTCTGCCGAGGATGAGAGCCATGAGATGTTCCTCCTCTGGGCAAGCCCGGGTCCTGAATCCTGTTGTGCCTGTGAATAGGCTGCAGGGGGATGGTGAAGACCAGCAACAGCTTTCAGGGCTGCCACCTTCCGTGTGGGACAAGGAGCCGGACATGTGCCTTTCAGGAATCAGACTCTGCCGAGGACGAGAGCCATGAGATGTTCCTCCTCTGGGCAAGCCCGGGTCCCAGATCCTGTTGTGCCTGTGAATAGGCTGCAGGGGGACGGTGAAGACCAGCAACAGCTTTCAGGGCTGCCACCTTCCGTGTGGGACAAGGTGCCGGACGTGTGCCTTTTCGGAAAGAGGCTCTGCCGAGGACGAGAGCCATGAGATGTTCCTCCTCTCAGCAAGCCCGGGTCCCAGATCCTGTTGTGCCTGTGAATAGGCTGCAGGGGGACGGTGAAGACCAGCAACAGCTTTCAGGGCTGCCACCTTCCGTGTGGGACAAGGAGCCGGACGTGTGCCTTTTCGGAATCAGGCTCTGCCGAGGACGAGAGCCATGAGATGTTCCTCCTCTCAGCAAGCCCGGGTCCCAGATCCTGTTGTACCTGTGAATAGGCTGCAGGGGGACGGTGAAGACCAGCAACAGCTTTCAGGGCTGCCACCTTCCGTGTGGGACAAGGAGCCGGACGTGTGTCTTTTCGGAATCAGGCTCTGCCGAGGACGAGAGCCATGAGATGTTCCTCCTCTGGGCAAGCCCGGGTCCCAGATCCTGTTGTGCCTGTGAATAGGCTGCAGGGGGACGGTGAAGACCAGCAACAGCTTTCAGGGCTGCCACCTTCCGTGTGGGACAAGGAGCCGGACGTGTGCCTTTTCGGAATCAGGCTCTGCCGAGGACGAGAGCCATGAGATGTTCCTCCTCTCAGCAAGCCCGGGTCCCAGATCCTGTTGTACCTGTGAATAGGCTGCAGGGGGACGGTGAAGACCAGCAACAGCTTTCAGGGCTGCCACCTTCCGTGTGGGACAAGGAGCCGGACGTGTGCCTTTTCGGAATCAGGCTCTGCCGAGGACGAGAGCCATGAGATGTTGCTCCTCTGGGCAAGCCCGGGTCCCAGATCCTGTTGTATCTGTGAATAGGCTGCAGGGGGACGGTGAAGACCAGCAACAGCTTTCAGGGCTGCCACCTTCCGTGTGGGACAAGGAGCCGGACGTGTGCCTTTTCGGAATCAGGCTCTGCCGAGGACGAGAGCCATGAGATGTTCCTCCTCTGGGCAAGCCCGGGTCCCAGATCCTGTTGTGCCTGTGAATAGGCTGCAGGGGGACGGTGAAGACCAGCAACAGCTTTCAGGGCTGCCACCTTCCGTGTGGGACAAGGAGCCGGACGTGTGCCTTTTCGGAATCAGGCTCTGCCGAGGACGAGAGCCATGAGATGTTCCTCCTCTGGGCAAGCCCACGTCCCAGATCCTGTTGTGCCTGTGAATAGGCTGCAGGGGGACGGTGAAGACCAGCAACACCTTTCAGGGCTGCCACCTTCCGTGTGGGACAAGGAGCCGGAGGTGTGCCTTTTTGGAATCAGGCTCTGCCGAGGACGAGATCCATGAGAAGTTCCTCCTCTGGGCATGCCCGGGTCCCAGATCCTGTTTTGCCTGTGAATAGGCTGCAGGGGGACGGTGAAGACCAGCAACAGCTTTCAGGGCTGCCACCTTCCGTGTGGGACAAGGAGCCGGACGTGTGCCTTTTCGGAATCAGGCTCTGCCGAGGACGAGAGCCATGAGATGTTCCTCCTCTGGGCAAGCCCACGTCCCAGATCCTGTTGTACCTGTGAATAGGCTGCAGGGGGACGGTGAAGACCAGCAACAGCTTTCAGGGCTGCCACCTTCCGTGTGGGACAAGGAGCCGGACGTGTGCCTTTTCGGAAAGAGGCTCTGCCGAGGACGAGAGCCATGAGATGTTCCTCCTCTCAGCAAGCCCGGGTCCCAGATCCTGTTGTGCCTGTGAATTGGCTGCAGGGGGACGGTGAAGACCAGCAACAGCTTTCAGGGCTGCCACCTTCCGTGTGGGACAAGGAGCTGGACGTGTGCCTTTTCGGAATCAGGCTCTGCCGAGGACGAGATCCATGAGAAGTTCCTCCTCTGGGCATGCCCGGGTCCCAGATCCTGTTTTGCCTGTGAATAGGCTGCAGGGGGACGGTGAAGACCAGCAACATCTTTCAGGGCTGCCACCTTCCGTGTGGGACAAGGAGCCGGACGTGTGCCTTTTCGGAATCAGGCTCTGCCGAGGACGAGAGCCATGAGATGTTCCTCCTCTCAGCAAGCCCGGGTCCCAGATCCTGTTGTGCCTGTGAATAGGCTGCAGGGGGACGGTGAAGACCAGCAACAGCTTTCAGGGCTGCCACCTTCCGTGTGGGACAAGGAGCCGGACGTGTGCCTTTTCGGAATCAGGCTCTGCCGAGGACGAGAGCCATGAGATGTTCCTCCTCTGGGCAAGCCCACGTCCCAGATCCTGTTGTGCCTGTGAATAGGCTGCAGGGGGACGGTGAAGACCAGCAACACCTTTCAGGGCTGCCACCTTCCGTGTGGGACAAGGAGCCGGACGTGTGCCTTTTCGGAATCAGGCTCTGCCGAGGACGAGAGCCATGAGATGTTCCTCCTCTGGGCAAGCCCACGTCCCAGATCCTGTTGTGCCTGTGAATAGGCTGCAGGGGGACGGTGAAGACCAGCAACAGCTTTCAGGGCTGCCACCTTCCGTGTGGGACAAGGAGCCGGACGTGTGCCTTTTCGGAATCAGGCTCTGCCGAGGACGAGAGCCATGAGATGTTCCTCCTCTGGGCAAGCCCACGTCCCAGATCCTGTTGTGCCTGTGAATAGGCTGCAGGGGGACGGTGAAGACCAGCAACACCTTTCAGGGCTGCCACCTTCCGTGTGGGACAAGGAGCTGGACGTGTGCCTTTTCGGAATCAGGCTCTGCCGAGGACGAGAGCCATGAGATGTTCCTCCTCTGGGCAAGCCCACGTCCCAGATCCTGTTGTGCCTGTGAATAGGCTGCAGGGGGACGGTGAAGACCAGCAACAGCTTTCAGGGCTGCCACCTTCCGTGTGGGAGAAGGAGCTGGACGTGTGCCTTTTCGGAATCAGGCTCTGCCGAGGACGAGATCCATGAGATGTTCCTCCTCTGGGCATGCCCGGGTCCTGAATCCTGTTGTGCCTGTGAATAGGCTGCAGGGGGACGGTGAAGACCAGCAACAGCTTTCGTGGCTGCCACCTTCCGTGTGGGACAAGGAGCCGGATGTGTGCCTTTTCGGAAATAGGCTCTGCCGAGGATGAGAGCCATGAGATGTTCCTCCTCTGGGCAAGCCCGGGTCCTGAATCCTGTTGTGCCTGTGAATAGGCTGCAGGGGGATGGTGAAGACCAGCAACAGCTTTCAGGGCTGCCACCTTCCGTGTGGGACAAGGAGCCGGACATGTGCCTTTCAGGAATCAGACTCTGCCGAGGACGAGAGCCATGAGATGTTCCCTCTCTCGGCATGCCCGGGTCCCAGATCCTGTTGTGCCTGTGAATAGGCTGCAGGGGGACGGTGAAGACCAGCAACAGCTTTCAGGGCTGCCACCTTCCGTGTGGGACAAGGAGCCGGACGTGTGCCTTTTCGGAATCAGGCTCTGCCGAGGACGAGAGCCATGAGATGTTCCTCCTCTGGGCAAGCCCGGGTCCCAGATCCTGTTGTACCTGTGAATAGGCTGCAGGGGGACGGTGAAGACCAGCAACAGCTTTCAGGGCTGCCACCTTCCGTGTGGGACAAGGAGCCGGACGTGTGCCTTTTCGGAATCAGGCTCTGCCGAGGAAGAGATCCATGAGATGTTCCTCCTCTGGGCATGCCCAGGTCCCGAATCCTGTTGTGCCTGTGAATAGGCTGCAGGGGGACGGTGAAGACCAGCAACAGCTTTCAGGGCTGCCACCTTCCGTGTGGGACAAGGAGCCGGACGTGTGCCTTTTTGGAATCAGGCTCTGCCGAGGACGAGATCCATGAGAAGTTCTTCCTCTGGGCATGCCCGGGTCCCAGATCCTGTTGTATCTGTGAATAGGCTGCAGGGGGATGGTGAAGACCAGCAACAGCTTTCAGGGCTGCCACCTTCCGTGTGGGACAAGGAGCCGGACGTGTGCCTTTTCGGAATCAGGCTCTGCCGAGGACGAGAGCCATGAGATATTCCTCCTCTGGGCATGCCCGGGTCCCAGATCCTGTTGTGCCTGTGAATAGGCTGCAGGGGGACGGTGAAGACCAGCAACAGCTTTCAGGGCTGCCACCTTCCGTGTGGGACAAGGAGCCGGACGTGTGCCTTTTCGGAATCAGGCTCTGCCGAGGACGAGAGCCATGAGATGTTCCTCCTCTGGGCAAGCCCACGTCCCAGATCCTGTTGTGCCTGTGAATAGGCTGCAGGGGGACGGTGAAGACCAGCAACATCTTTCAGGGCTGCCACCTTCCGTGTGGGACAAGGAGCCGGACGTGTGCCTTTTCGGAATCAGGCTCTGCCGAGGACGAGAGCCATGAGATGTTCCTCCTCTGGGCAAGCCCACGTCCCAGATCCTGTTGTGCCTGTGAATAGGCTGCAGGGGGACGGTGAAGACCAGCAACAGCTTTCAGGGCTGCCACCTTCCGTGTGGGACAAGGAGCCGGACGTGTGCCTTTTCGGAATCAGGCTCTGCCGAGGACGAGAGCCATGAGATGTTCCTCCTCTGGGCAAGCCCGGGTCCCAGATCCTGTTGTACCTGTGAATAGGCTGCAGGGGGACGGTGAAGACCAGCAACAGCTTTCAGGGCTGCCACCTTCCGTGTGGGACAAGGAGCCGGACGTGTGCCTTTTCGGAATCAGGCTCTGCCGAGGACGAGAGCCATGAGATGTTCCTCCTCTGGGCATGCCCGGGTCCTGAATCCTGTTGTGCCTGTGAATAGGCTGCAGGGGGACGGTGAAGACCAGCAACAGCTTTCAGGGCTGCCACCTTCCGTGTGGGACAAGGAGCCGGACGTGTGCCTTTTCGGAAATAGTCTCTGCCGAGGATGAGAGCCATGAGATGTTCCTCCTCTGGGCAAGCCCGGGTCCTGAATCCTGTTGTGCCTGTGAATAGGCTGCAGGGGGATGGTGAAGACCAGCAACAGCTTTCAGGGCTGCCACCTTCCGTGTGGGACAAGGAGCCGGACATGTGCCTTTCAGGAATCAGACTCTGCCGAGGACGAGAGCCATGAGATGTTCCTCCTCTGGGCATGCCCGGGTCCCAGATCCTGTTGTGCCTGTGAATAGGCTGCAGGGGGACGGTGAAGACCAGCAACAGCTTTCAGGGCTGCCACCTTCCGTGTGGGACAAGGAGCCGGACGTGTGCCTTTTCGGAATCAGGCTCTGCCGAGGACGAGAGCCATGAGATGTTCCTCCTCTGGGCAAGCCCGGGTCCCAGATCCTGTTGTACCTGTGAATAGGCTGCAGGGGGACGGTGAAGACCAGCAACAGCTTTCAGGGCTGCCACCTTCCGTGTGGGACAAGGAGCCGGACGTGTGCCTTTTCGGAATCAGGCTCTGCCGAGGAAGAGATCCATGAGATGTTCCTCCTCTGGGCATGCCCAGGTCCCGAATCCTGTTGTGCCTGTGAATAGGCGGCCGGGGGACGGTGAAGACCAGCAACAGCTTTCAGGGCTGCCACCTTCGTGTGGGACAAGGAGCCGGACGTGTGCCTTTTCGGAATCAGGCTCTGCCGAGGACGAGAGCCATGAGATGTTCCTCCTCTGGGCATGCCCGGGTCCCAGATCCTGTTGTGCCTGTGAATAGGCTGCAGGGGGACGGTGAAGACCAGCAACAGCTTTCAGGGCTGCCACCTTCCGTGTGGGACAAGGAGCCGGACGTGTGCCTTTTCGGAATCAGGCTCTGCCGAGGAAGAGATCCATGAGATGTTCCTCCTCTGGGCATGCCCAGGTCCCGAATCCTGTTGTGCCTGTGAATAGGCTGCAGGGGGACGGTGAAGACCAGCAACAGCTTTCAGGGCTGCCACCTTCCGTGTGGGACAAGGAGCCGGACGTGTGCCTTTTCGGAATCAGGCTCTGCCGAGGACGAGAGCCATGAGATGTTCCTCCTCTGGGCATGCCCGGGTCCCAGATCCTGTTGTGCCTGTGAATAGGCTGCAGGGGGACGGTGAAGACCAGCAACAGCTTTCAGGGCTGCCACCTTCCGTGTGGGACAAGGAGCCGGACGTGTGCCTTTTCGGAATCAGGCTCTGCCGAGGACGAGAGCCATGAGATGTTCCTCCTCTGGGCAAGCCCACGTCCCAGATCCTGTTGTGCCTGTGAATAGGCTGCAGGGGGACGGTGAAGACCAGCAACAGCTTTCAGGGCTGCCACCTTCCGTGTGGGACAATGAGCCGGACGTGTGCATTTCTGGAATCAGTCTCTGACGAGGACGAGAGCCATGAGATGTTCCTCCTCTGGGCAAGCCCGGGTCCCAGATCCTGTTGTACCTGTGAATAGGCTGCAGGGGGACGGTGAAGACCAGCAACAGCTTTCAGGGCTGCCACCTTCCGTGTGGGACAAGGAGCCGGACGTGTGCCTTTTCGGAATCAGGCTCTGCCGAGGACGAGAGCCATGAGATGTTCCTCCTCTGGGCAAGCCCGGGTCCCAGATCCTGTTGTACCTGTGAATAGGCTGCAGGGGGACGGTGAAGACCAGCAACAGCTTTCAGGGCTGCCACCTTCCGTGTGGGACAAGGAGCCGGACGTGTGCCTTTTCGGAATCAGGCTCTGCCGAGGAAGAGATCCATGAGATGTTCCTCCTCTGGGCATGCCCAGGTCCCGAATCCTGTTGTGCCTGTGAATAGGCTGCAGGGGGACGGTGAAGACCAGCAACAGCTTTCAGGGCTGCCACCTTCCGTGTGGGACAAGGAGCCGGACGTGTGCCTTTTCGGAATCAGGCTCTGCCGAGGACGAGATCCATGAGATGTTCCTCCTCTGGGCATGCCCGGGTCCTGAATCCTGTTGTGCCTGTGAATAGGCTGCAGGGGGACGGTGAAGACCAGCAACAGCTTTCAGGGCTGCCACCTTCCGTGTGGGACAAGGAGCCGGACGTGTGCCTTTTCGGAATCAGGCTCTGCCGAGGATGAGAGCCATGAGATGTTCCTCCTCTCAGCAAGCCCGGGTCCCAGATCCTGTTGTGCCTGTGAATAGGCTGCAGGGGGACGGTGAAGACCAGCAACAGCTTTCAGGGCTGCCACCTTCCGTGTGGGACAAGGAGCCGGACGTGTGCCTTTTCGGAATCAGGCTCTGCCGAGGACGAGATCCATGAGATGTTCCTCCTCTGGGCATGCCCTGGTCCTGAATCCTGTTGTGCCTCTGAATAGGCTGCAGGGGGACGGTGAAGACCAGCAACAGCTTTCAGGGCTGCCACCTTCCGTGTGGGACAAGGAGCCGGACGTGTGCCTTTTCGGAATCAGGCTCTGCCGAGGACGAGAGCCATGAGATGTTCCTCCTCTGGGCATGCCCGGGTCCCAGATCCTGTTGTGCCTGTGAATAGGCTGCAGGGGGACGGTGAAGACCAGCAACAGCTTTCAGGGCTGCCACCTTCCGTGTGGGACAAGGAGCCGGACGTGTGCCTTTTCGGAATCAGGCTCTGCCGAGGACGAGAGCCATGAGATGTTCCTCCTCTGGGCAAGCCCACGTCCCAGATCCTGTTGTGCCTGTGAATAGGCTGCAGGGGGACGGTGAAGACCAGCAACACCTTTCAGGGCTGCCACCTTCCGTGTGGGACAAGGAGCCGGACGTGTGCCTTTTCGGAATCAGGCTCTGCCGAGGACGAGAGCCATGAGATGTTCCTCCTCTGGGCAAGCCCACGTCCCAGATCCTGTTGTGCCTGTGAATAGGCTGCAGGGGGACGGTGAAGACCAGCAACAGCTTTCAGGGCTGCCACCTTCCGTGTGGGACAAGGAGCCGGACGTGTGCCTTTTCGGAATCAGGCTCTAACGAGGACGAGAGCCATGAGATGTTCCTCCTCTGGGCAAGCCCGGGTCCCAGATCCTGTTGTACCTGTGAATAGGCTGCAGGGGGACGGTGAAGACCAGCAACAGCTTTCAGGGCTGCCACCTTCCGTGTGGGACAAGGAGCCGGACGTGTGCCTTTTCGGAATCAGGCTCTGCCGAGGACGAGAGCCATGAGATGTTCCTCCTCTGGGCAAGCCCGGGTCCCAGATCCTGTTGTGCCTGTGAATTGGCTGCAGGGGGACGGTGAAGACCAGCAACAGCTTTCAGGGCTGCCACCTTCCGTGTGGGACAAGGAGCTGGACGTGTGCCTTTTCGGAATCAGGCTCTGCCGAGGACGAGAGCCATGAGATGTTCCTCCTCTGGGCATGCCCGGGTCCTGAATCCTGTTGTGCCTGTGAATAGGCTGCAGGGGGACGGTGAAGACCAGCAACAGCTTTCAGGGCTGCCACCTTCCGTGTGGGACAAGGAGCCGGACGTGTGCCTTTTCGGAAATAGGCTCTGCCGAGGATGAGAGCCATGAGATGTTCCTCCTCTGGGCAAGCCCGGGTCCTGAATCCTGTTGTGCCTGTGAATAGGCTGCAGGGGGATGGTGAAGACCAGCAACAGCTTTCAGGGCTGCCACCTTCCGTGTGGGACAAGGAGCCGGACATGTGCCTTTCAGGAATCAGACTCTGCCGAGGACGAGAGCCATGAGATGTTCCCTCTCTCGGCATGCCCGGGACCCAGATCCTGTTGTGCCTGTGAATAGGCTGCAGGGGGACGGTGAAGACCAGCAACAGCTTTCAGGGCTGCCACCTTCCGTGTGGGACAAGGAGCCGGACGTGTGCCTTTTCGGAATCAGGCTCTGCCGAGGACGAGAGCCATGAGATGTTCCTCCTCTGGGCAAGCCCGGGTCCCAGATCCTGTTGTACCTGTGAATAGGCTGCAGGGGGACGGTGAAGACCAGCAACAGCTTTCAGGGCTGCCACCTTCCGTGTGGGACAAGGAGCCGGACGTGTGCCTTTTCGGAATCAGGCTCTGCCGAGGAAGAGATCCATGAGATGTTCCTCCTCTGGGCATGCCCAGGTCCCGAATCCTGTTGTGCCTGTGAATAGGCTGCAGGGGGACGGTGAAGACCAGCAACAGCTTTCAGGGCTGCCACCTTCCGTGTGGGACAAGGAGCCGGACGTGTGCCTTTTCGGAATCAGGCTCTGCCGAGGACGAGATCCATGAGATGTTCCTCCTCTGGGCATGCCCGGGTCCTGAATCCTGTTGTGCCTGTGAATAGGCTGCAGGGGGACGGTGAAGACCAGCAACAGCTTTCAGGGCTGCCACCTTCCGTGTGGGACAAGGAGCCGGACGTGTGCCTTTTCGGAATCAGGCTCTGCCGAGGATGAGAGCCATGAGATGTTCCTCCTCTCAGCAAGCCCGGGTCCCAGATCCTGTTGTGCCTGTGAATAGGCTGCAGGGGGACGGTGAAGACCAGCAACAGCTTTCAGGGCTGCCACCTTCCGTGTGGGACAAGGAGCCGGACGTGTGCCTTTTCGGAATCAGGCTCTGCCGAGGACGAGAGCCATGAGATGTTCCTCCTCTGGGCAAGCCCTGGTCCTGAATCCTGTTGTGCCTCTGAATAGGCTGCAGGGGGACGGTGAAGACCAGCAACAGCTTTCAGGGCTGCCACCTTCCGTGTGGGACAAGGAGCCGGACATGTGCCTTTCAGGAATCAGACTCTGCCGAGGACGAGAGCCATGAGATGTTCCTCCTCTGGGCAAGCCCACGTCCCAGATCCTGTTGTGCCTGTGAATAGGCTGCAGGGGGACGGTGAAGACCAGCAACAGCTTTCAGGGCTGCCACCTTCCGTGTGGGACAAGGAGCCGGACGTGTGCCTTTTCGGAATCAGGCTCTGCCGAGGACGAGAGCCATGAGATGTTCCTCCTCTGGGCAAGCCCGGGTCCCAGATCCTGTTGTACCTGTGAATAGGCTGCAGGGGGACGGTGAAGACCAGCAACAGCTTTCAGGGCTGCCACCTTCCGTGTGGGACAAGGAGCCGGACGTGTGCCTTTTCGGAATCAGGCTCTGCCGAGGACGAGAGCCATGAGATGTTCCTCCTCTGGGCAAGCCCACGTCCCAGATCCTGTTGTGCCTGTGAATAGGCTGCAGGGGGACGGTGAAGACCAGCAACAGCTTTCAGGGCTGCCACCTTCCGTGTGGGACAAGGAGCCGGACGTGTGCCTTTTCGGAATCAGGCTCTGCCGAGGACGAGAGCCATGAGATGTTCCTCCTCTGGGCATGCCCGGGTCCCAGATCCTGTTGTGCCTGTGAATAGGCTGCAGGGGGACGGTGAAGACCAGCAACAGCTTTCAGGGCTGCCACCTTCCGTGTGGGACAAGGAGCCGGACGTGTGCCTTTTCGGAATCAGGCTCTAACGAGGACGAGAGCCATGAGATGTTCCTCCTCTGGGCAAGCCCGGGTCCCAGATCCTGTTGTACCTGTGAATAGGCTGCAGGGGGACGGTGAAGACCAGCAACAGCTTTCAGGGCTGCCACCTTCCGTGTGGGACAAGGAGCCGGACGTGTGCCTTTTCGGAATCAGGCTCTGCCGAGGACGAGAGCCATGAGATGTTCCTCCTCTGGGCAAGCCCGGGTCCCAGATCCTGTTGTGCCTGTGAATTGGCTGCAGGGGGACGGTGAAGACCAGCAACAGCTTTCAGGGCTGCCACCTTCCGTGTGGGACAAGGAGCTGGACGTGTGCCTTTTCGGAATCAGGCTCTGCCGAGGACGAGAGCCATGAGATGTTCCTCCTCTGGGCATGCCCGGGTCCTGAATCCTGTTGTGCCTGTGAATAGGCTGCAGGGGGACGGTGAAGACCAGCAACAGCTTTCAGGGCTGCCACCTTCCGTGTGGGACAAGGAGCCGGACGTGTGCCTTTTCGGAAATAGGCTCTGCCGAGGATGAGAGCCATGAGATGTTCCTCCTCTGGGCAAGCCCGGGTCCTGAATCCTGTTGTGCCTGTGAATAGGCTGCAGGGGGATGGTGAAGACCAGCAACAGCTTTCAGGGCTGCCACCTTCCGTGTGGGACAAGGAGCCGGACATGTGCCTTTCAGGAATCAGACTCTGCCGAGGACGAGAGCCATGAGATGTTCCCTCTCTCGGCATGCCCGGGACCCAGATCCTGTTGTGCCTGTGAATAGGCTGCAGGGGGACGGTGAAGACCAGCAACAGCTTTCAGGGCTGCCACCTTCCGTGTGGGACAAGGAGCCGGACGTGTGCCTTTTCGGAATCAGGCTCTGCCGAGGACGAGAGCCATGAGATGTTCCTCCTCTGGGCAAGCCCGGGTCCCAGATCCTGTTGTACCTGTGAATAGGCTGCAGGGGGACGGTGAAGACCAGCAACAGCTTTCAGGGCTGCCACCTTCCGTGTGGGACAAGGAGCCGGACGTGTGCCTTTTCGGAATCAGGCTCTGCCGAGGAAGAGATCCATGAGATGTTCCTCCTCTGGGCATGCCCAGGTCCCGAATCCTGTTGTGCCTGTGAATAGGCTGCAGGGGGACGGTGAAGACCAGCAACAGCTTTCAGGGCTGCCACCTTCCGTGTGGGACAAGGAGCTGGACGTGTGCCTTTTCGGAATCAGGCTCTGCCGAGGACGAGATCCATGAGATGTTCCTCCTCTGGGCATGCCCGGGTCCTGAATCCTGTTGTGCCTGTGAATAGGCTGCAGGGGGACGGTGAAGACCAGCAACAGCTTTCAGGGCTGCCACCTTCCGTGTGGGACAAGGAGCCGGACGTGTGCCTTTTCGGAATCAGGCTCTGCCGAGGACGAGAGCCATGAGATGTTCCTCCTCTCAGCAAGCCCGGGTCCCAGATCCTGTTGTGCCTGTGAATAGGCTGCAGGGGGACGGTGAAGACCAGCAACAGCTTTCAGGGCTGCCACCTTCCGTGTGGGACAAGGAGCCGGACGTGTGCCTTTTCGGAATCAGGCTCTGCCGAGGACGAGAGCCATGAGATGTTCCTCCTCTGGGCATGCCCTGGTCCTGAATCCAGTTGTGCCTCTGAATAGGCTGCAGGGGGACGGTGAAGACCAGCAACAGCTTTCAGGGCTGCCACCTTCCGTGTGGGAAAAGGAGCCGGACATGTGCCTTTCAGGAATCAGACTCTGCCGAGGACGAGAGCCATGAGATGTTCCTCCTCTGGGCAAGCCCACGTCCCAGATCCTGTTGTGCCTGTGAATAGGCTGCAGGGGGACGGTGAAGACCAGCAACAGCTTTCAGGGCTGCCACCTTCCGTGTGGGACAAGGAGCCGGACGTGTGCCTTTTCGGAATCAGGCTCTGCCGAGGACGAGAGCCATGAGATGTTCCTCCTCTGGGCAAGCCCGGGTCCCAGATCCTGTTGTACCTGTGAATAGGCTGCAGGGGGACGGTGAAGACCAGCAACAGCTTTCAGGGCTGCCACCTTCCGTGTGGGACAAGGAGCCGGACGTGTGCCTTTTCGGAATCAGGCTCTGCCGAGGACGAGAGCCATGAGATGTTCCTCCTCTGGGCAAGCCCACGTCCCAGATCCTGTTGTGCCTGTGAATAGGCTGCAGGGGGACGGTGAAGACCAGCAACACCTTTCAGGGCTGCCACCTTCCGTGTGGGACAAGGAGCCGGACGTGTGCCTTTTCGGAATCAGGCTCTGCCGAGGACGAGAGCCATGAGATGTTCCTCCTCTGGGCAAGCCCACGTCCCAGATCCTGTTGTGCCTGTGAATAGGCTGCAGGGGGACGGTGAAGACCAGCAACAGCTTTCAGGGCTGCCACCTTCCGTGTGGGACAAGGAGCCGGACGTGTGCCTTTTCGGAATCAGGCTCTACCGAGGACGAGAACCATGAGATGTTCCTCCTCTGGGCAAGCCCGGGTCCCAGATCCTGTTGTACCTGTGAATAGGCTGCAGGGGGACGGTGAAGACCAGCAACAGCTTTCAGGGCTGCCACCTTCCGTGTGGGACAAGGAGCCGGACGTGTGCCTTTTCGGAATCAGGCTCTGCCGAGGACGAGAGCCATGAGATGTTCCTCCTCTGGGCAAGCCCGGGTCCCAGATCCTGTTGTGCCTGTGAATTGGCTGCAGGGGGACGGTGAAGACCAGCAACAGCTTTCAGGGCTGCCACCTTCCGTGTGGGACAAGGAGCTGGACGTGTGCCTTTTCGGAATCAGGCTCTGCCGAGGACGAGATCCATGAGATGTTCCTCCTCTGGGCATGCCCGGGTCCTGAATCCTGTTGTGCCTGTGAATAGGCTGCAGGGGGACGGTGAAGACCAGCAACAGCTTTCAGGGCTGCCACCTTCCGTGTGGGACAAGGAGCCGGACGTGTGCCTTTTCGGAAATAGGCTCTGCCGAGGATGAGAGCCATGAGATGTTCCTCCTCTGGGCAAGCCCGGGTCCTGAATCCTGTTGTGCCTGTGAATAGGCTGCAGGGGGATGGTGAAGACCAGCAACAGCTTTCAGGGCTGCCACCTTCCTTGTGGGACAAGGAGCCGGACATGTGCCTTTCAGGAATCAGACTCTGCCGAGGACGAGAGCCATGAGATGTTCCCTCTCTCGGCATGCCCGGGTCCTGAATCCTGTTGTGCCTGTGAATAGGCTGCAGGGGGACGGTGAAGACCAGCAACAGCTTTCAGGGCTGCCACCTTCCGTGTGGGACAAGGAGCCGGACGTGTGCCTTTTCGGAATCAGGCTCTGCCGAGGACGAGAGCCATGAGATGTTCCTCCTCTGGGCAAGCCCGGGTCCCAGATCCTGTTGTACCTGTGAATAGGCTGCAGGGGGACGGTGAAGACCAGCAACAGCTTTCAGGGCTGCCACCTTCCGTGTGGGACAAGGAGCCGGACGTGTGCCTTTTCGGAATCGGGCTCTGCCGAGGACGAGAGCCATGAGATGTTCCTCCTCTCAGCAAGCCCACGTCCCAGATCCTGTTGTGCCTGTGAATAGGCTGCAGGGGGACGGTGAAGACCAGCAACAGCTTTCAGGGCTGCCACCTTCCGTGTGGGACAAGGAGCCGGACATGTGCCTTTCAGGAATCAGACTCTGCCGAGGACGAGAGCCATGAGATGTTCCTCCTCTGGGCAAGCCCACGTCCCAGATCCTGTTGTGCCTGTGAATAGGCTGCAGGGGGACGGTGAAGACCAGCAACAGCTTTCAGGGCTGCCACCTTCCGTGTGGGACAAGGAGCCGGACGTGTGCCTTTTCGGAATCAGGCTCTGCCGAGGACGAGAGCCATGAGATGTTCCTCCTCTGGGCAAGCCCGGGTCCCAGATACTGTTGTACCTGTGAATAGGCTGCAGGGGGACGGTGAAGACCAGCAACAGCTTTCAGGGCTGCCACCTTCCGTGTGGGACAAGGAGCCGGACGTGTGCCTTTTCGGAATCAGGCTCTGCCGAGGACGAGAGCCATGAGATGTTCCTCCTCTGGGCAAGCCCGGGTCCCAGATCCTGTTGTGCCTGTGAATTGGCTGCAGGGGGACGGTGAAGACCAGCAACAGCTTTCAGGGCTGCCACCTTCCGTGTGGGACAAGGAGCTGGACGTGTGCCTTTTCGGAATCAGGCTCTGCCGAGGACGAGATCCATGAGATGTTCCTCCTCTGGGCATGCCCGGGTCCTGAATCCTGTTGTGCCTGTGAATAGGCTGCAGGGGGACGGTGAAGACCAGCAACAGCTTTCAGGGCTGCCACCTTCCGTGTGGGACAAGGAGCCGGACGTGTGCCTTTTCGGAAAGAGGCTCTGCCGAGGATGAGAGCCATGAGATGTTCCTCCTCTGGGCAAGCCCGGGTCCTGAATCCTGTTGTGCCTGTGAATAGGCTGCAGGGGGATGGTGAAGACCAGCAACAGCTTTCAGGGCTGCCACCTTCCGTGTGGGACAAGGAGCCGGACATGTGCCTTTCAGGAATCAGACTCTGCCGAGGACGAGAGCCATGAGATGTTCCCTCTCTCGGCATGCCCGGGTCCCAGATCCTGTTGTGCCTGTGAATAGGCTGCAGGGGGACGGTGAAGACCAGCAACAGCTTTCAGGGCTGCCACCTTCCGTGTGGGACAAGGAGCCGGACGTGTGCCTTTTCGGAATCAGGCTCTGCCGAGGACGAGAGCCATGAGATGTTCCTCCTCTGGGCAAGCCCACGTCCCAGATCCTGTTGTACCTGTGAATAGGCTGCAGGGGGACGGTGAAGACCAGCAACAGCTTTCAGGGCTGCCACCTTCCGTGTGGGACAAGGAGCCGGACGTGTGCCTTTTCGGAATCAGGCTCTGCCGAGGACGAGAGCCATGAGATGTTCCTCCTCTGGGCAAGCCCGGGTCCCAGATCCTGTTGTGCCTGTGAATAGGCTGCAGGGGGACGGTGAAGACCAGCAACAGCTTTCAGGGCTGCCACATTCCGTGTGGGACAAGGAGCCGGACGTTTGCCTTTTCGGAATCAGGCTCTGCCGAGGACGAGAGCCATGAGATGTTCCTCCTCTGGGCAAGCCCGGGTCCCAGATCCTGTTGTGCCTGTGAATAGGCTGCAGGGGGACGGTGAAGACCAGCAACAGCTTTCAGGGCTGCCACCTTCCGTGTGGGACAAGGAGCCGGACGTTTGCCTTTTCGGAATCAGGCTCTGCCGAGGACGAGAGCCATGAGATGTTCCTCCTCTGGGCAAGCCCGGGTCCCATATCCTGTTGTACCTGTGAATAGGCTGCAGGGGGACGGTGAAGACCAGCAACAGCTTTCAGGGCTGCCACCTTCCGTGTGGGACAAGGAGCTGGACGTGTGCCTTTCAGGAATCAGACTCTGCCGAGGACGAGAGCCATGAGATGTTCCTCCTCTGGGCAAGCCCGGGTCCCAGATCCTGTTGTGCCTGTGAATAGGCTGCAGGGGGACGGTGAAGACCAGCAACAGCTTTCAGGGCTGCCACCTTCCGTGTGGGACAAGGAGCCGGACGTGTGCCTTTTCGGAATCAGGCTCTGCCGAGGACGAGAGCCATGAGATGTTCCTCCTCTGGGCAAGCCCGGGTCCCAGATCCTGTTGTACCTGTGAATAGGCTGCAGGGGGACGGTGAAGACCAGCAACAGCTTTCAGGGCTGCCACCTTCCGTGTGGGACAAGGAGCCGGACGTGTGCCTTTTCGGAATCAGGCTCTGCCGAGGACGAGAGCCATGAGATGTTCCTCCTCTGGGCAAGCCCACGTCCCAGATCCTGTTGTGCCTGTGAATAGGCTGCAGGGGGACGGTGAAGACCAGCAACACCTTTCAGGGCTGCCACCTTCCGTGTGGGACAAGGAGCCGGACGTGTGCCTTTTCGGAATCAGGCTCTGCCGAGGACGAGAGCCATGAGATGTTCCTCCTCTGGGCAAGCCCACGTCCCAGATCCTGTTGTGCCTGTGAATAGGCTGCAGGGGGACGGTGAAGACCAGCAACAGCTTTCAGGGCTGCCACCTTCCGTGTGGGACAAGGAGCCGGACGTGTGCCTTTTCGGAATCAGGCTCTGCCGAGGACGAGAGCCATGAGATGTTCCTCCTCTGGGCAAGCCCGGGTCCCAGATCCTGTTGTACCTGTGAATAGGCTGCAGGGGGACGGTGAAGACCAGCAACAGCTTTCAGGGCTGCCACCTTCCGTGTGGGACAAGGAGCCGGACGTGTGCCTTTTCGGAATCAGGCTCTGCCGAGGACGAGAGCCATGAGATGTTCCTCCTCTGGGCAAGCCCGGGTCCCAGATCCTGTTGTGCCTGTGAATTGGCTGCAGGGGGACGGTGAAGACCAGCAACAGCTTTCAGGGCTGCCACCTTCCGTGTGGGACAAGGAGCTGGACGTGTGCCTTTTCGGAATCAGGCTCTGCCGAGGACGAGATCCATGAGATGTTCCTCCTCTGGGCATGCCCGGGTCCTGAATCCTGTTGTGCCTGTGAATAGGCTGCAGGGGGACGGTGAAGACCAGCAACAGCTTTCAGGGCTGCCACCTTCCGTGTGGGACAAGGAGCCGGACGTGTGCCTTTTCGGAAATAGGCTCTGCCGAGGATGAGAGCCATGAGATGTTCCTCCTCTGGGCAAGCCCGGGTCCTGAATCCTGTTGTGCCTGTGAATAGGCTGCAGGGGGATGGTGAAGACCAGCAACAGCTTTCAGGGCTGCCACCTTCCTTGTGGGACAAGGAGCCGGACATGTGCCTTTCAGGAATCAGACTCTGCCGAGGACGAGAGCCATGAGATGTTCCCTCTCTCGGCATGCCCGGGTCCCAGATCCTGTTGTGCCTGTGAATAGGCTGCAGGGGGACGGTGAAGACCAGCAACAGCTTTCAGGGCTGCCACCTTCCGTGTGGGACAAGGAGCCGGACGTGTGCCTTTTCGGAATCAGGCTCTGCCGAGGACGAGAGCCATGAGATGTTCCTCCTCTGGGCAAGCCCGGGTCCCAGATCCTGTTGTACCTGTGAATAGGCTGCAGGGGGACGGTGAAGACCAGCAACAGCTTTCAGGGCTGCCACCTTCCGTGTGGGACAAGGAGCCGGACGTGTGCCTTTTCGGAATCGGGCTCTGCCGAGGACGAGAGCCATGAGATGTTCCTCCTCTCAGCAAGCCCACGTCCCAGATCCTGTTGTGCCTGTGAATAGGCTGCAGGGGGACGGTGAAGACCAGCAACAGCTTTCAGGGCTGCCACCTTCCGTGTGGGACAAGGAGCCGGACATGTGCCTTTCAGGAATCAGACTCTGCCGAGGACGAGAGCCATGAGATGTTCCTCCTCTGGGCAAGCCTACGTCCCAGATCCTGTTGTGCCTGTGAATAGGCTGCAGGGGGACGGTGAAGAGCAGCAACAGCTTTCAGGGCTGCCACCTTCCGTGTGGGACAAGGAGCCGGACGTGTGCCTTTTCGGAATCAGGCTCTGCCGAGGACGAGAGCCATGAGATGTTCCTCCTCTGGGCAAGCCCGGGTCCCAGATCCTGTTGTACCTGTGAATAGGCTGCAGGGGGACGGTGAAGACCAGCAACAGCTTTCAGGGCTGCCACCTTCCGTGTGGGACAAGGAGCCGGACGTGTGCCTTTTCGGAATCAGGCTCTGCCGAGGACGAGAGCCATGAGATGTTCCTCCTCTGGGCAAGCCCGGGTCCCAGATCCTGTTGTGCCTGTGAATTGGCTGCAGGGGGACGGTGAAGACCAGCAACAGCTTTCAGGGCTGCCACCTTCCGTGTGGGACAAGGAGCTGGACGTGTGCCTTTTCGGAATCAGGCTCTGCCGAGGACGAGATCCATGAGATGTTCCTCCTCTGGGCATGCCCGGGTCCTGAATCCTGTTGTGCCTGTGAATAGGCTGCAGGGGGACGGTGAAGACCAGCAACAGCTTTCAGGGCTGGCACCTTCCGTGTGGGACAAGGAGCCGGACGTGTGCCTTTTCGGAAAGAGGCTCTGCCGAGGATGAGAGCCATGAGATGTTCCTCCTCTGGGCAAGCCCGGGTCCTGAATCCTGTTGTGCCTGTGAATAGGCTGCAGGGGGATGGTGAAGACCAGCAACAGCTTTCAGGGCTGCCACCTTCCGTGTGGGACAAGGAGCCGGACATGTGCCTTTCAGGAATCAGACTCTGCCGAGGACGAGAGCCATGAGATGTTCCCTCTCTCGGCATGCCCGGGTCCCAGATCCTGTTGTGCCTGTGAATAGGCTGCAGGGGGACGGTGAAGACCAGCAACAGCTTTCAGGGCTGCCACCTTCCGTGTGGGACAAGGAGCCGGACGTGTGCCTTTTCGGAATCAGGCTCTGCCGAGGACGAGAGCCATGAGATGTTCCTCCTCTGGGCAAGCCCACGTCCCAGATCCTGTTGTACCTGTGAATAGGCTGCAGGGGGACGGTGAAGACCAGCAACAGCTTTCAGGGCTGCCACCTTCCGTGTGGGACAAGGAGCCGGACGTGTGCCTTTTCGGAATCAGGCTCTGCCGAGGACGAGAGCCATGAGATGTTCCTCCTCTCAGCAAGCCCGGGTCCCAGATCCTGTTGTGCCTGTGAATAGGCTGCAGGGGGACGGTGAAGACCAGCAACAGCTTTCAGGGCTGCCACATTCCGTGTGGGACAAGGAGCCGGACGTTTGCCTTTTCGGAATCAGGCTCTGCCGAGGACGAGAGCCATGAGATGTTCCTCCTCTGGGCAAGCCCGGGTCCCAGATCCTGTTGTGCCTGTGAATAGGCTGCAGGGGGACGGTGAAGACCAGCAACAGCTTTCAGGGCTGCCACCTTCCGTGTGGGACAAGGAGCCGGACGTTTGCCTTTTCGGAATCAGGCTCTGCCGAGGACGAGAGCCATGAGATGTTCCTCCTCTGGGCAAGCCCGGGTCCCATATCCTGTTGTACCTGTGAATAGGCTGCAGGGGGACGGTGAAGACCAGCAACAGCTTTCAGGGCTGCCACCTTCCGTGTGGGACAAGGAGCTGGACGTGTGCCTTTCAGGAATCAGACTCTGCCGAGGACGAGAGCCATGAGATGTTCCTCCTCTCAGCAAGCCCGGGTCCCAGATCCTGTTGTGCCTGTGAATAGGCTGCAGGGGGACGGTGAAGACCAGCAACAGCTTTCAGGGCTGCCACCTTCCGTGTGGGACAAGGAGCCGGACGTGTGCCTTTTCGGAATCAGGCTCTGCCGAGGACGAGAGCCATGAGATGTTCCTCCTCTGGGCAAGCCCGGGTCCCAGATCCTGTTGTGCCTGTGAATAGGCTGCAGGGGGACGGTGAAGACCAGCAACACCTTTCAGGGCTGCCACCTTCCGTGTGGGACAAGGAGCCGGAGGTGTGCCTTTTCGGAATCAGGCTCTGCCGAGGACGAGATCCATGAGAAGTTCCTCCTCTGGGCATGCCCGGGTCCCAGATCCTGTTTTGCCTGTGAATAGGCTGCAGGGGGACGGTGAAGACCAGCAAACAGCTTTCAGGGCTGCCACCTTCCGTGTGGGACAAGGAGCCGGACGTGTGCCTTTTCGGAATCAGGCTCTGCCGAGGACGAGAGCCATGAGATGTTCCTCCTCTCAGCAAGCCCACGTCCCAGATCCTGTTGTGCCTGTGAATAGGCTGCAGGGGGACGGTGAAGACCAGCAACAGCTTTCAGGGCTGCCACCTTCCGTGTGGGACAAGGAGCCGGACGTGTGCCTTTTCGGAATCAGGCTCTGCCGAGGACGAGAGCCATGAGATGTTCCTCCTCTGGGCAAGCCCGGGTCCCAGATCCTGTTGTGCCTGTGAATAGGCTGCAGGGGGACGGTGAAGACCAGCAACAGCTTTCAGGGCTGCCACCTTCCGTGTGGGACAAGGAGCCGGACGTGTGCCTTTTCGGAATCAGGCTCTGCCGAGGACGAGAGCCATGAGATGTTCCTCCTCTTGGCAAGCCCACGTCCCAGATCCTGTTGTACCTGTGAATAGGCTGCAGGGGGACGGTGAAGACCAGCAACAGCTTTCAGGGCTGCCACCTTCCGTGTGGGACAAGGAGCCGGACGTGTGCCTTTTCGGAATCAGGCTCTGCCGAGGACGAGAGCCATGAGATGTTCCTCCTCTCAGCAAGCCCGGGTCCCAGATCCTGTTGTGCCTGTGAATTGGCTGCAGGGGGACGGTGAAGACCAGCAACAGCTTTCAGGGCTGCCACCTTCCGTGTGGGACAAGGAGCCGGACGTGTGCCTTTCAGGAATCAGACTCTGCCGAGGACGAGAGCCATGAGATGTTCCTCCTCTCAGCAAGCCCGGGTCCCAGATCCTGTTGTGCCTGTGAATAGGCTGCAGGGGGACGGTGAAGACCAGCAACAGCTTTCAGGGCTGCCACCTTCCGTGTGGGACAAGGAGCCGGACGTGTGCCTTTTCGGAATCAGGCTCTGCCGAGGACGAGAGCCATGAGATGTTCCTCCTCTGGGCAAGCCCGGGTCCCAGATCCTGTTGTGCCTGTGAATAGGCTGCAGGGGGACGGTGAAGACCAGCAACAGCTTTCAGGGCTGCCACCTTCCGTGTGGGACAAGGAGCCGGAGGTGTGCCTTTTCGGAATCAGGCTCTGCCGAGGACGAGATCCATGAGAAGTTCCTCCTCTGGGCATGCCCGGGTCCCAGATCCTGTTTTGCCTGTGAATAGGCTGCAGGGGGACGGTGAAGACCAGCAAACAGCTTTCAGGGCTGCCACCTTCCGTGTGGGACAAGGAGCCGGACGTGTGCCTTTTCGGAATCAGGCTCTGCCGAGGACGAGAGCCATGAGATGTTCCTCCTCTGGGCAAGCCCACGTCCCAGATCCTGTTGTGCCTGTGAATAGGCTGCAGGGGGACGGTGAAGACCAGCAACAGCTTTCAGGGCTGCCACCTTCCGTGTGGGACAAGGAGCCGGACGTGTGCCTTTTCGGAATCAGGCTCTGCCGAGGACGAGAGCCATGAGATGTTCCTCCTCTGGGCAAGCCCACGTCCCAGATCCTGTTGTGCCTGTGAATAGGCTGCAGGGGGACGGTGAAGACCAGCAACAGCTTTCAGGGCTGCCACCTTCCGTGTGGGACAAGGAGCCGGACGTGTGCCTTTTCGGAATCAGGCTCTGCCGAGGACGAGAGCCATGAGATGTTCCTCCTCTGGGCAAGCCCACGTCCCAGATCCTGTTGTGCCTGTGAATAGGCTGCAGGGGGACGGTGAAGACCAGCAACACCTTTCAGGGCTGCCACCTTCCGTGTGGGACAAGGAGCCGGACGTGTGCCTTTTCGGAATCAGGCTCTGCCGAGGACGAGAGCCATGAGATGTTCCTCCTCTGGGCAAGCCCACGTCCCAGATCCTGTTGTGCCTGTGAATAGGCTGCAGGGGGACGGTGAAGACCAGCAACATCTTTCAGGGCTGCCACCTTCCGTGTGGGACAAGGAGCCGGACGTGTGCCTTTTCGGAATCAGGCTCTGCCGAGGACGAGAGCCATGAGATGTTCCTCCTCTGGGCAAGCCCGGGTCCCAGATCCTGTTGTACCTGTGAATAGGCTGCAGGGGGACGGTGAAGACCAGCAACAGCTTTCAGGGCTGCCACCTTCCGTGTGGGACAAGGAGCCGGACGTGTGCCTTTTCGGAATCAGGCTCTGCCGAGGACGAGAGCCATGAGATGTTCCACCTCTGGGCAAGCCCGGGTCCCAGATCCTGTTGTGCCTGTGAATTGGCTGCAGGGGGACGGTGAAGACCAGCAACAGCTTTCAGGGCTGCCACCTTCCGTGTGGGAGAAGGAGCTGGACGTGTGCCTTTTCGGAATCAGGCTCTGCCGAGGACGAGATCCATGAGATGTTCCTCCTCTGGGCATGCCCGGGTCCTGAATCCTGTTGTGCCTGTGAATAGGCTGCAGGGGGACGGTGAAGACCAGCAACAGCTTTCAGGGCTGCCACCTTCCGTGTGGGACAAGGAGCCGGACGTGTGCCTTTTCGGAAAGAGGCTCTGCCGAGGATGAGAGCCATGAGATGTTCCTCCTCTGGGCAAGCCCGGGTCCTGAATCCTGTTGTGCCTGTGAATAGGCTGCAGGGGGATGGTGAAGACCAGCAACAGCTTTCAGGGCTGCCACCTTCCGTGTGGGACAAGGAGCCGGACATGTGCCTTTCAGGAATCAGACTCTGCCGAGGACGAGAGCCATGAGATGTTCCCTCTCTCGGCATGCCCGGGTCCCAGATCCTGTTGTGCCTGTGAATAGGCTGCAGGGGGACGGTGAAGACCAGCAACAGCTTTCAGGGCTGCCACCTTCCGTGTGGGACAAGGAGCCGGACGTGTGCCTTTTCGGAATCAGGCTCTGCCGAGGACGAGAGCCATGAGATGTTCCTCCTCTGGGCAAGCCCGGGTCCCAGATCCTGTTGTACCTGTGAATAGGCTGCAGGGGGACGGTGAAGACCAGCAACAGCTTTCAGGGCTGCCACCTTCCGTGTGGGACAAGGAGCCGGACGTGTGCCTTTTCGGAATCAGGCTCTGCCGAGGAAGAGATCCATGAGATGTTCCTCCTCTGGGCATGCCCAGGTCCCGAATCCTGTTGTGCCTGTGAATAGGCTGCAGGGGGACGGTGAAGACCAGCAACAGCTTTCAGGGCTGCCACCTTCCGTGTGGGACAAGGAGCCGGACGTGTGCCTTTTTGGAATCAGGCTCTGCCGAGGACGAGATCCATGAGAAGTTCCTCCTCTGGGCATGCCCGGGTCCCAGATCCTGTTGTATCTGTGAATAGGCTGCAGGGGGATGGTGAAGACCAGCAACAGCTTTCAGGGCTGCCACCTTCCGTGTGGGACAAGGAGCCGGACGTGTGCCTTTTCGGAATCAGGCTCTGCCGAGGACGAGAGCCATGAGATGTTCCTCCTCTCAGCAAGCCCGGGTCCCAGATCCTGTTGTGCCTGTGAATAGGCTGCAGGGGGACGGTGAAGACCAGCAACAGCTTTCAGGGCTGCCACCTTCCGTGTGGGACAAGGAGCCGGACGTGTGCCTTTTCGGAATCAGGCTCTGCCGAGGACGAGAGCCATGAGATGTTCCTCCTCTGGGCAAGCCCGGGTCCCAGATCCTGTTGTGCCTGTGAATAGGCTGCAGGGGGACGGTGAAGACCAGCAACAGCTTTCAGGGCTGCCACCTTCCGTGTGGGACAAGGAGCCGGACGTGAGCCTTTTCGGAATCAGGCTCTGCCGAGGACGAGAGCCATGAGATGTTCCTCCTCTGGGCAAGCCCGGGTCCCAGATCCTGTTGTACCTGTGAATAGGCTGCAGGGGGACGGTGAAGACCAGCAACAGCTTTCAGGGCTGCCACCTTCCGTGTGGGACAAGGAGCCGGACGTGTGCCTTTTCGGAATCAGGCTCTGCCGAGGACGAGAGCCATGAGATGTTCCTCCTCTGGGCAAGCCCGGGTCCCAGATCCTGTTGTGCCTGTGAATTGGCTGCAGGGGGACGGTGAAGACCAGCAACAGCTTTCAGGGCTGCCACCTTCCGTGTGGGACAAGGAGCCGGACGTGTGCCTTTTCGGAATCAGGCTCTGCCGAGGACGAGAGCCATGAGATGTTCCTCCTCTGGGCAAGCCCGGGTCCCAGATCCTGTTGTACCTGTGAATAGGCTGCAGGGGGACGGTGAAGACCAGCAACAGCTTTCAGGGCTGCCACCTTCCGTGTGGGACAAGGAGCCGGACGTGTGCCTTTTCGGAATCAGGCTCTGCCGAGGAAGAGATCCATGAGATGTTCCTCCTCTGGGCATGCCCAGGTCCCGAATCCTGTTGTGCCTGTGAATAGGCTGCAGGGGGACGGTGAAGACCAGCAACAGCTTTCAGGGCTGCCACCTTCCGTGTGGGACAAGGAGCCGGACGTGTGCTTTTTCGGAATCAGGCTCTGCCGAGGACGAGAGCCATGAGATGTTCCTCCTCTGGGCATGCCCGGGTCCTGAATCCTGTTGTGCCTGTGAATAGGCTGCAGGGGGACGGTGAAGACCAGCAACAGCTTTCAGGGCTGCCACCTTCCGTGTGGGACAAGGAGCCGGACGTGTGCCTTTTCGGAATCAGGCTCTGCCGAGGATGAGAGCCATGAGATGTTCCTCCTCTCAGCAAGCCCGGGTCCCAGATCCTGTTGTGCCTGTGAATAGGCTGCAGGGGGACGGTGAAGACCAGCAACAGCTTTCAGGGCTGCCACCTTCCGTGTGGGACAAGGAGCCGGACGTGTGCCTTTTCGGAATCAGGCTCTGCCGAGGACGAGAGCCATGAGATGTTCCTCCTCTGGGCATGCCCTGGTCCTGAATCCTGTTGTGCCTGTGAATAGGCTGCAGGGGGACGGTGAAGACCAGCAACAGCTTTCAGGGCTGCCACCTTCCGTGTGGGACAAGGAGCCGGACATGTGCCTTTCAGGAATCAGACTCTGCCGAGGACGAGAGCCGTGAGATGTTCCTCCTCTGGGCAAGCCCACGTCCCAGATCCTGTTGTGCCTGTGAATAGGCTGCAGGGGGACGGTGAAGACCAGCAACAGATTTCAGGGCTGCCACCTTCCGTGTGGGACAAGGAGCCGGACGTGTGCCTTTTCGGAATCAGGCTCTGCCGAGGACGAGAGCCATGAGATGTTCCTCCTCTCAGCAAGCCCGGGTCCCAGATCCTGTTGTGCCTGTGAATAGGCTGCAGGGGGACGGTGAAGACCAGCAACAGCTTTCAGGGCTGCCACCTTCCGTGTGGGACAAGGAGCCGGACGTGTGCCTTTTCGGAATCAGGCTCTGCCGAGGACGAGAGCCATGAGATGTTCCTCCTCTGGGCATGCCCTGGTCCTGAATCCTGTTGTGCCTGTGAATAGGCTGCAGGGGGACGGTGAAGACCAGCAACAGCTTTCAGGGCTGCCACCTTCCGTGTGGGACAAGGAGCCGGACATGTGCCTTTCAGGAATCAGACTCTGCCGAGGACGAGAGCCGTGAGATGTTCCTCCTCTGGGCAAGCCCACGTCCCAGATCCTGTTGTGCCTGTGAATAGGCTGCAGGGGGACGGTGAAGACCAGCAACAGCTTT
Organism: Astur gentilis; assembly: GCF_929443795.1. Lineage (NCBI taxonomy): Eukaryota > Metazoa > Chordata > Aves > Accipitriformes > Accipitridae > Astur > Astur gentilis. The sequence goes on from NW_026061033.1 coordinate 287,466, forward strand.
CAGGGCTGCCACCTTCCGTGTGGGACAAGGAGCCGGACGTGTGCCTTTTCGGAATCAGGCTCTGCCGAGGACGAGAGCCATGAGATGTTCCTCCTCTGGGCAAGCCCGGGTCCCAGATCCTGTTGTACCTGTGAATAGGCTGCAGGGGGACGGTGAAGACCAGCAACAGCTTTCAGGGCTGCCACCTTCCGTGTGGGACAAGGAGCCAGACGTGTGCCTTTTCGGAATCAGGCTCTGCCGAGGACGAGAGCCATGAGATGTTCCTCCTCTGGGCAAGCCCGGGTCCCAGATCCTGTTGTGCCTGTGAATTGGCTGCAGGGGGACGGTGAAGACCAGCAACAGCTTTCAGGGCTGCCACCTTCCGTGTGGGACAAGGAGCTGGACGTGTGCCTTTTCGGAATCAGGCTCTGCCGAGGACGAGATCCATGAGATGTTCCTCCTCTGGGCATGCCCGGGTCCTGAATCCTGTTGTGCCTGTGAATAGGCTGCAGGGGGACGGTGAAGACCAGCAACAGCTTTCAGGGCTGCCACCTTCCGTGTGGGACAAGGAGCCGGACGTGTGCCTTTTCGGAAAGAGGCTCTGCCGAGGATGAGAGCCATGAGATGTTCCTCCTCTGGGCAAGCCCGGGTCCTGAATCCTGTTGTGCCTGTGAATAGGCTGCAGGGGGATGGTGAAGACCAGCAACAGCTTTCAGGGCTGCCACCTTCCGTGTGGGACAAGGAGCCGGACATGTGCCTTTCAGGAATCACACTCTGCCGAGGACGAGAGCCATGAGATGTTCCCTCTCTCGGCATGCCCGGGTCCCAGATCCTGTTGTGCCTGTGAATAGGCTGCAGGGGGACGGTGAAGACCAGCAACAGCTTTCAGGGCTGCCACCTTCCGTGTGGGACAAGGAGCCGGACGTGTGCCTTTTCGGAATCAGGCTCTGCCGAGGACGAGAGCCATGAGATGTTCCTCCTCTGGGCAAGCCCACGTCCCAGATCCTGTTGTGCCTGTGAATAGGCTGCAGGGGGACGGTGAAGACCAGCAACAGCTTTCAGGGCTGCCACCTTCCGTGTGGGACAAGGAGCCGGACGTGTGCCTTTTCGGAATCAGGCTCTGCCGAGGAAGAGATCCATGAGATGTTCCTCCTCTGGGCATGCCCAGGTCCCGAATCCTGTTGTGCCTGTGAATAGGCTGCAGGGGGACGGTGAAGACCAGCAACAGCTTTCAGGGCTGCCACCTTCCGTGTGGGACAAGGAGCCGGACGTGTGCCTTTTCGGAATCAGGCTCTGCCGAGGACGAGAGCCATGAGATGTTCCTCCTCTGGGCAAGCCCGGGTCCCAGATCCTGTTGTACCTGTGAATAGGCTGCAGGGGGACGGTGAAGACCAGCAACAGCTTTCAGGGCTGCCACCTTCCGTGTGGGACAAGGAGCCGGACGTGTGCCTTTTCGGAATCAGGCTCTGCCGAGGACGAGAGCCATGAGATGTTCCTCCTCTGGGCAAGCCCGGGTCCCAGATCCTGTTGTGCCTGTGAATTGGCTGCAGGGGGATGGTGAAGACCAGCAACAGCTTTCAGGGCTGCCACCTTCCGTGTGGGAGAAGGAGCTGGACGTGTGCCTTTTCGGAATCAGGCTCTGCCGAGGACGAGATCCATGAGATGTTCCTCCTCTGGGCATGCCCGGGTCCTGAATCCTGTTGTGCCTGTGAATAGGCTGCAGGGGGACGGTGAAGACCAGCAACAGCTTTCAGGGCTGCCACCTTCCGTGTGGGACAAGGAGCCGGACGTGTGCCTTTTCGGAAAGAGGCTCTGCCGAGGATGAGAGCCATGAGATGTTCCTCCTCTGGGCAAGCCCGGGTCCTGAATCCTGTTGTGCCTGTGAATAGGCTGCAGGGGGATGGTGAAGACCAGCAACAGCTTTCAGGGCTGCCACCTTCCGTGTGGGACAAGGAGCCGGACGTGTGCCTTTCAGGAATCAGACTCTGCCGAGGACGAGAGCCATGAGATGTTCCCTCTCTCGGCATGCCCGGGTCCCAGATCCTGTTGTGCCTGTGAATAGGCTGCAGGGGGACGGTGAAGACCAGCAACAGCTTTCAGGGCTGCCACCTTCCGTGTGGGACAAGGAGCCGGACGTGTGCCTTTTCGGAATCAGGCTCTGCCGAGGACGAGAGCCATGAGATGTTCCACCTCTGGGCAAGCCCGGGTCCCAGATCCTGTTGTACCTGTGAATAGGCTGCAGGGGGACGGTGAAGACCAGCAACAGCTTTCAGGGCTGCCACCTTCCGTGTGGGACAAGGAGCCGGACGTGTGCCTTCTCGGAATCAGGCTCTGCCGAGGAAGAGATCCATGAGATGTTCCTCCTCTGGGCATGCCCAGGTCCCGAATCCTGTTGTGCCTGTGAATAGGCTGCAGGGGGACGGTGAAGACCAGCAACAGCTTTCAGGGCTGCCACCTTCCGTGTGGGACAAGGAGCCGGACGTGTGCCTTTTTGGAATCAGGCTCTGCCGAGGACGAGATCCATGAGAAGTTCCTCCTCTGGGCATGCCCGGGTCCCAGATCCTGTTGTATCTGTGAATAGGCTGCAGGGGGGATGGTGAAGACCAGCAACAGCTTTCAGGGCTGCCACCTTCCGTGTGGGACAAGGAGCCGGACGTGTGCCTTTTCGGAATCAGGCTCTGCCGAGGACGAGAGCCATGAGATGTTCCTCCTCTGGGCATGCCCGGGTCCCAGATCCTGTTGTGCCTGTGAATAGGCTGCAGGGGGACGGTGAAGACCAGCAACAGCTTTCAGGGCTGCCACCTTCCGTGTGGGACAAGGAGCCGGACGTGTGCCTTTTCGGAATCAGGCTCTGCCGAGGACGAGAGCCATGAGATGTTCCTCCTCTGGGCAAGCCCACGTCCCAGATCCTGTTGTGCCTGTGAATAGGCTGCAGGGGGACGGTGAAGACCAGCAACACCTTTCAGGGCTGCCACCTTCCGTGTGGGACAAGGAGCCGGACGTGTGCCTTTTCGGAATCAGGCTCTGCCGAGGACGAGAGCCATGAGATGTTCCTCCTCTCAGCAAGCCCACGTCCCAGATCCTGTTGTGCCTGTGAATAGGCTGCAGGGGGACGGTGAAGACCAGCAACAGCTTTCAGGGCTGCCACCTTCCGTGTGGGACAAGGAGCCGGACGTGTGCCTTTTCGGAATCAGGCTCTGCCGAGGACGAGAGCCATGAGATGTTCCTCCTCTGGGCAAGCCCGGGTCCCAGATCCTGTTGTGCCTGTGAATAGGCTGCAGGGGGACGGTGAAGACCAGCAACAGCTTTCAGGGCTGCCACCTTCCGTGTGGGACAAGGAGCCGGACGTGTGCCTTTTCGGAATCAGGCTCTGCCGAGGACGAGAGCCATGAGATGTTCCTCCTCTTTGCAAGCCCACGTCCCAGATCCTGTTGTACCTGTGAATAGGCTGCAGGGGGACGGTGAAGACCAGCAACAGCTTTCAGGGCTGCCACCTTCCGTGTGGGACAAGGAGCCGGACGTGTGCCTTTTCGGAATCAGGCTCTGCCGAGGACGAGAGCCATGAGATGTTCCTCCTCTCAGCAAGCCCGGGTCCCAGATCCTGTTGTGCCTGTGAATTGGCTGCAGGGGGACGGTGAAGACCAGCAACAGCTTTCAGGGCTGCCACCTTCCGTGTGGGACAAGGAGCCGGACGTGTGCCTTTCAGGAATCAGACTCTGCCGAGGACGAGAGCCATGAGATGTTCCTCCTCTCAGCAAGCCCGGGTCCCAGATCCTGTTGTGCCTGTGAATAGGCTGCAGGGGGACGGTGAAGACCAGCAACAGCTTTCAGGGCTGCCACCTTCCGTGTGGGACAAGGAGCCGGACGTGTGCCTTTTCGGAATCAGGCTCTGCCGAGGACGAGAGCCATGAGATGTTCCTCCTCTGGGCAAGCCCGGGTCCCAGATCCTGTTGTGCCTGTGAATAGGCTGCAGGGGGACGGTGAAGACCAGCAACAGCTTTCAGGGCTGCCACCTTCCGTGTGGGACAAGGAGCCGGAGGTGTGCCTTTTCGGAATCAGGCTCTGCCGAGGACGAGATCCATGAGAAGTTCCTCCTCTGGGCATGCCCGGGTCCCAGATCCTGTTTTGCCTGTGAATAGGCTGCAGGGGGACGGTGAAGACCAGCAAACAGCTTTCAGGGCTGCCACCTTCCGTGTGGGACAAGGAGCCGGACGTGTGCCTTTTCGGAATCAGGCTCTGCCGAGGACGAGAGCCATGAGATGTTCCTCCTCTGGGCAAGCCCACGTCCCAGATCCTGTTGTGCCTGTGAATAGGCTGCAGGGGGACGGTGAAGACCAGCAACAGCTTTCAGGGCTGCCACCTTCCGTGTGGGACAAGGAGCCGGACGTGTGCCTTTTCGGAATCAGGCTCTGCCGAGGACGAGAGCCATGAGATGTTCCTCCTCTGGGCAAGCCCACGTCCCAGATCCTGTTGTGCCTGTGAATAGGCTGCAGGGGGACGGTGAAGACCAGCAACAGCTTTCAGGGCTGCCACCTTCCGTGTGGGACAAGGAGCCGGACGTGTGCCTTTTCGGAATCAGGCTCTGCCGAGGACGAGAGCCATGAGATGTTCCTCCTCTGGGCAAGCCCACGTCCCAGATCCTGTTGTGCCTGTGAATAGGCTGCAGGGGGACGGTGAAGACCAGCAACAGCTTTCAGGGCTGCCACCTTCCGTGTGGGACAAGGAGCCGGACGTGTGCCTTTTCGGAATCAGGCTCTGCCGAGGACGAGAGCCATGAGATGTTCCTCCTCTGGGCAAGCCCACGTCCCAGATCCTGTTGTGCCTGTGAATAGGCTGCAGGGGGACGGTGAAGACCAGCAACATCTTTCAGGGCTGCCACCTTCCGTGTGGGACAAGGAGCCGGACGTGTGCCTTTTCGGAATCAGGCTCTGCCGAGGACGAGAGCCATGAGATGTTCCTCCTCTGGGCAAGCCCGGGTCCCAGATCCTGTTGTACCTGTGAATAGGCTGCAGGGGGACGGTGAAGACCAGCAACAGCTTTCAGGGCTGCCACCTTCCGTGTGGGACAAGGAGCCGGACGTGTGCCTTTTCGGAATCAGGCTCTGCCGAGGACGAGAGCCATGAGATGTTCCACCTCTGGGCAAGCCCGGGTCCCAGATCCTGTTGTGCCTGTGAATTGGCTGCAGGGGGACGGTGAAGACCAGCAACAGCTTTCAGGGCTGCCACCTTCCGTGTGGGAGAAGGAGCTGGACGTGTGCCTTTTCGGAATCAGGCTCTGCCGAGGACGAGATCCATGAGATGTTCCTCCTCTGGGCATGCCCGGGTCCTGAATCCTGTTGTGCCTGTGAATAGGCTGCAGGGGGACGGTGAAGACCAGCAACAGCTTTCAGGGCTGCCACCTTCCGTGTGGGACAAGGAGCCGGACGTGTGCCTTTTCGGAAACAGGCTCTGCCGAGGATGAGAGCCATGAGATGTTCCTCCTCTGGGCAAGCCCGGGTCCTGAATCCTGTTGTGCCTGTGAATAGGCTGCAGGGGGATGGTGAAGACCAGCAACAGCTTTCAGGGCTGCCACCTTCCGTGTGGGACAAGGAGCCGGACATGTGCCTTTCAGGAATCAGACTCTGCCGAGGACGAGAGCCATGAGATGTTCCCTCTCTCGGCATGCCCGGGTCCCAGATCCTGTTGTGCCTGTGAATAGGCTGCAGGGGGACGGTGAAGACCAGCAACAGCTTTCAGGGCTGCCACCTTCCGTGTGGGACAAGGAGCCGGACGTGTGCCTTTTCGGAATCAGGCTCTGCCGAGGACGAGAGCCATGAGATGTTCCTCCTCTGGGCAAGCCCGGGTCCCAGATCCTGTTGTACCTGTGAATAGGCTGCAGGGGGACGGTGAAGACCAGCAACAGCTTTCAGGGCTGCCACCTTCCGTGTGGGACAAGGAGCCGGACGTGTGCCTTTTCGGAATCAGGCTCTGCCGAGGAAGAGATCCATGAGATGTTCCTCCTCTGGGCATGCCCAGGTCCCGAATCCTGTTGTGCCTGTGAATAGGCTGCAGGGGGACGGTGAAGACCAGCAACAGCTTTCAGGGCTGCCACCTTCCGTGTGGGACAAGGAGCCGGACGTGTGCCTTTTTGGAATCAGGCTCTGCCGAGGACGAGATCCATGAGAAGTTCCTCCTCTGGGCATGCCCGGGTCCCAGATCCTGTTGTATCTGTGAATAGGCTGCAGGGGGATGGTGAAGACCAGCAACAGCTTTCAGGGCTGCCACCTTCCGTGTGGGACAAGGAGCCGGACGTGTGCCTTTTCGGAATCAGGCTCTGCCGAGGACGAGAGCCATGAGATGTTCCTCCTCTCAGCAAGCCCGGGTCCCAGATCCTGTTGTGCCTGTGAATAGGCTGCAGGGGGACGGTGAAGACCAGCAACAGCTTTCAGGGCTGCCACCTTCCGTGTGGGACAAGGAGCCGGACGTGTGCCTTTTCGGAATCAGGCTCTGCCGAGGACGAGAGCCATGAGATGTTCCTCCTCTGGGCAAGCCCGGGTCCCAGATCCTGTTGTGCCTGTGAATAGGCTGCAGGGGGACGGTGAAGACCAGCAACAGCTTTCAGGGCTGCCACCTTCCGTGTGGGACAAGGAGCCGGACGTGAGCCTTTTCGGAATCAGGCTCTGCCGAGGACGAGAGCCATGAGATGTTCCTCCTCTGGGCAAGCCCGGGTCCCAGATCCTGTTGTGCCTGTGAATAGGCTGCAGGGGGACGGTGAAGACCAGCAACAGCTTTCAGGGCTGCCACCTTCCGTGTGGGACAAGGAGCCGGACGTGTGCCTTTTCGGAATCAGGCTCTGCCGAGGACGAGAGCCATGAGATGTTCCTCCTCTGGGCAAGCCCGGGTCCCAGATCCTGTTGTACCTGTGAATAGGCTGCAGGGGGACGGTGAAGACCAGCAACAGCTTTCAGGGCTGCCACCTTCCGTGTGGGACAAGGAGCCGGACGTGTGCCTTTTCGGAATCAGGCTCTGCCGAGGACGAGAGCCATGAGATGTTCCTCCTCTGGGCAAGCCCGGGTCCCAGATCCTGTTGTGCCTGTGAATTGGCTGCAGGGGGACGGTGAAGACCAGCAACAGCTTTCAGGGCTGCCACCTTCCGTGTGGGACAAGGAGCCGGACGTGTGCCTTTTCGGAATCAGGCTCTGCCGAGGACGAGAGCCATGAGATGTTCCTCCTCTGGGCAAGCCCGGGTCCCAGATCCTGTTGTACCTGTGAATAGGCTGCAGGGGGACGGTGAAGACCAGCAACAGCTTTCAGGGCTGCCACCTTCCGTGTGGGACAAGGAGCCGGACGTGTGCCTTTTCGGAATCAGGCTCTGCCGAGGAAGAGATCCATGAGATGTTCCTCCTCTGGGCATGCCCAGGTCCCGAATCCTGTTGTGCCTGTGAATAGGCTGCAGGGGGACGGTGAAGACCAGCAACAGCTTTCAGGGCTGCCACCTTCCGTGTGGGACAAGGAGCCGGACGTGTGCTTTTTCGGAATCAGGCTCTGCCGAGGACGAGAGCCATGAGATGTTCCTCCTCTGGGCATGCCCGGGTCCTGAATCCTGTTGTGCCTGTGAATAGGCTGCAGGGGGACGGTGAAGACCAGCAACAGCTTTCAGGGCTGCCACCTTCCGTGTGGGACAAGGAGCCGGACGTGTGCCTTTTCGGAATCAGGCTCTGCCGAGGATGAGAGCCATGAGATGTTCCTCCTCTCAGCAAGCCCGGGTCCCAGATCCTGTTGTGCCTGTGAATAGGCTGCAGGGGGACGGTGAAGACCAGCAACAGCTTTCAGGGCTGCCACCTTCCGTGTGGGACAAGGAGCCGGACGTGTGCCTTTTCGGAATCAGGCTCTGCCGAGGACGAGAGCCATGAGATGTTCCTCCTCTGGGCATGCCCTGGTCCTGAATCCTGTTGTGCCTGTGAATAGGCTGCAGGGGGACGGTGAAGACCAGCAACAGCTTTCAGGGCTGCCACCTTCCGTGTGGGACAAGGAGCCGGACATGTGCCTTTCAGGAATCAGACTCTGCCGAGGACGAGAGCCGTGAGATGTTCCTCCTCTGGGCAAGCCCACGTCCCAGATCCTGTTGTGCCTGTGAATAGGCTGCAGGGGGACGGTGAAGACCAGCAACAGATTTCAGGGCTGCCACCTTCCGTGTGGGACAAGGAGCCGGACGTGTGCCTTTTCGGAATCAGGCTCTGCCGAGGACGAGAGCCATGAGATGTTCCTCCTCTCAGCAAGCCCGGGTCCCAGATCCTGTTGTGCCTGTGAATAGGCTGCAGGGGGACGGTGAAGACCAGCAACAGCTTTCAGGGCTGCCACCTTCCGTGTGGGACAAGGAGCCGGACGTGTGCCTTTTCGGAATCAGGCTCTGCCGAGGACGAGAGCCATGAGATGTTCCTCCTCTGGGCATGCCCTGGTCCTGAATCCTGTTGTGCCTGTGAATAGGCTGCAGGGGGACGGTGAAGACCAGCAACAGCTTTCAGGGCTGCCACCTTCCGTGTGGGACAAGGAGCCGGACATGTGCCTTTCAGGAATCAGACTCTGCCGAGGACGAGAGCCGTGAGATGTTCCTCCTCTGGGCAAGCCCACGTCCCAGATCCTGTTGTGCCTGTGAATAGGCTGCAGGGGGACGGTGAAGACCAGCAACAGCTTTCAGGGCTGCCACCTTCCGTGTGGGACAAGGAGCCGGACGTGTGCCTTTTCGGAATCAGGCTCTGCCGAGGACGAGAGCCATGAGATGTTCCTCCTCTGGGCAAGCCCGGGTCCCAGATCCTGTTGTACCTGTGAATAGGCTGCAGGGGGACGGTGAAGACCAGCAACAGCTTTCAGGGCTGCCACCTTCCGTGTGGGACAAGGAGCCAGACGTGTGCCTTTTCGGAATCAGGCTCTGCCGAGGACGAGAGCCATGAGATGTTCCTCCTCTGGGCAAGCCCGGGTCCCAGATCCTGTTGTGCCTGTGAATTGGCTGCAGGGGGACGGTGAAGACCAGCAACAGATTTCAGGGCTGCCACCTTCCGTGTGGGACAAGGAGCTGGACGTGTGCCTTTTCGGAATCAGGCTCTGCCGAGGACGAGATCCATGAGATGTTCCTCCTCTGGGCATGCCCGGGTCCTGAATCCTGTTGTGCCTGTGAATAGGCTGCAGGGGGACGGTGAAGACCAGCAACAGCTTTCAGGGCTGCCACCTTCCGTGTGGGACAAGGAGCCGGACGTGTGCCTTTTCGGAAAGAGGCTCTGCCGAGGATGAGAGCCATGAGATGTTCCTCCTCTGGGCAAGCCCGGGTCCTGAATCCTGTTGTGCCTGTGAATAGGCTGCAGGGGGATGGTGAAGACCAGCAACAGCTTTCAGGGCTGCCACCTTCCGTGTGGGACAAGGAGCCGGACATGTGCCTTTCAGGAATCACACTCTGCCGAGGACGAGAGCCATGAGATGTTCCCTCTCTCGGCATGCCCGGGTCCCAGATCCTGTTGTGCCTGTGAATAGGCTGCAGGGGGACGGTGAAGACCAGCAACAGCTTTCAGGGCTGCCACCTTCCGTGTGGGACAAGGAGCCGGACGTGTGCCTTTTCGGAATCAGGCTCTGCCGAGGACGAGAGCCATGAGATGTTCCTCCTCTGGGCAAGCCCACGTCCCAGATCCTGTTGTGCCTGTGAATAGGCTGCAGGGGGACGGTGAAGACCAGCAACAGCTTTCAGGGCTGCCACCTTCCGTGTGGGACAAGGAGCCGGACGTGTGCCTTTTCGGAATCAGGCTCTGCCGAGGAAGAGATCCATGAGATGTTCCTCCTCTGGGCATGCCCAGGTCCCGAATCCTGTTGTGCCTGTGAATAGGCTGCAGGGGGACGGTGAAGACCAGCAACAGCTTTCAGGGCTGCCACCTTCCGTGTGGGACAAGGAGCCGGACGTGTGCCTTTTCGGAATCAGGCTCTGCCGAGGACGAGAGCCATGAGATGTTCCTCCTCTGGGCAAGCCCGGGTCCCAGATCCTGTTGTACCTGTGAATAGGCTGCAGGGGGACGGTGAAGACCAGCAACAGCTTTCAGGGCTGCCACCTTCCGTGTGGGACAAGGAGCCGGACGTGTGCCTTTTCGGAATCAGGCTCTGCCGAGGACGAGAGCCATGAGATGTTCCTCCTCTGGGCAAGCCCGGGTCCCAGATCCTGTTGTGCCTGTGAATTGGCTGCAGGGGGATGGTGAAGACCAGCAACAGCTTTCAGGGCTGCCACCTTCCGTGTGGGAGAAGGAGCTGGACGTGTGCCTTTTCGGAATCAGGCTCTGCCGAGGACGAGATCCATGAGATGTTCCTCCTCTGGGCATGCCCGGGTCCTGAATCCTGTTGTGCCTGTGAATAGGCTGCAGGGGGACGGTGAAGACCAGCAACAGCTTTCAGGGCTGCCACCTTCCGTGTGGGACAAGGAGCCGGACGTGTGCCTTTTCGGAAAGAGGCTCTGCCGAGGATGAGAGCCATGAGATGTTCCTCCTCTGGGCAAGCCCGGGTCCTGAATCCTGTTGTGCCTGTGAATAGGCTGCAGGGGGATGGTGAAGACCAGCAACAGCTTTCAGGGCTGCCACCTTCCGTGTGGGACAAGGAGCCGGACGTGTGCCTTTCAGGAATCAGACTCTGCCGAGGACGAGAGCCATGAGATGTTCCCTCTCTCGGCATGCCCGGGTCCCAGATCCTGTTGTGCCTGTGAATAGGCTGCAGGGGGACGGTGAAGACCAGCAACAGCTTTCAGGGCTGCCACCTTCCGTGTGGGACAAGGAGCCGGACGTGTGCCTTTTCGGAATCAGGCTCTGCCGAGGACGAGAGCCATGAGATGTTCCACCTCTGGGCAAGCCCGGGTCCCAGATCCTGTTGTACCTGTGAATAGGCTGCAGGGGGACGGTGAAGACCAGCAACAGCTTTCAGGGCTGCCACCTTCCGTGTGGGACAAGGAGCCGGACGTGTGCCTTCTCGGAATCAGGCTCTGCCGAGGAAGAGATCCATGAGATGTTCCTCCTCTGGGCATGCCCAGGTCCCGAATCCTGTTGTGCCTGTGAATAGGCTGCAGGGGGACGGTGAAGACCAGCAACAGCTTTCAGGGCTGCCACCTTCCGTGTGGGACAAGGAGCCGGACGTGTGCCTTTTTGGAATCAGGCTCTGCCGAGGACGAGATCCATGAGAAGTTCCTCCTCTGGGCATGCCCGGGTCCCAGATCCTGTTGTATCTGTGAATAGGCTGCAGGGGGATGGTGAAGACCAGCAACAGCTTTCAGGGCTGCCACCTTCCGTGTGGGACAAGGAGCCGGACGTGTGCCTTTTCGGAATCAGGCTCTGCCGAGGACGAGAGCCATGAGATGTTCCTCCTCTGGGCATGCCCGGGTCCCAGATCCTGTTGTGCCTGTGAATAGGCTGCAGGGGGACGGTGAAGACCAGCAACAGCTTTCAGGGCTGCCACCTTCCGTGTGGGACAAGGAGCCGGACGTGTGCCTTTTCGGAATCAGGCTCTGCCGAGGACGAGAGCCATGAGATGTTCCTCCTCTGGGCAAGCCCACGTCCCAGATCCTGTTGTGCCTGTGAATAGGCTGCAGGGGGACGGTGAAGACCAGCAACACCTTTCAGGGCTGCCACCTTCCGTGTGGGACAAGGAGCCGGACGTGTGCCTTTTCGGAATCAGGCTCTGCCGAGGACGAGAGCCATGAGATGTTCCTCCTCTGGGCAAGCCCACGTCCCAGATCCTGTTGTGCCTGTGAATAGGCTGCAGGGGGACGGTGAAGACCAGCAACAGCTTTCAGGGCTGCCACCTTCCGTGTGGGACAAGGAGCCGGACGTGTGCCTTTTCGGAATCAGGCTCTGCCGAGGACGAGAGCCATGAGATGTTCCTCCTCTGGGCAAGCCCGGGTCCCAGATCCTGTTGTACCTGTGAATAGGCTGCAGGGGGACGGTGAAGACCAGCAACAGCTTTCAGGGCTGCCACCTTCCGTGTGGGACAAGGAGCCGGACGTGTGCCTTTTCGGAATCAGGCTCTGCCGAGGACGAGAGCCATGAGATGTTCCTCCTCTGGGCAAGCCCGGGTCCCAGATCCTGTTGTGCCTGTGAATTGGCTGCAGGGGGACGGTGAAGACCAGCAACAGATTTCAGGGCTGCCACCTTCCGTGTGGGACAAGGAGCTGGACGTGTGCCTTTTCGGAATCAGGCTCTGCCGAGGACGAGATCCATGAGATGTTCCTCCTCTGGGCATGCCCGGGTCCTGAATCCTGTTGTGCCTGTGAATAGGCTGCAGGGGGACGGTGAAGACCAGCAACAGCT